>NC_088801.1:62620298-62931106 GCF_011386835.1 Chrysemys picta bellii | reverse complement strand
AGGCCAGGGCAGTACCGGAGATTCAGCGAGTGGGGCTCTATGAGTGGCAGAGTCGGCTCTTTGAGACGTGCCACTGATCTCTACTGAATCAAGACGCCTTTTGTCTGGAAGGGTCTTAATGAATAAAATGCTTTAGCAACCATTGTGCTCTCCGTGTGCTGTTGTAAGTGTACTAAGGGGAACGTCGAGGCTTGTGTGTTCTTGGGCTACGGTATCATCTTCTGATCCAAAATTAGTCCCTCATCTTTCCCTGCCCTCCCCCAGCATTGCATAGCTACTTCCAGCACAAAGTGCTCAACGCCAAACACAGGGCTCAGATCTAGGCAGCCACACAAGGGCGTACAGGAGCACCAGGCTCCGTCCCAATCACCTCCATGGCTGTGCAGACCTTACCCAAAATGCAGTGTGCAGGCCACTTCATAGGAGCTGAACTATAGAATGAAACATACAGGGCTTGGAGGATAGAGAGGGGCGGGAGGACTGTAACCATACAGCTGTAGTCTAGATGATAATCCTCTAGCCCACCCATGGTCACAGATTTGGAGCTAGGGCTAAAGAGGTACTGGGAGCATCACCAGGGAGCAATAGCCGGCGCCCCCTCAGCCAGGCATGGAGCAGGCAGAGCTGGGCACCCAGCTGATGGCAGGAATGAACCACATCCTCCTCCCAGCCGAGAGACAGCATCAATCATAGCTCTCTGCCCAGCCGAGCCTCAGGCCCGAGTTACCTGAGCACCGATCCAGCCAGGGCAGGATTAACTAGCTATAGGGACCACAGGCCTAGGTCAAGGGCCCCAGCTCCTGGAATCACCGGATTACACTGGAACTTTCTGTGCATAACGAAAACTGAGGTGTCTGTCCCAGGGGTGTGTGAAGCACAGCTTGAATATGACCCAGGTGGAACCAATTCAGAGACATCTGCCCAAGTCTGTAGCCAGCCTGAAACAATACCTCTGAGGGGGCTGAACAGACCCATGCGCTTCAGTGTGAGGTTAACTGTAGGAGCCACCAACAGCAGCCCAGCAGAAGACTCTGGGAGGCAAGAAGAGAAGAGCACCCCTGGCCCAGTTCACCCATCCAAAGAGATACACCCAGGCTCAAGGGTGAGTCCTGGGAACTACCCTACCTCTATCCCTTCAGCTCAGGGTATGAGGGTCAAATGACCCCTGTTGTCCCCGAGGCTAGAGGGACCTTGGTCCCACTTCCAGAAGCAAATGCCCCCTTCCATCGGGTACTCACACTGTGACTCATCTCACTGTATCTCTTCATGACTCGGGGTCTTGTGTGTGACTTCATGACTCAGCCCTCTGGCTAGGGCACTACTGTCACCCCCTCCAGGTTATGAGGCTCCCTCCAGACCAGCTGTCTGGTGGGCATTTCCCACAATCCTGTGCTACTTCCCAATTAGCCCCTCTAGCACCCAGGATCTAATCTTTAAAAAAAACTGCATGTCAGCAAAACTGTCTTCCCTGAAGACCTTCACTAGTAACCTGACAGTTTGCCTTTCAGTATGTACCATTGTAGTCTTGCTCCCTGCCAGCCTTTTCCAAAAGCAGAGTGGTACAGTCTGCGCTTAACATAGGATTGACCTGGCTCCTCTGAAGTCTTTTGGAAGACAGGACTCAGGAGGTAAACAGATCAGCTGGCTAAAAACAGAATGTTTGTGCTAAGAAAAGTAAATGGGTCTTTAAGCTAAGAGATAATTTTTCTCAGCTAGCTAGGAGGGGGAACACCCAGGGAACCATTTACTATGAACAAAATAATAATGGACACAATAAGTCGGGAATGAAAACATGAGGTAAAGAGTAGGTCAAACATGGACAGAGCATGCTGTACGGGGATCGGCTCCTACAAAGTAAGCGAGCCACTGCCAGCATATGTGATGCAACATATAGAAAATGAAGTAAAATGTGTAAATGTTTATAAAGGGAGAGAGTTTCTGTGCATCTTTGGATAGATATGTCATGTGCCCTAATGTGATCTTACCCAGGATACAATCTGGACTGTTGAACAGATGTGTCCCCTCAGTTCTCCAACCTGGGGTGCCTTTTACACTGCTTCAGTGTGAGAGCAACCACTCCTGGTCTGCCCACACACAGGCTCCAGCATCTAAATTAGTCCCAGCTATACTACATGAGTGCTACATCCAGCCACTCAATTACACTGCAGGGCAACACCAGCAACAGGGCCGGCTTTAGGAAGTGTGGGGCCCAATTCGAATAGTTTCGGCGGGGCCCAATTCAAATAGTTTCGACGGGGCCCCAGCAGGGATGTCTTCCGCGGCACTGAACGACCCGCCACCGAAATGCCGCCGAGGACCCGGAGCGAGTGAAGGACCCGCTGCCAAAGTGCCGCCGAAGACCCGGAGTGCCGCCGGGTGAGTAAAAATTAAAAAGGCGCCTAAGTTAGGCACTCTTCTTTAGGGCGCAGGGCCCTCTTAGGCACAGGGCCCGATTCAGGGGAATCGGCCTAAAGCAGGCCCTGACCAGCAAACTCCTGGTCTGAGACTTTCCCCCAGTAATTTGTGTCTTGTATTCAGCACCCTCCTGCACACTACAAGCTCATATAAAGGCCATCATTTTATTAATAGACAAGTATATGCACAAATCCTCTTATCTCAAATGGAGTTTCCCAAACACTTCAGTGCAAACACACTGGTTTAGATAAAACAATAGAACAAGTTTATTAACTACAGAAAGATAGATTTTAAGTGATTACAAATAATGAGGCATAAAAGTCAGAACTGGTTACAAAGAAATAAAAAGAAAAACTTAAGCTAAATGAATTCAAAGCAAAGGTCTCTCTCACTACATTTTAGCAGTCTTAATGGCTGGATTCCTTTTCAGACTGGACCCCTGCCCCAAGTGACCCCAGTGTCACTTTCCTTGTCCTTCAGGTGTTGTTGATACTGTGAGCAGAGAGAAAGTGAGAAGTTTTGGGATGTCTGTTCCCCCCTTTTATAGTTCACTCTCCATCTCCAGCTGAAGTCCAGGAGACAAAGTCTGTTTGGATGGGAACCTCAAGCTCTTCCTTTGTCAAAATATACATTTTCACTCACACCCTCTTTCCTGCCAAAGAATGGCCACTTAACCAGGTGATTGTCCATTTGATCTTGTTGACACCTGGCTGAGGCGTCAGTTTGGCTTTTGTCTCTGAAGAAGTGGTTTGTGGCTGCTCTTACTAACATAACACAATAGAATCTTAAAACTTTACATACAATGCTGCCACACATATTTTACTAGGACAATGACAATCAGGAAATTATGAACAGGAGTACTTGTGGCACCTTAGAGACTAATAAATTTGTTAGTCTCTAAGATGCCACAAGTACTCCTGTTCTTTTTGCGGATACAGACTAACACGGCTGCTACTCTGAAACAGTAAATTATGAGTTTTTGAATGATACCTCATAAGGCATGCTTTGTATGAAATGTATCATGGTCCAATAAAAGGAGTGCAAATGGGGGTACAGACTGTCACACTACATCCACCACCACCTTACATTTGAGTTTCATCAGTTCAGTGAAGTGTTGCTGTATGCCAAATAAAGATAACTGAATGACAAAGCCTGGAGTTGAACTGAGTTGTTGTGAAGAAGAGTGGAAAGAGGTCTCAGAGAAAAATCACACCACCTACTTCACAAGGGTCTTTTGAGAATAAATACTTTAAAGATGGTGAAGCACTTTGAGCTCTATTGAGGAAAACCTTTATATAAGAAATTGGCATTTCAATCAAATCAATTCAGAACTTGACATTACGGACTTATGTAGATTAGGAAAATTTGCACCAGTCCAACTACATCAATCTAATTGTACAAGCAAAAACCTCTAAAGTCAAACACACTGAGCAGTGCAAAAACAACCCTGTATAGACAGGGCCTAAGTACATAGGTTCAATCCAATATTATGCTGCACCCATAAGACACCATTATAAAAGAAAAGTTACTCCACAATAGCTGGGAAATTATTTCTGTAGCTAGACTAGCAACACTGCCTCCTGCCCTCTGAAACTACACCTATGTTAAAAAGTGGGGGGCTTGGTGAGTGCAGGGCACACCCGACCCCTGCTGCAGTTCCCCACGACGTAGCTCAGGGGAAGAGGTGGAGTGGGGGTGGGGCTGGGGTGGAGCAGAGGTGGGAAGAGGCGGGGTGGGGCGGAGCAGGGGTTTGGGGGAAGAGGTGGAGTGGGGGCGGGGCTTGGCGGAGCAAAGGTGGGAAGAGGCGGGGTGGGGCAGAGCAGAGGCAGGGGCTTTGGGGAACGGATGGAGTGGGGGCAGGGCTGGGGCGGAGCAGGCTCAGGGGTTTGGGGGAAGGAGTGGAGTGGGCATGAGGAAGGAGCAGCTTTCCTGGCCAGCTTAGCTGCATAGTTTGTGTATGGGTACGGACGGCCCTGACTCGGAGAGAATCACAGAACTATTAATGTGGATTTTTTTTTTTCCAGAGACGGTGGGGAGGAGGGGTTGGCCGGCAAGGCCCCCCCCACCCCACGCTCAGTAGCAGTGGCAGCAGCAGCAGTAGTCCAGGAAAGAAGCTCTAGCCAGCAACAGCAGCCCAGGGAGAGCTCCAGCTAGCAGGGCAGGTGGAGAGGAGAAGGAGAAGGGAGAGCTCCATTGGCAGGCAGGCAGAGCAAGCTGCTTCTGCAGGGGCGGGAGGGGAGGAAGATTGCTGTGCTGTGCAGAGCCAGGGGCTGATGTGGGGGGGAGGTGTCCCCCACCCGCAGGATTGGTTGCTCAGGCTGCTGTCTGAACTTAGATCGACAGCATGCCGACACACTCTCCCCCAACACACACTCTCCCCCCCACACACACAATCTCTCACACTGTCCCCCAACACTCTGTTTCTGTCTCTCTCTCACACACACACACTCACACAGAGTCCCTCTCACACACTGTCCCCCTTCTGTCCCCACATACACTTCAGATGAAAAGCAGCTGGCAATCTAGTAGGCTGCCCATGGAAGACGGGACTGAGAAACCTGCATCATGTGACACTGTACCTATCCCATGAAGCGTTGTAAACCCTGCCCCAAACCCCAGGGCCAGTTGCACAGTGGCATAGCTACCCACAGTGCACTGCTCTGTATCGATGCAAGAGCTGCTAGTGTGGATGGGCTCTACCAACACAAGGACCATATTGAGGACATGCAACAGTGATTTAATGAAAGCGCTTTAATTAAAGGGCCTAACTTTTGTCAGGAAAACTCTGTAGCGTAGACAAGGCCCAAGAAACTCCTTTTCCTTGTTCAGCCTGATGGAAGATTGCCTGGCCTCGGGCTCCCACACTATGATGCAAACTCAACCTTTTGAGTGGGGTGATGAGGTGTGCTGGAAATGACCACACCTGGAGATTCAGAACAGCCCAGTGTGGCTGTGGGTGGGGGTGGACGCTGCACACCTACTGAACAGCTGCTCATCTGATGCTGGTCTCGCGGGAGTATGTTCCCGACTCCATACTGCTGACCCCAAAGCTATTGAAGGCCTCAAACACGCCTGATGTCTACCTAAGCCCTTTTGACATTTTTTTACATGCACATTTCTGTTTTTATCTTCCTACTTTCTGTGTTGTCGTTTGAACCCTCTTCCATCTTTATTGTACCACTTGTGCATCCACTTATAACAATGTAACTGCAGAGACTCTATAGAAAAGGATTGTGATGGCATCGACATCCAGTCCCCTCTGTCACTCGGCCAGAAGTTTCTCTCTTCTCCTGAACTATGTTGTCTTCAATGTAAAAATGGCTGAGCTGACAGATCCAGGGCCCAGAACGGGTCACTGGTAACAATAGGAATAAAACCTGTTCCCCGCTACACAAAACCTATGGACACTAGTACAAAGAGTGAATGATCCCCCAGAGTCATGAGTCAGCTCTATGAACAGAGAAAAGACTTTTGTTAACGTGTGCACACTTAGCGCTGGTTATGAGGTATAAAAAGGCAGTTGCCCGGCTGGAGTACTAAGGCTTGCAGCCTGAATCCAGCTACGATGGAAAAGGTAAGAGAAACCTGTCTGGACTGGATTGTTTGCTATGTCAGTCTGAAGCCAGGGACCTGATTCTCCTCCCATTTACAACAGAGTTAGTCTCTTGATGTCAAAGGAGTTACTCCTGGCCTATATCAGTAGGAGAGGAGAATCAAGAATGCAGAGCTAGGGGACCTACTGCCTCTATTAGTCCCTGTATATTAATCTCTCACAGCCCAATTCTGCTTTCGCTTACACTTGTGTAAATGAGGATCAGTTCCACTGAAGTCACAGGAGTATATCAGTTTATCATCACTGTGGGTAAAATGCAAGGCCCAGACACTTCAGGCTTAGTGTGCTGGATGGAGAGAAATTAGAATACCAGGACGCAGTCACACTGTATAGGATGTTACTGCAAACTCTGCCATTTGTTTCTCGCACTAGATCACTCTTTTCGAGGACAGAAACTTCCAGGGCCGCTCCGTTGAGTGCAGCAGCGACCGGCCGGATTTTCAAAGTCAGCTCAGCCGCTGTAACTCCGCCCGCGTGGAAAGTGGCTGCTTCATGCTCTATGAACGTCCCAACTTCCAGGGACAGCAGTTCTTTCTGAAACGGGGGGATTATCCCGACATGCAGTCTGAGGGTTTCAGCACCTCCATTAAGTCCTGCCGGATGATCCCACCTGTGAGTTCAATTTTGCTTCTTCTTTTTTTTTTAAATGGCAAAATTGCCCAAACCACCGTCATAAGGCACTTGCTTGATCATTTTCAGCAGAGATACCCAAGACTGAAAATGAGAATTGTTTTCTTTCTTCTAGAGGTAGTCCCTCCAGGATGGCTGGGGGGACATTGCAGGGATGCCCTTTGCATCTCTGGAGCAGTGCACAGGACTGACTCAGGGTCCAGGATCACAGGCAGCCAGCCTGCTGCAGTCACTATTACCCTGTCTCATTTTCTTTCACAGCACAGGGGCACCTACAGGATAAAGATCTATGAGAAGGAGGATCACAGAGGCAACATGGTAGAGTTAACTGAGGACTCTCCGCAAGTCATGGACCAGCTACGCTCCCCCGAGATGCTCTCTTGTTCTGTGCTGGATGGGCACTGGATCTTTTACGAATTGCCAAATTTTAGAGGCCGCCAGTACCTGCTGAGGCCAGGGGAGTATCGGAGATTCAGCGAGTGGGGTGCTATGAGTGGCAAAGTCGGCTCTTTGAGACGTGCCACTGATCTCTACTGAATCAAGACGCCTTTCGCCTGGAAGGGTCTCAGTGAATAAAATGCTTTAGCAACCATTGTGCTCTCAGAGTGCTGTTGTAAGTGTACTAAGGGGAACGTCGAGGCTTGTCCTGTATTCTTGCGCCACGGTATCATCTTCTGAACCAAACGCTGCTCCTCATCTTTCCCTGCCCTCCCCAGCACTGCATAGCTACTTCCAGCACAAATGACACAGGGCTTAGGCCTAGGCAGCCACACTAGGGAGTACGGGGATACAAGACTCCCTTCCAATCACCTCCGTGGCTTTGCAGACCTTACCCAAAATGCAGTGCAGGATACGTAGTAGGATCTGAACCATAGTGTGAAACATGCAGGACGTGGACCATAGAGAGGACTGTAACCAAACAGCTGTAGTCTAGATCATAATCCTCCAGCCCACCCGTGGCCATAGATTTGGAGCTAGGGCAGAAGGGGCCCTGGGAGCATCACCAGGGAGCAGCAGCCAGAGCCCCCTCAGCCACTTGGCATGGAGCAGGCAGAGCTGGGCACCCAGCTGATGGCAGGAATGAGCCACATTCTGCTCCCAGCCGAGAGGCAGTGCCAGTCACAGCTCTCCCCCCAGCCAGGAGCTGAGCCTTGGGTCGGAGTTACCTGAGCACCAATCCAGGGCAGGGCAGGATTAACTAGCCATAGGCACCACAGGTCTGGGTCGAGGGCCTCAGCTCCTGGAATCATCTGATTACACTGGAACATCCAGTGTGTAACAAAAGCTGAGGTTTCTGGTCCTGGGGGGTGTAAAGCTTGAAAACATGACCTGGGTGGAACAAATGCAGAGACATCTGCCCAAGTCTGCAGCCAGCCTGAAACAATACCTCTGAGAGGACTGAACAGCCCCATGCACCTCATTGTGAGGTTAACTGTAGGAGCCACCAACACCAGCCCAGCAGAGGACTGTGGGAAGCAGGAAGAGAAGAGCACCCCTGGCCTAGTCCACACATCCAAGCAGATACACCCTGGCTCAAGGGCGAGTCCTGGAAGAGACCCTACTCCTATCCCTTCATCTCAGGGTGTGAGGGACTTAGGACCCTGTTCTCCCTGAGGGAGGAGGGCCCTTGGTCCCACTCCTGTGGGAGGGGAGGGCCCCAGGTTTCTGTTCCTGTCTTTTTTGGTGGGGACTCTTACAGAGTGTTTGCCGGGCTAATGGAGGGGGGCCATGGAGACAGCTCGCCAGCCTTACCAGCAGCAGAGGCACTTTGGATCCAAAGAGACTGTAACGTACAATAAGATGAGTTGTGGTCCTTGACTCTTTTCATGGACAGTGGTGAAGTGTCACCGTTGTAGAAAGACTAATCTGTAAGTACGTTTATCAAGGTGTATACTGGGACACGATTAAATACAGAGGCACTGGCACTGGCCGCTATCGGAAGACAGGATACTGGGCTAGATGGACCTTTGGTCTGACCCAGAAGGGCCGTTCTTACGTACGTTCTTATGAAAAGAGCAAAGGCAACGAGACATTCAGTATACACATGGCGTTCGCCACTATGTTACATTATATATACATAAAAGAGGCTTAACAACAATTAAAGTAAAAAACAAAAACTGGCCAAACACTTAGGGTTGCCAACTTTCTCACAGCACAAAACAGAACGCCCTAGCCCTGCCCCTGCCCCGCCCCTTCTCCAAGGCCTTGTCCCCTGCCCCACCCGTTCTCTGAGGCCTCACCCCCGCTCACTCCATTCCCTGCTCTCTCCCACCCTCACTCACTTTCACCAGCAGGGTGTTGGGGAGTAGGAGGGGGTGCGGGCTCCGGGAGGGAGTTTGGGTGCGGGAGGGGGCTCAAGCGTGGGGGTGCAGGCTCCGGCTGGGCGGCGCTTACCTCAGGCAACTCCGGTTGGCAGCGCTGCAGGGCTAAGGCCAGTACAAAGCATTCAAAAACAGGATGTCAAGTTAAGACCACTTTGGGAGAAAGCCTGCAGCCAAAACATGAATGTACAAGGTCAAAACTTAGTCATACAGCCAGAACTCCCATGTTTAAATTAAATAAAGGTTCAGTATGGGTAGCACCACAAAATATGCAGAAAGATCTGCTCTTATGGTTGCACAGGTCCACTGTGTTTGGTCACTCCAAAGAGGCAGAGGCCAAAGACAGACTGGCAAAAACATGGTGTCGGTCCCAATGGCAAAGAGACAGGAAGGAACACCTTGATGCTGGTCTAATCTGCGCTAGACAATCCAGCTAACAAAGAACGTAAAAAATGATTTTCTGAGACAATCATAGAGAGGTCCATGAAAACGAGTTCAAATCAACTATACTGGGGAGCTGCCCTTAATACCAAAGGGTAATAAGTATGAGCTAGTTGTTGTCAATGCTTTCTCACATTAGGAGTAGGAGGCCTTCCACACTAAATATGTGACTGCCCTAACGAGAGCGAAATAATTGGGGGGCAATGTGTACTGCAGGGGCAATAAGGTTATTGACTCAGACAATGGGAATCGTTTTATGGGGACCGTTGTCAAAGAAGTGTGCTCCTGGCTGGACGTAGATCAAAAGGTTCCCTTTCCCCATCAGCCAGCAGCAGCAGGACAGGTTGTGAGAGTAAATAGGACCATCATCAAATCCAAGCTTAAAAAAGACTCTGCAACAGGCAGCAATTGGGATGAAGCGTTACCGCTGGTACTAATGTATAACGGAGCTAGGGATGCAAATTCACAGCTTTTTCCCCCAACGACGCCTGATGGGAAGACTAATGAGAATGCGGAAGGATATAATTAGCCCAGTTCCACAGGGCTGCCCAGAAAGGGGGCAAGTGGGACAATTTGCCCCAGGCCCCGCAGGGGCCCCACGAGCCCTGGCTGAGAATCTCTTCCCTGGCTACTCACCCGGCGGCGGTCCGAGTCTTCAGCGGCACTTCGGCGGCGGGCCCTTCTTTCGCTCTGGGTCTTCTGCGGCATTTTGGCAGCGGGTCCTTCAGTGCTGTCGAAGACGCGGCGCGAGTGAAGGACCTGCTGCCGCCGCTGCCGTAGACTTGGAGCGCCGCCCAGTGAGTACAAGTGCCACAGCGGGTGGTGCTTTTTTTTATGTCCGCTCCCCCGCTTTGCGCCAGGCCCCCTGAATCCTCTGGGCAGCCCTGCAGTTCCAGCCCATCTGGCTATAGTGGTCCTGTCAGAAGCCTGGTACAGGACTTGCAGATGCAGATACAGAGGAGCGTGGTGTAAGAAAGGAAGTGGACATATTAAAAGGCAAGGCATGGTTCAATGCCAAAGGAGACCTGACTGAGCATCACGTGTGATCTAAAGTCATCATCCAGGATCAGGCTCCCTGCAAGCCTTTTCCAAAGGCAAAGTGGTACATGCTTCAGGTAGGATTGACCTGACCCCTCTGTATTCTTCATAGTCCTGGAAAGTAAAAGGAAGAGCTGGGTTCACAAAAGTCAGCTCAACGCTCATAAACCTCAAAAATTTAAAAAGGCACAAAACGGTTTCTTCTTTTTGTCTTGTTAATTTGCAACCATGCAGTGGTGGAGGGTTACGACACCGCATGTCCTGATGTGAATGGTTTGGAGTTGGTCCAGAGGTTCAGAAACAGTCAATAATTCCACACTCCCACAACCATTCAGAACATGCCAGACACCAGCTGTACAATAAAAACAAATGGGAAAATATTCTGCACCCCACAATTAGGGGCAAAACAAAATCAGCCTACCAGTCTAAACCAATTGTCCTGTTTGGCCATTAAGGCAGTGGATGTTAAAGCTGAAGAACTACAAGGGGTGTGTTCAAATGATAGATGTGGACAACAAGGGATAGGGCTGTATTGTTTAAAATCTATGAGTTCATAATATGTCCCCCAAAATACTAAAAAACAAAAACAAAAAATCCCAGAACGGTAGGATGTTGTGGCATATAAATAAGTCTGGGGAGTTTTCTAAGGCAAACAATTGGACTTCACTAGGCCTAAAACATTTAACGGGCACATTAGTAAATAAAACCCAGCTGTTTTAGTGGCAAATAAATGATAGGCAACACCCTTCATCCTAGCCTGAAGTGAGTACCTTTAGCATATATTCCTTTGAAAATTATGTTCCTCCTCTATGTCCCATGACCACTCTGTGGCCAGACAATAGTATTTGTATATATCCTGTTCGTAAAACAGTGGTAAGAAATACAGAATCAATACACCTCCCACTCATATTAAATTTGACAAGATACAGACTGCCTGTTACCTGTCCAGTCCCATGTAAAAATAGTTTAGTAATAAATTATCAGGGCACACATTTGATGATGATAGGATCCAGTGAGAGGCATATTTCAAGGACACAAAAACCATAATTCCAAAAGAAAGACAGTGGCAACTATACTGGCTGGCAAAAGAGTTGGGTCCCCCTATAAAATTCTGCAGACGCTAAGGCATTAACCCTTAAAATGAACTTGCTAACTCATAAATTTAGTGCAGCCATTAAAAAAAAGGAGGAAAAAATTAGTACTTTAAATCTGCAGCAGGAGGCATTAAGCATCAGTGATAGGACACAAAGTCTAACATACAATAATATACTTAATTCATTAAACAATAACATCTCTCAGGCATGTGCATGCAACATATATAAAACTAAACTTGTTATGTATTTAATAAAAAAAATAAAGCAGGGGGAATGGTCAAGGTTATTTAACAGTACATTTATCTGGACAATCGTGGAAAAGGGCATTAATAATATTGGGGACGAAAATTTACCATTGCATGGCTAGAAGGCCCTCAACCTTGGGCACCACATGAAATTAGTCATTCAACCGTGCCAATTCTGGTTGCTATTCCTAGATGGACAAGGAATGCTAAATAATTGGTATTTATTAGCAGTAGTGGTACAACAGAGAATGGGACCTATATCCAGCATTATTCCAGAGTGAAGACGGCAGCACAAGGAGGGGAGGGAATAAATAGTCTGCTGTAAACGAATCAAGCACAGATGGTTCTGGGAGTGTTCGGCAGGATTGAACCTCACTGCAATAGAGGGTGTCTAGGCCCGACTACTCATCGCAGAGAGTGAAGGGGGTGGTACGGCTCGGGGACACAGCATTTGTTCTGGAGACCCACAACTTTTTGGAGGGGACGTCACAATGCCAGGGGAGCATGGATGGATTTTGTTTGAACCTCACCTCTCTGATTCAGATTGGGACCCAGGCCCTATAGCCAAGTGTGCTGATGAACAAAAACGTGACAGACAACACTGAACGGGAGTCACTGGTGATCAAATGCACCCGTACCCCCCTTGTCCATTAACACCACTGATTTAGTACAAAGGAAAATAGAGCAATTGGTTCCCATTGTCCAACTGAGAGCTGAGCAACAGGAAATTGGGGTCAGCCTTACACAGGTAGTAGAAACACCCTGGTGGGCTGTACCAGAGGAGGTGAACATGGGGGGAGGCTCATTTCTTGGAAGATAGGATTCGGGAGATAAATCCATCAGCAGGCTAAAAATGGAATGTTTTGTGCTAAGTAAATGGGTCAATGAGCTAAGAGACAAAGTGTCTGAGTTAGCTAAGATAAGGAGGGGCACACCCAGGGAACCATTTACTATGGACAAAATAAGTCAGGAACATATAGATGAGGTGAAGAGTAGGTTGAACCAGGACAGTACATGAACAGAGCATGCTGTACGGGGTTTGGTTCCTACAAGGTAACCAAGCCAGTCCCAATATATGGAGATATACCTATCTCATAGAACTGGAAGGGACCCTGAAAAGTCATTGAGTCCAGCCCCCTGCCTTCATTAGCAGGACCAAGTACTGATTTTGCCCCAGATCCCTAAGTGGCCCCCTCAAGGGCCGAACTCACAACCCTGGGTTTAGCAGGCCAGTGCTCAAACCACTGAGCTATCCCTCCCCCCATGTTCAATGATGCAGTAAATGCAATTGTAACCCTTCTGCCAGGTGGAGCAGCAGCAACCAGGGCCAGATTCAATATCTAGGCATTCCTTGCCATTGATAGGACACAGAAACAGCTTGAGCCCCCACCCAGCAACCTGGGAAATTTACACACCACCACTGGGTGCTTCTGAGGCAATACTTCCCCACTCACAAGCACAATGTCTGAGTGTAAAAAATAAACTTTTAATTAAAGGAGGGAAGTAACTCAGCGTTAATTTGGGAGAACACCACAAATAGGGTTCATAAACATAAACCATGAGTAAAAGACCCACCCCCAAGTAGGTTGGGCAGTGTCCTTTTCCCCTCAAGGTCTTAAGTCCAGCAATCCAAAAGTCCCTTTCATGTGCCCGATCCTTCTCTGCACTTCACTCACAGTTGCTGTCCTTGGTCAGTGCAGACCCAGAGTTCACCTCCCACCCTGTGTGGGGTGAAGAGGTTCTTAACTTGCTCTGCTGCTTGGGGACTTGTTCGCCACCCCTCTCTGCCAGCCAGGTGTCTGCTCATGCCGGCCACCCACTCACCGCATCTTTCCACCAGCCACCCAGCTGACTGCTTATTCCACCTCTCCACCCCACTCATTCACCAGCTGACTGTCAGTCGCCTTCTGCTGCCATCTGCCTCTCTGCTGTGACCTCTGCACATCAGTCTCAGTATTTTTATCTCTTTGGAGGCTAGGCAGAAACACCTGCCCCATCTCAAGTGATTTCCGCTCTGATTAGGCATTTAACATAACAAAGAGGCTCCTAATAAAGCATATTCAGCTCTATTCTTTGAATAGTCAGGAGGAACAGGTTAAACCAGTCTAGGAAAAACCCATGAGGGTATGTAGCCTCCTAACCAGAGATACCTGTCCCCACCCCTCTTACTTTAACATGGATCTGACATTCAAGCCCCTGACTTAATGAGGTTCTTTCAACTGAGGGGGACAGATTAAGCCCAGTCATTTGGGACAGGTTAAGCAGTCCAGCTTTCCTGTATTCCTACAATAATTACAACATTAGTAACCATATTTCACTACCCCTGCATTCAGTACTAAGGTGATTTGTACCCAACACCAGCCAAAGTTGATCACTTTTTGCTGAATTGTAAGCAGAGCAGGAGCAAACTGTATTTACATAAACACACCCAAGTCTCTACCCCTTCCAGATAGCTGTCAAGGAAGCATTCATTCAGACGCTGCTTACACAATAAAATGTGTAAGTGTATATAAAGGGAGCGAGTTTCTGTGTAACTTTGGATACGTATGTGACATACCCTATATCCGCCGCCACTCCATGTTTGAGTCTAATCAACAAAACATAGTGTTGCTATATGCCAAATAAAGATACCTGAGTGACAAAGTCTGGAGTTGAACTTGGGAAGCCAAGTGGAAAGAGGTCAGGGAGAAAATTCCAACACCTCCCTCACACGTGTATTATGAGGATAAATACATAAAGAGAGGGAAGCACTTTGAGATCTATTGGTGAAAAGCTCTATATAAGAAATTGGCATAAACTGGTTACCAACTTCAAACCAATACAGAACTTGACATTAAGGGCTTAGCTAGACAAGGAAAATTTGCACCAGTCCAACTACATCAATCAAGTTGTACCAGAACAAACCTCTAAGGTCAAACATTACAGCAGCACAAGTCCTGTCCATATGGGCTTGATTTTAAGTCCATAAATTCAGTCTAACATTCTACTGGACCCATGAGCCACCATTATACCACAGTCTGTGTTCCCTATAAGCTGCGCTCTTGGACAGCCACGCAGGAGATGTAAGTGCCGCCCAGTTGATAGCAGAGCATGTACAGCCGGCAGCATGTGTTCAGGTGCCCCTCCCCTCACATTGCGCCATCCTGCAGCTGCTCCTGGGACCCTCCTGCTGGCTGTGCAGAGCGGGAGATGGGGAAAGGAAGAGAGTGCTGATGTCAGGGTGTCCCCCTCCCCCCACCCCTGTACCCCATCTCCACAGAGCAGGGCAGAGGAGACAGCCTGGCTCAGGAGGACTGGGAGCTGCTGCGGTCTGAATGGTGAATGGCTGTCAGCTGAGTGCCTTTCTTAAAGAGACAGTGCACTATTTCTTTGCATGGTGTCAAGTATCAGGGGGTAGCCGTGTTAGTCTGTATCTACAAAAACAACAAGGAGTCTGGTGGCACCTTAAAGACTAACAGATTTATTTGGGCATAAGCTTTCGTGAGTAAAAACCTCACTTGCATCCGAAGAAGTGAGGTTTTTACTCACGAAAGCTTATGCCCAAATAAATCTGTTAGTCTTTAAGGTGCCACCAGACTCCTTGTTGTTTTTGCACTATTTCTGAGATTTCCCCAGCAGTCAGACAGTCTCTCTCTCTCTCCGCCCCCTGCACCCCATCTCCGCAGAGCAGGAGAGGGGAAACAGGGCACAGGACAGAGCAGGAGAACTTTCAGTGAGTGTCTTAAAGAGACAGCGCGTGGCTTTCCCCAGCAGCCAGCACACACAGAGAGTCAGTCAGTCAGTCAGTCAGTCTCTCTCTCTCTCTCTCTCTCTCTCTCTCACACACACACACACACACACACACACACACACACACACACACACACAGTCTCTTTCTCACTCACCTCCCAATACATCCTTGTATTATTGTTGTTGTTGCTGTTACTTCTTGGTACTTCCTGCAATGCATATATATTCTCCGTAATTTTATTCTTTCAAAGTGTTATTTTAGTGTTTTGACTTGTCTATGCATTTCACAATTTTTATTTCTCTTACACTTAAATGTAATTCTTTGAGTAGTGAGTTCTAAAATGTCTAACCTGTCCTGGCTGGAGTAACTATCCCTATGATAACTTTTTAAAAATATATATTATATCTAGGTTTTTTGTTTCTACTGGTGGCGCACATAGGCACATACCTCGGTGCAAATGAGAAAATTTATTTCGCACCTGAATGGAAAAAATTAGAGGGAACATTGACCACAATAGCTGTAAAATGATTTCTGTATCTAGAGTACTATTTTATATTCCAATTTCCCAGGGAATAACATGTTACCCCAATGTCTCACAAAACCAAACTGAACAGGTCAAACAGAATCTTTGAGATGCTGGATGTTAACATATGCAATGGGAAATGAAGCCAACTTTTATACAGCACAAATAATGTAACAACCCACCAACCATCGGTCAGCATCCCGAACAGCATCACCACCATGTAGTTCTTTGAGCATCACCACCAGCAGTTACCATGGCAAAAGCTGATAGGGATGAGTCCTTCGAGGAATCAGTAAAGAGTGGATGGCACTGATTCAGCCTGGCCCACTCAGAGTGAGGAAGACTTTTTCCAGCCCTTCTCCACTGAGGAAGTGGAGAGAGCACTGAGCTACATGAAAGCAGGAAAAGCATGTGGCCATAACAAGATTTCCACCAGAAATGCTATTAAAATTTGATAAGCAGAGCATAAAATGGCTGTCAATTTTCATATCCAGTGTCATCCAAGAGGACAGCTATGGCAGAAAGCTCGGATGCTAACTACACCAAAACAAGGAAAGAACCATTCCCTCCAGCTGTCTGATATCACTTTCAGCCGTGCTTCCAAACTTCTGGAGTGACGAATTCTACAAAGGCTCATGCTCACATTAGAGCAGGCTCTAAGTGTTAACAAGCCAGGTTTCAAACCTAGCAGGAGAACTTATGACCAAGTTCTTTCTCTTACCATCTATATAGAAAATGGTTTTCTACCAAAAGAAAACAAAAAGACAAGGGCTGTGTTTCCTGACTTGATGGCACACTGGCTTGCTGGTCAAGATGTCAAAGATGTTACTCTGATGCATTGTTATGGCTACAGAAATGATGCTTCAAAACAGACAGTTCCAAGCAGTGCTAGGAAATAAACTGAGCACATGGAGGAGCTAGAAGAACAGGTTCCCTCAGGAGCCCTGTTCTTGCCCAAACATATTTCCAAAAAATCTGTCTCCAGATATCTCAAGACCATTCAAGTATGCAGATGACATCCACCTAGCCTCAAGAGACAGAGGTTTCAGAAAGGTTGAGGACATCCAGAACAAGATATGGCAGCCATCAGTGGTGACTGCAGGAAGTGGAGGCTGAAGCCCAGCATGTCAAAAACTGTGTTGTCATGCTTTCACATCAATCAAACCAATGCTTCATGAGAACTCAACATCTTCTTGAATGAAGAATGATTGGCACGTGACGTAAAGCCAGTATACCTACAAGGAACTCTAGCTCACACACTTACCTATAAGGATAACATCACCAAGAGAGCTCAGGAAATTAGCAGCAGAAATGACCTGTTAGATAAGCTTGGACGCTCAAGTTGAGGAGCTAACGCACAAACACTGCATGGCTTGGCACTAACTCTCTGCTATTCAGTTGGAGAATACTGTGCTCCTGTGTGACTAAACTCTCCCCAGACAAAGCTAGTTGATGTTCAATTGAATCAAATGACGAGAATAACAGGGACTATGAGACCAACAAACACTGGGTAGCTGTCAGTCCTCTCTACTATCCCAGCTCCTATCAGGGAACACGGTAACATTTCAGTGAAGAACCTCCTTGACACAACCCAGGAGATAACCACAACTGTCAAAAATACATGGGAGGTGCCTCGCCGCTGGCACATCAGTGGAAGATCAGTATGGTCTAGGTTACAGAACATAGGACTTAGCCTGATGGGAGACTGCCAGGTTTCGGGCTGCCACGCTATCCGTGGTACAAGCTCTACCATTTTAGGAGTGGGGTGGTGATGAGTGCAGCAAATGACTAGACCTGGGGACTCTGAACCGCTGTGTGTGGCTGCAGGTGGGGATAGACGCGCTGCACACCTACTGAACAGCTGCTCATCTCATGCTGGTCTCTCAGGAGGCCGTTCCAGACTCCATACTGCCCACCCCAAAGCTACCGAATGGCTAAAACCGGCATGATGTCTACCTAAGCCCTTTTGACATTATTTTTGACATACAAATTTCTGTTTTTATCTCCCTACTTTCTATTTTGTTGTTTGAACCCTCTTCCATCTTTATTGTACCACTTCTGCATTCACTAATAACAATGCAACTGCAGAGACTCTATAGAAAAGGATTGTGATGGCATCGACATCCAGTCTCCTCTGTCACTCGGCCAGAAGTTTCTCTCTTTTCCTGAACTGTGTTGTCTTCAATGTAAAAATGGCTGTGCTGACAGATCCAGGGCCCAGAACTGGTCACTGGTAACAACTGGAATATAACCTGTTCCCCACTACAGAAAACCTATGGACACTAGTACAAAGACTGAATGAGCCCCCAGAGTCATGAGTTGGCTCTATGAACAGAGAAAAGACTTTTGTTAACGTGTGCACACTTCGAACTGGTTGTGAGGTATAAAAAGGCAGTTACCCAGCTGGAGTACTATGGCTTGCAGCCTGAATCCAGCTACGATGGGAAAGGTAAGAGAAACCTGTCTGGACTGGATTGTTTGGTATGTCAGTCTGAAGTCAGGGACCTGATTCTCCTCTCATTTACATTAGAGTTAGTCTCTTGATGTCAAAGGAGTTACTCCAGGCCGATACCAATAGGAGAGGAGAATCAAGAATGCAGAGCTAGGGGACCTACTGCCTCTACTAGTCCCTGTATATTAATCTCTCAGAGCCCGTTTCTGTTTTTGCTTACACTTGTGTAAATGAGGATCAATCCCACTGAAGTCACAGGAGTATATCAGTTTATCATCACTGTGAGTAAAATGTAAGGCCCAGACACTTCAGGCTTAGTGTGCTGGACGGAGAGAAATTGGAATGCCAGGACGCAGTCACACTGTATAGGATGTTATTGAAAACTCTGCCGTTTGTTTCTCGCACTAGATCACCCTTTTCGAGGACAGAAACTTCCAGGGCCGCTCCGTTGACTGCAGCAGCGACCGGCCGGATTTTCAAAGTCAGCTCAGCCGCTGTAACTCCGTCCGCGTGGAAAGTGGCTGCTTCATGCTCTATGAACGTCCCAACTTCCAGGGACAGCAGTTCTTTCTGAAACGGGGGGATTATCCCGACATGCAGTCTGAGGGTTTCAGCACCTCCATTAAGTCCTGCCGGATGATCCCACCTGTGAGTTTGATTTTGCTTCTTTTTTTTTTTTCTTCCAGAAATGGTAACATTGCCCAAGCCACTGTCATAAGGTTCTTATTTGATCATTTTCAGTGTAGCTACCGAGGACTGAAAATGAGAACTGTTTTCTTCCTACTAGTGGTCGTCCCTCCAGGATAGCTGAGGGGGACATTCAAGGGATAGGATAGGAAACCTTCCACTGCCTGTTCCGGGCCTGGATGCAGCTCTCCTTTGGTTAAATCTATGGACAGTAAATGACAACATACTTCCAGTTAAGAAGGGAAAATGTTTCCATAACTTCTGGGGATTTGGAGATACACTGGGCCCACTCCCCTCACACTGGTGTAAAATAAGGAGTAACTCACTTATGCCCACAGAGTTACACCAGTGTGAGGGGAGAATTGGGCCCCAATATTTTCTGTAACGCTTTAAAACAAAGTCACTTCTCAGTTACCTTGATTCTGGGACCGCTGAAGCCTGAAACAGCCTCCAGCAGAACTTGGAGTAGCCTAGGAGACCACTTTGCTCACTAAGGACTGGCCAGCATTGTACATTCCAGCCCCCTCTTGCACCTGGATGGGCTCCCTCCTCCCCACCCCAGACATGCTCCCTGCACCAAGGGTGGGAGTCACGGTTCGCGTAGGTCTGAGTCAAATGGGTGGATGTGCTGCCTTTGCAGCATTCAAGGATTCCCCTCCTGTGGGGAGCAGAGGCAGCTTTAAGGGCCCAGGATCACAGGCAGCCAGTCTGCTGCAGTCACTATACCCTGTCTCATTTTCTGTCACAGCACAGGGGCACCTACAGGATAAAGATCTATGAGAAGGAGGATCACAGAGGCAACATGGTAGAGTTAACCGAGGACTCTCCACAAGTCATGGACCAGCTACGCTCCCCCGAGATGCTCTCTTGTTCTGTGCTGGACGGGCACTGGATCCTTTACGAATTGCCAAATTACAGAGGCCGCCAGTACCTGCTGAGGCCAGGGCAGTACCGGAGATTCAGCGAGTGGGGCTCTATGAGTGGCAGAGTCGGCTCTTTGAGACGTGCCACTGATCTCTACTGAATCAAGACGCCTTTTGCCTGGAAGGGTCTTAATGAATAAAATGCTTTAGCAACCATTGTGCTCTCCGTGTGCTGCTGTAAGTGTACTAAGGGGAACGTCGAGGCTTGTCCTGTGTTCTTGGGCTACGGTATCATCTTCTGATCCAAAAGTTGTCCCTCATCTTTCCCTGCCCTCCCCCAGCATTGCATAGCTACTTCCAGCACAAAGAGCCCAACGCCAATCCCAGGGCTCCGGTCTAGGCAGCCACACAAGGGAGTACAGGGGCACCTCCATGGCTGTGCTGCCCTTATCCAGAATGCATTGCAGGACATGTAAGTAGGAGCTGAACCATAGAGTGAAACATGCAGGACTTGGACCATAGAGAGGCAGACAGGAGGACTGTAATCATACAGCTACAGTCTAGATCATAATCCTCCAACCTCCCTCCCCCCTTACCAGAGATTTGGAGCTTGGGCGAGAGGGGCCCTGGGCTGAGCTCCAGCCTTCACTCCCTGGCCAGAGGGCCCTGGAAGTACCACCAGGGAGCAGCAGCCAGAGTCCCCGCAGCCACCAGGCATGGAGCAGGCAGAGCTGAGCACCCAGCTGATGGCAGGAATCAGCCACAGCCCCCTCCCAGCTGAGGGACAGCACCAGCCACAGCTCTCCCCCCAGCCAGGGTCTGAGCCTTGGGCCTAATTATCTGATTACACTGGAACCTCCTGTTTGTAACAAAAGCGGAGGTTTCTGGCCCAGAGGGGTGTAAAGCAAAGATTGAAAGTATGACTCAGGTGGAACCAATGCAGAGACATCTGCCTAAATCTGCAGCCAGCCTGAAACAATAGCTTTTGAACAATGCACCTCAATGTGAGGTCAACTGCAGGAACCACCAACACCAGCCCAGCAGAGGACTGTGGGAGGCAGGAATAGAAATGCTGCAGGCCCAGCCCATCCAACCAAGCAGATACCCTGGAGCCTGGGTGAGAGTTTTTGGAGCTCCACTACCTCTACCCCTTTATCTCAAGGTAGGAGGGACAAAGAACCCCCTGTTGTCCCTGAGGGTGGAGGGCCTTTGCTCCCATTCCTGGGGGAGGGGAGGGCCCCATGCTGCTGTTCCTGTCTCTTTTGGTGGGGAGCCATACAGAGCATTCACCAGGCTGGTGGAGGGGGAGCCACAGAAAGCGCTCGCCAGCCATACCAGCAGCAGATGCACTTTGGATCCAAAGAGACTGTTATATACAGCAAGATGCGTTCTGATCCTTGGCTCTTCATGGGCAGTGATGAAGGGTCACCGTTCTGGAAAGACTAATCTGTATATATGATTATCAAGTTGTGCAAGGGACAAGATTAAATACAAAGGAAAGAGCAAAGGCAATGAGACATTCAGTTCTAACATGCCCTCCAAGGCTACAGTACAGTCCCCTTATGGAGACGCCAAAGGTGAGGCCGAGCTGAGTGTCTGCACGTAGATCAAAGACACAAGCTCTTTTGTCAGGGAGAGAAGCCCAGCATTGTAGCAGGGGCCAGGGCTCCAGTAATAAGTGCTAGACAGTATCATCTCCAATGGCCTGTTGGCCGTATGTTGTTGTAGCAGGATGAACACCCGCTCCTGCCCTGAGGGGTTGGAAAAGCCCTGCAGAGGGCTGGGGCAGGGCAAGGTAAAACCCTGGCTGATTGGGGGAAGTGGCTGCATCTGGGGCCATGCCCCAATCAGATGTCAGCTGGCCTATATAAGAGGCTAGGAGCCAGGAGCTCAGCAGGTAGTCTCTCTCTGCCTTCAGAGAGAGAAGGGCCTGGCTGCAGGGAGCTAGACAGGGTACCTGAGCAGGGCTGGGGAAAGGCTGAGAGGCTTGGGAGCTCCAGTCTGGTAATAAGCCAAGGAGTACTGGGGGTTGCAGAGGGCAGCCCAGGGCTAGGCCAAGGCAGCAGGTCCAAACCCAACCTTGCCAATGATGAGTGGCCTATACTGCAGTCTGCCCCAGAGAGTGGTGGCTAGATGGTGACTGGCAGTGGCCTTATCCTGAGGCGAGGTGGGGTTAGTGGGTGGGGGTTCCCCTGGGAGGGGAGACCTAGCGTGTGTGGGTATTGCCAGGGGGCAGCACCCAGAGCAAGGGGCACAGGGGTCCTGGGAGGGACACGGGAGCCTGAGGAAGAGGACAGGCGGATCACTGGCCTGCAGAGGGCGCTCCAGAGGCTGGAGAGCTAATTCCCTGGACGACCAGCAGGAGGCGCCACAGCAGGTCTCCAAGGTGAACAGCCTCTGGCATGTTAGAACGCTCGAAAGAGAGTCGGGTTCAGATCCCCGAATCCGGAGTGGCGGAGATGGGCGCCGCGAGGCGTCCAGTGCGGTAACGCAACTGATCCCGGAGAAGCTGGCGGGAGCCCCGGGGAGAGTTCTCTTTTCTTTGTGAAGGGCAGGGCGCCCTGGAATGGGTTCGCCCTGAGAGAGGGGCCCGAGCCTTGGAAAGCGTCGCGGTTCCGGCGGTGTCCGGTGAGCTCTCGCTGGCCCTTGAAAATGCGGGGGAGATAGTGTAAATCTCGCACCGGGCCGTACCCATATCCGCAGGGGTGAGTCCGGACCTTCTACAGTTGTACAGTCGTATGGGAGATGAATTCAATAGAAATCTCTAGACAGACTGCCCAAAACCGGTTGGCATTCTGGAAGCAAATGGCCTCTGCGGGACAGCGTGAGGCTCTGATCCCGCAAAGCACTTAAGCGCATGCTTAACTGAAGCTCATGGATAGTCCCATAGAGAAAGTTACGCATGTGCTTAAGTGCTGTGCTTGATTGGAGCCTGTGCGAAACAGCCTGTCATGGGGTTCACTCAGCAGCAGGGGCACCTCTTTGTGACTACATCTGGGATCAGCTCCCACCTGGGGCAGTACTCACGCTGTGAGCCTGCTCTCTCTCTTCACGACTTGGCCCTTCGGCAATGTCACTATAGTCCCCCGCCTCCTTCCAGGGCATCAATGTCCCCCCAGACTAGGGTGACCATATTTCCCTATGCTGAAGATGGGACATCTGGTAAAATTACTCGTATTCAAGCAAGTTCAACAGCAATCAATCAGCACTATGTAGTACCAACGTTCAAAGTAACATCAAGTTGACTGAACCCCATGTTAAAAAGAAATACTGCGTAGCTGGAGACTTTTTATTTACCTTCTTATCTTTAAGGCTTTAGGGTTCACACAGATAGAGGTGACATACACACACACACTCCTACACAACAGGGAGAGGTGACACACACACACACCCCTCTCTCAACGGGGTGGGTGACCAACTGACCCGACCCTACCTGTCCGGTGCTCTCCACCCTCCATGCCTGGCTGTGCTCCCAGGACAGACCCTCCTCTCCTGGTACCTGGCACCACATCTTCCTGAGGCAATAGGTGGAGGGGGGAACACAGGCACATTCCTCCCCCCCCCCCACCAATTTCTGTCAGGGTTCACACGAATGTGGCCAGCAGCAGCCTTTCAGCACTGTGCAGGAAGGAAGGGTTGGGAGCTGCTTCCAGCCACAGGGCAGGAGGTGCTGGGGAAGAGTTGATCTGGCCCAAGTCTTTGCAGAGCTCATCTTTTCCACGCCTGCCCCTCTGTTTCTGAAAGCAGCTCCTCTCCCTTCCTGCCTGCACAGTGTCAAAAGGCAGCTAACACTTCCAGGCTGCTGCTGGCCACTGGCGTAACCCACCCACCTCTTGTCCCCTGGCTACAGCGCGGGCAGGAAGGGGTTAAGCCCCACAGATGCATTGTGCACCAGGGCCCATGAACCTTACTGCTGGGGTTTTAGTGAACCCAGCCAGAGAAGGGGCTCAGCAGGGCAGGGTACCTACTGGACAGAGCAGCCCCACAATCCCTGGGGGCAGGATGGCAGGTGAAGAGAGAGTCTGCAGAATCAGGGCATGAACAGGCTGGAGATCGCTTCCCCCCTGCCACTCCAGAGTTTAGCTGAGGGGCAGAGAGGCTACCCCCTGCCAGCGCTGTGCGGGGCTTTAGCACACACAGGGCTTAGCGCCTCCTGGCCAGCACCCCGGGCCAGAGGGTCTTGGGCTTTCCCGGGGCACTGGCCCAGCCAGAGGCAGTGGGTGAAGAAAGCAGCCTGCCAGCCAAGCTGTTGGTGAGCTGAGTGCTCCGACCGGGCTGGTTCTCTGCACAGCGCTGGAGCAGGATGCGCCCCAATGGGGAGGATGGGGAGGAGCAGCAGGGCTGGGGGAGGCAGGTAAAGGGGCCAAGCAGGGAGAGGAGAGCGAGAGGGGGAGCATGTAAAGGGTCAACGGGTGGGCAGCAGAGGAGACATGTAACCCTCCGCCGCCTGCACTCACCAGCCACCACAGTGCGCAACCAGTGCTGGCTGGAAACAGGACAGGGGGCGAGATCCTGCTGGCCGAGAGCCGGCACGCAACAGGAGCTGCGCTGATGGACCAGCAGGGGGAGTGGCTGGCCCCGTGCGCTGCAGCTTTGCCCTGCCACCAACCTTGCACACCCACCCCCATCATCGGCCACTGGATTCGCCCCTCCACTCACTGCTCGTGAGTGGTCAGCTGCTGAGCAGGGATCTGGCCAGCAGCAGGACCCACCAGTATTGATTGGGGGAAGACAGAAAATATGAAACAATTTGTACGTTTTAAGAAAAAGGACACCTGCAGGAAGACTTAAATACAGGAATGTCCCTTTAAAAACAGGACACCTGGTCACCCTACTCCAGACCAGCTGTCCAGTTGGTGTCTCCTGCAATCCTGTGCCACTTCCCAGTGGCTGGTAGGAGGACCTGTGCCTGCCTGCTACTCGGTTCCAGACCAGCCAGCCTATAACTAGCAACCATGGTCTTTGTTATCCCAGACTCTATTGCTGCTCTCCTAGGCTGCTTCCTACCTTTCTTTCACTGTGTTCTGGCCCATCCCTGGGTTACCATTAGAGCCTCCTCTGCTCCCTGGGGCTACTTCATCCTCTCTCAAGTTCAAGTCCTACAGTCCAAAGCAGGATCCCAGGACTTACTGTCTCCCTAGAGCACCTCCTTCTCTCTTACCAATGTGCTTCCTCTCTAGGGAGTAACTACAGAGTTCCTTCCTGTAGCCCCCTCCTTGTGCTCCACTTCCTGGTTTTATACCAGCTCAGCCTGTCCCTGCCCAGCTGGCCTTCATCTTCCGTCAGACCTTATCTGCCCTAATTCTGCTCCAGGTGCAGCCTGTCTCAGCATTAATTGTCCCGTTATACTTACTCAGGTCTGGAGTGGGGTAGACACCCCAACACCCAGCCATTATTTGAGTGCACTCTCTTAAGCAATATATACTGCAGTGTTGATTGCCCTCTTCTGTTCTCAGTCCTACCACTAAGTCAGGAGTAAGTCTACTGGAGGCAGGGGAGTTATGTTGTTGTATAAGTGTGGTGAGAGCAGAAGAAAGCCCTGCAAGGGTGCTACTTGTCACACTCTTCCAAAGAAGAGCAACAGTTAACCTGGCAACCTTTTCAGCATGAAAACGAAAACAAGCCCAAGCCGTCCAAAGGGGTTGAGATACTTAGTACAAAATAACCCCTAATTATTTATATTAGTTGCTCTCCTGTCTCATGACACATCATGCAACCCAGCGTTTCCACCTCCCTCTGTCTAATGCCACATGTCTTGCTCTATTATAGTCTCTTTTCAGGACAGTAACATTTTTCTCAATGGTTTTCATATACATTGTCTATTGTCCTCCTGTTTTCTGCCTTCCACTAAGTGCCATCCAGTCAAAGGCTTGTTTAGGAATACAGTTTTTTGACATCTACACATGGCCAAAACACTTCGGCCTTCTTTCACTAATCATGATCTCTATAGCCGCTGGCCAAACTCCTACACAGGAATAAAGGGGTGTGTCATCAGAAAGCCATAAACAAAATAAACCCCAAAGAATGAATGCTGAGTGTCTAAGGGAAGAACACAATGGTCCAAATGCTCTGGGGCAGAGTCCTAGTTACAAAAGAGGACAGGATGTCAGATCTTCCAAGGTTATCTAACTCTCGTTGAGATTTGTAAGCAAAGGTGTGGCCAAAGGCTAAAACCCTGGAGTCTAGATAATACTCTTAGTCCTGCCATGAGTGCAGGGGACTAGACTAAATGACCTCTCGGGGTCCCTTCCAGTCTTATGATTCTATGAGTCACAATATTAGCCACTTCCTTTACAAGGATATGGGGGAAAGAGAAGCTTAGGAAGCAGTCTGTATATTCCAATTAGAGCTCATCACAAATTGGCTGATCCTACAGTGACTGACAGTAGGGGCACAGGGTTTGATACACTGAAAAACACCGGCCTTCTTAGCCACTTGGTAGAACTTAGAGAAGTGTGTAGCATTCCAATGGCTCAAGGTGAAATAACACCCCACAAAAATCTGAGCGCAAGCGTGCTCCAAAATTTCAGGTTTTAGCTCTTACCCCATCCCTATAAAGGAGATTTGGCTACAGCACCAGAAAAAATGTGCTTAAGTGACTTACCCAAGACTATGTTGGAGCTGGGACTGGAACACAGGGGTGCTTGATTCTTACTCAGACCCTTAGGGCTCCCTTTTTTCTAGTATCCCAGGAGGTGACTACTTTGTGGACAGGAATTCTCATGGGGCATAACTATTGGCCTCTAGAAAACAGGCTCAGTGTTGATTCAGTAGCTGCTCAGAGGAAAGATGGTCTAGTGGTTAGGGTGTCAGTCTTAGACTAGGTAGACCAGGGTTCAGTTTCCTCCTTCACCCCAGACTTCCTGTATGACCTTTTGCCAGTCATTTAGAGACGTGAGACAGAGAGAGGCTGTCTTTAAAATGGGTATAATAGCATTTCCCTACCTCACAGGTGTGTTGTGAATATAAACCCATTGAAGATTGGGAGCTCTTACCAGATACTGTGGTAACAAGAGTGCAGTGGGGTCTACAAAACCCCATACTGAGCACAGACACAGGGGGAAGGAGACCCTCTCCTGTCTACAAGCAAGCAGCTTGATCACAACCCCACACAGCTGCCAGAGCTGCCAATCATGGAGGGAGGTACCCACAGCTTCAACCAACAGAGGAAACACAAGGCCTTCTATGAAGGGGAGCAGGCAGAGAAGGAAAAGGAGGTAGAAAGGTCTGGGAAAGCAATGGGGTGACTGCCCTTTCTTCTCTTTCCTCAGCGTGCCCTCCAGTATCTCTTTCCCTCTATCCACAACATTCAAAGCTCGCCCCGTCTGGCTAACACCCTGCTGAGTGAAGGAGTCTGGGTGCGCTTCCCTCCAAATCCTTCATGCTTCTGTGCCAAAAATAGCCATTTGCTCCATTGGAACTGGAGACTAAATCATTGCAAAGAACGCTTTTAAATAAATCACCAAGACATCCAATTAAGTTTGTACGCCAAGTTAGGTGACAAGGTGGATACCCTTACATGCCTGAACAGGTTTCTCCAGCTGCACATACAAGCTCAATTTTGTGCTCTCATTTCTGAGTGTGCCAGTTTCTTTGCTTTTAAGCATTGCCTCTTGGAAATATTAAAGTCTACATGCATCGATTTGCACCCCCCGGTTAGGTGTGCAGTGGTTTGTTTTAAAGGTTTTAGATTTGGGGAATAGACATTGTCATAAGAGAACAAGCCAAATGGCTCATCCAGTCCTGTATTCCACAGGGACCACTACGGGAAGTGATGTATTTCCCCATGATGTACTGACTGTGTTCTTCTAGGGAAGAAAGTGTCTTCCTGGCTCCAGCTGGTGATCAGTTTATGCTCTGAATTCAAAACTGAAGCAGAGCAATTTGTAAGAACATTCAAAAGAAGAGAGTTTGCCAGGACTAAAACTGCTGAGCTTCAGTATTAGCAAGTAACCCATAATTTGAAGTCAAAGCAAAATGTCAGATAAGACCCAGTTGGTTCAATTGCTCAAATATTTGAAGTAGCTGTGTTGATAGCACAATCAGCCCAATAAATGGTGAACTTTTCAGACGGTGCAGGGAAACATGTAACCCTCCAATGTGAAGTCAGTGCAAAGTCTACTTGAATATGTCTTTTGATCTCTGCTATTCCTTTCTCCTTCCCTTCCCTTCCCATAGCTGAGCTATGGTACATGATACACGGACAGAAATTCCTTTCTGTTACTGTTTTGTGGAGTCAGGATATGTTCCAATATGTAGGGTAGCATTGCAGCATGTATTATGATACACATCTGATGTTGCTTCTTTTGCATGCCTTAAGGGCATCAGGCATTTTCCTATAGTAACTGAGTTCATATTTTGTCATCTCTTTATAACAAAAGGAGTAAGAAACAGTTCGTTTTCATGAAAGAGCCGTAGTGATTGATTGTGGGCCAAATTTAGACGTGGTGCAAATAAATGTAACTCCATGGAAGTCTCTCAATTCCAGGAGAGGCAAAACTGCTTTTGTAGTGAGCCAGCCACCCCCAGTTCCTATTCAAGCCTAAATTAATGGTGTTAAATTTTGCAAATGAATTTTAGTTAATTCAACAGTGGCGGGTAGATGGGATAGAATGCACACATGGGCCAAGTGTGCTGTTCGATCTCACTGGCAAATACAATTGAGGACACTTTTATCTAAAGACGATAAGTCTCTGCTTCACATACTGGGCCAGATCCTCAGCTGGTGTTGATTGGCACACATCAGTTTCCACTCTGCTGCCATTGTCTTCAAGGTTATATAATGAACAGTTCATTAGCACTCAGGGCACCAAGAATAACACAAATGTAGCAAAGATGATGAATGCAATATGCTACGTACAGTAAATGCCATTCCTCATGATAAAGAGAAAACATGAAAGCCCCTTACTCATCAGAAAATGCCCCTTTTGTGTTATTCTTGCAGTTGCAGCATTAGGTCTGCTGTGGATAAAAGACATCTCTGTATTTGGTCCTGGCTCCGAGCTGTCACCTCTACGAGCTAGTGAAAATGGGAAAGGTGAGCAGAGCAGCAGACCTGCAAGACCAGATATGCCAATATCGTGATCTAATACATGCATTTGGGTGAGGTCTTATCAATATTTACATTGCAGATTGTCTTCTACCAAGACAGGAGCTTCCAGGGCCATTGTTACCAATGTAGCACTGATCACCCGGATCTGCAATCCTACTTGAAACAATGCAATTTCAGCCAGGTAGAAAAAGGCAGCGGGACGACTTATATGAGTGCCCCAATTACTTGGGACAACAGTACTTTCTTAAAAAGGGGAGACTATCCTGATTTCTGAAAGTGGATGACTCCACTCAGTGCCCCCTCCCCCTCCCAACAGCTCCTGCACACCTGAACAGCTGATTGTGGCAGGTGGGAGCTCTGGGAGGGAGGGGTAGGAGCTGATTGGTGGGGCCCACCGGCAGGAGAAAGGGCTGGGGGGTAAGGGGAGGAGCTGATCCATGAGGCTGCCAGTGGGTGCTGAGCACCCACTATTTTTTTCCCATGGGTGCTCCAGCCCCAGAGCACCCACGGAGTCGGCGCCTATGCTAGGTGCTATACAAACATAGTAAGAGACAATACTTCCCTGAAGAGCTCACCATGGAAACAGAGAAGACTGACAGAGGGTGGGAGAAAGGTCATATCATCCTAATTTTACATTTGCGGAAGTGTGGCACAGAATGCAAGTGTCTTGCCCAAGGTCATAGGAAGACCGTGATAGTGGTGAGAGCTGAACCCACATCTTCCCCATCCCAGTCTAGTACTTTAACCACAATGCCACCTTTCCTCTCGGCAAACAGATATGAAAAAAGAGTATCTCTCTGTGTATGTTTCTTTAATAGCAGCCAGAGTTAATCAGTAGAAGATCTGTCTGGCTTTCGAAAGTTAGAGGTATTTCAGTCTTTCCTTCTCTGTGGTCCCTTTGCCATCTCAGAACACTGGCTCCCACAAGATCGAGCTCTTCAAAAGAGATGACCTTCAAGGCCAAATGTTGGAGCTCACAGATGATTGTCCCTCAGTTCAGGATTGCATCCATTATCCTGAGATCCACTCCCTCAATGTTTTGGGTGGCTCTTGGATCTTGTATGAGCTGCCGAACTTCAGAGGGTGCTGACAATACTTGCTGAAACCCAGGGAGTACAGAAGGCTCCTTAACTGGGGTGCTGTGAATGCCAAAGTTGGCTCTTTATGGCGGATGGTGGATTTACACTAAAAGATGGTGTTTTAAATACATCATTGACAAACTCCACATTCCTTCTTCGGTGTCATGTTTGCTAGAATATTTTAAGTAAATTTGAATTAAAAGAGGCACCAAGCCATGGAGTCTGATTTAAGATTGCTTGGTGTCCCTAGCCTCTGTTTACCAGAAGCTGGGAATGGGCGACAGGGGATGGATCACTTGATGATTACCTGTTCTGTTCATTCCCTCTGAAGCACCTGGCATTGGCCACTGTCGGAAGCCAGGATGCTGGGCTAGATGGACCTTTGGTCTGACCCAGTATGGCCGTTCTGATGTTCTTAACCAGATCCATAGATGGTTTCACTGGTTTCAATAGAGCCATGCTAATCTATACCAGTTGAGGATCTGGCCCAAATGCTCAATAGCCAGGCAGTCATTATGCAAAGAAAGAAGTGTGCCATTCTGGATTAGTAACAGCACGCTATCCCTGCTCTGACTGAGAAAATTCTATTTCAAATGAGTTATAATAAATGTAATTATATCTGCATATAGCAGTCACCTCAGCCCCGCAGCATGCCGCGTATAATTTACAAGAAACAGTAAATTACAACAACACTATAAAACTTATGCTACATTTTAATGCCCACCATCATTCATTTAAGGCCTGATTCAGCGGAGCACTTAATAATGTTGTTGCATCTTGTGCTCCCTATACAACGTACATAATATGAAGGGACTATATGAGTACAGTGGGGTCCAGATAACCGTGTTTATAGCTATACACCAACATAGCTCCATATATACACTGCTACTCTGGAAGGGTTCTTCTTATGGCTTCCAAAGCAGGATAGTGAGGACCACTAGAGGGCTCACAAAGCATTGAAAAGGGATACCACACAATTCCTTATACACTACACACGTGCAGAACTTTACTGAATATCGATGGGATTAATCACATGCTGAAAGTGCTTAAAGATGTGCTTAAGTGCTTTGCTGAATTAGGGCCTTAGCCAGTGACTTTTTGTTTTGTAAAACAATGATTGAGGAGCATGAAGAGACCAAAGTAGTTTTTGTTTTGTTTTGGCCTACCAAAAATAATATTCCTTGCCCTAAGCCAGTAAAACTATGTGCGTTGTTTGCTGTCCTGGGTGCACTTCTGGGCCCCAGAGCGGAAGGTTTGTATGTGATTAACCAACAAGAGAGGGCATTAGGAGTTCTGGTTCTCTCCCCAGATGTATCATAGACTGCCCTTGTGACCAAGGGCAAGTGGAGTACTCTGAGTTTGGTTTCTCCATCAACAGTAATTCTCAGCTCCATGAAGAAGTGTTGATGGGCTGTACTCATTCATGTTTGTAAATGCATTGAGATCCTTGAAGAGATGTCATGTAACTACAAAGTGTGCAGAGAGTCGGTATCAGAAATAGACAGTCTGGCTCACCCTCTAAAAATAAGTTTGGGGAAAAATTCTTTCAGATTTACACAGCACATTTAATCTTCAATATTCTGCTCTCCTTAGGGGCATGCATCTCCTTCCGAGACCTGTACATGTGAGGTTTATGGTTTGTTTAAAGGAGTGACTGAAAAAGTCTTGATTTGGGGAATGAGAATGAGGCAGCCACCGTAGGAAAGAAAGTGTGTGTGTTTGTACAAAAATATAAATATGTTTTATTACCCAGCACTAGACTGAGTGGTATGACATTGTGGCACGGATATTCTTATTGCTCAGGTATATTTGTGTGCGCAAATAGTTCTACAGTTGTACACACATACATAGCATGATTGTGTGTGCAAAGTGGGTGTGTACAAATGCATGGACATTTGCTCAGTTTTGACCCGCTGAAAATCTGGCCCCAAACTTCATACCGTAGCATCTTTTAATGTTATTTTGCATATAACAATTAACTGAGCTCACCAACAGTCTGACCCCAAAGTGTTTGGTGTTCCTGAAATCCTCAATTAGAATAAAAATAAGGCGGCTCCTCCTTTGCCTGTCATCAGAAGTAGCCCGCCAATCCCAGTACACATACACTATGTAGTGGTATGACCTTGTAGAGCAGTCATTGGGAAGGTAGAGACTGAGTACCTCACTCCAAAAACTGTGGACCTTACTGCACCAATATTGTGTGGCGTAGTATGCACCAACAGGTACTTGGGCATCCAAGTATTTGTTTGTATGTATAGTTACTCAATTTACGTACATACAATCATGGCACACGTGTGTACCATTGCAGATGTACAAGTGCAGCGCATTTCATAGTGTAGCTACCTCAGGCTCTGTCTGTTGAAAACCCAGCCTTCAATATCGTAGTAGACAGAAGGCCAAATTTATTCCTTATGTGATTTGTCTTCAGCGTGATTCTCCGCTCATCACTCGAGTATCGTGACATCAGTGGACTTAACGCTGGTGTGAAAGCAGGGTAGTGTAGTGGAGCACCAGGTCCCCAGAGTCCTAACAGTTCCATGACACATTCGTTGTACTATTCAATTTATAATATGTCCCTAATGGCCTCCAGCATCATTTACACATGTTTTGTCCGATTGCACATCATCCCTACCAGGATCTGAAGCACTCAACTGCCACACTAACCTCAGCTCCGGGAATGCCTTTGGGATGAATGGAATTCCATAGAGCGCAGATACTTCCTGACTAGTGGGAGAGATCCACCCAGAACCTGTTAGGGTCTCACTAAATTCATTTAGATCCTGTCTCTTGCTCCTAAGGTTAACATGCTGATTCCCCACTCACCTGCACAGCTGACTTTACCCTGCTCCCTTGCAGATCCCTGCAATACGGCACAGAAGAGGTTAATCCTTTTCTTGCTTCCCAGAGGACACATTCTGTGGGGCCTACAGAACATTCATCTGGAATGTGATTAAAATAAGACCAGCACCTCTGTGCCGGAGCAGGTACTCCTAGTTGAGCCAGTTAAGGGGCAGGCCTGCACCTAGGCTACAAAGAGTTAGAGGGCAAATTCAGCCAGGGCTGAGCTAGAAAAAGAACTGCCAAGTGAAGCCGCAGGGAGAGAGGGGCTCCTGCAGTGGTTCCTGAGGAAGGGAATGGGGGCTGGGAAAACGCAACTTAAAGTTTTGTCTTTCCTTTGGGCGAAGGCCCCGAGAGCAGGATAGGACAGTGCCTAAGGGAGGAAGGACTGCACCCAGCTTGGGTGGAAGATTTTTTTGCGTTTGTTTTGGGAACTGGGTGTTAATTAATAAAACCCCCAAGTCCCCAGATCTCAAGAAGGGCTGTGATTGGCTGAGAGACTGCGCGGCGTTCTTAAGGGGCTCTGACGAAGAGGAAATTGAGGCCAGGTGCTACCGAGTGACCTCTGGCCGGGGGTGGGGGGGGGGGGGAAAGAGAGGGGACGACACACTCAGGAGGCTGCTGACCCTCTTACACCGACAATTCAGCATTATTTGAACATACAGTGTACTTTTCCATAAACAATTTTGCTAGCCAAAGTTGACCTCAAATATGTGCAGAAAGGAAACACCTGGCTTATGAATTTAAATGAATCTGCACTGTCATCCGGGGCCATGTCCCACAAAGCCTCATGGCAACCCTGCAAGCAGCCCCCTGCTTCCATTTCCCACTCCAAGGGGTCTCTTTAGTAACTCACAAGCCCATGTGTTCATTCACACCCCTGCTTGGGCTCGGGGTTATGAAATTAACACACATTAAAAATGAAGGTCTTGCGTCCATCCACTTACCACCTTACCAGGTCACTCCCAGGCCTTTCCTGTCTGTGCCTCACTCCTCAGGTTCCAGGTTTCTCTGCCAGACCCTCCTCACCCCAGCAGCCTCTGCTCTCCCTGGGAATACTCTCCTGGTAGCTTCCTGCAGGGGAATCAGCTGATCCCTGCTCAGGTGTGCTTCCTGAGTAACTAGGGCTGGCTGGCCCCAGGTCTCTAGCCCTCCAAGGGGCAAGCCACCCAGTTCCAGGCATGCACATTTTTTTCCCTACTGAGCACCCAGTTCCAGCAGAAGCACATTCCTGCTCCATTGTGTAAGCAGTGAAACCCTAGGAACAGGGAGATTTCACAAAGGAAACGTGATCCCAGAGAAGACAATAGAGAGCACATACCATTTTTAAAATCTTCAGCTCTGCTTCAAAAACTCCAGATGTTAGGCAATAAAGGCACAAGCCTGCAAACTTTTGCCCAGATAAGTACATTGACGAACTGCAATTGCTTGGCTGGGGGAGGACCTGCAGGGTCTTGGTGCTCCAATACCACTGGATGGAGTCAGGACTATAGTTCCACTAAGAAACATGTAAAACCAGTTATTTTGTAGAGCATCCTTCACATGCAGACTGGTGGCTCGGTGCTCAGCTGCGGTACACTGGTGAAATCACCGGAGCTACGCCAGCATACACCAGCTGAGGCTCTGGCCCCGTCTCTGAGACTGCATTAGAGAGTTACGGGACACAATGCAAATGTAGAGTTCAGAAGAAGAGTAGCACAAGGAGAAAGCAATGACAAGGCATTGGCAAATGAGAACACGTCAGTGTTAGGTGGGATTTGAAATGAGAGAGCAAGTACGTGAGGTGGAAAGATGCAAGAGGCGCAGCCCATGCAGCAACAGCTGTGGATGAGAGAAGGCTTTGGATTCTTCGACCATGGGATGGTGTTCCAAGAAGAAGGAGTGCTAGGCAGAGACGGGCTCCACCTAACGAAGAGAGGGAAGAGCATCTTCGCCAGCAGGCTGGCTAACCTAGTGAGGAGGGCTTTAAACTAGGTTCACCGGGGGAAGGAGACCAAAGCCCTGAGGTAAGTGGGGAAATGGGATCCTGGGAGGAAGCACAAGCAGGAGAGCGCAAGAGGGGAGGACTCCTGTCTCATGCTGAGAAAGAGGGACGATCATTGAGTTATCTTAAGTGCCTATACACAAATGCAAGAAGCCTGGGAAACAAGCAGGGAGAACTGGAAGTCCTGGCACAGTCAGGGAACTATGATGTGATTGGAATAACAGAGACTTGGTGGGATAACTCACATGACTGGAGTACTGTCATGGATGGATATAAACTGTTCAGGAAGGACAGGCAGGGCAGAAAAGGTGGGGGAGTTGCGTTGTATGTAAGAGAGGAGTATGACTGCTCAGAGCTCCGGTATGATACTGCAGAAAAACCTGAGAGTCTCTGGATAAAGTTGAGAAGTGGGAGCAACAAGGGTGATGTCGTGGTTGGAGTCTGCTATAGACCACCAGACCAGGGGGATGAGGTGGACGAGGCTTTCTTCTGGCAACTAGCAGAAGTTGCTAGATCGCAGGCCCTGGTTCTCATGGGAGACTTTAATCACCCTGATATCTGCTGGGAGAGCAATACAGCGGTGCACAGGCAATCCAGGAAATTTTTGGAAAGCGTAGGGGACAATTTCCTGGTGCAAGTGCTGGAGGAACCAACTAGGGGCAAAGCTTTTCTTGACCTGCTGCTCACAAACAGGGAAGAACTAGTAGGGGAAGCAAAAGTGGATGGGAACCTGGGAGGCAGTGACCATGAGATGGTCGAGTTCAGGATCCTGACACAAGGAAGAAAGGAGAGCAGCAGAATATGGACCCTAGACTTCAGAAAAGCAGACTTTGACTCCCTCAGGGAACAGATGGGCAGGATCCCCTGGGAGAATAACATGAAGGGCAAAGGGGTCCAGGAGAGCTGGCTGTATTTTAAAGAATCCTTATTGAGATTGCAGGAACAAACCATCCCAATGTGTAGAAAGAATAGTAAATATGGCAGGCGACCAGCTTGGCTAAACAGTGAAATCCTTGCTGATCTTAAACGCAAAAAAGAGGCTTATAAGAAGTGGAAGATTGGACAAATGACCAGGGAGGAGTATAAAAATATTGCTCAGGCGTGCAGGAGTGAAATCAGGAAGGCCAAATCACACTTGGAGTTGCAGTTAGCAAGAGATGTTAAGAGTAACAAGAAGGGTTTCTTCAGGTATGTTAGCAACAAGAAGAAAATCAAGGAAAGTGTGGGCCCCTTACTGAATGAGGGAGGCAACCTAGTGACCGAGGATGTGGAAAAAGCTAATGTACTCAATGATTTTTTTGCCTCTGTCTTCACGCACAAGGTCAGCTCCCAGATTGCTGCACTGGGCAGTACAGCATGGGGAGAAGGTGACCAGCCCTCTGTGGAGAAAGAAGTGGTTCGGGACTATTTAGAAAAACTGGACGTGCACAAGTCCATGGGGCCGGATGCGCTGCATCCGAGGGTGCTAAAGGAGTTGGCGGGTGAGATTGCAGAGCCATTAGCCATTATTTTTGAAAACTCATGGCGATCGGGGGAGGTCCCAGATGACTGGAAAAAGGCTAATGTAGTGCCCATCTTTAAAAAAGGGAAGAAGGAGGATCCGGGGAACTACAGGCCAGTCAGCCTCACCTCAGTCCCTGGAAAAATTATGGAGCAGGTCCTCAAGGAATCAATTATGAAACATTTAGAGGAAAGGAAAGTGATCAGGAACAGTCAGCATGGATTCACGAAGGGGAAGTCGTGCCTGACTAACCTAATTGCCTTCTATGATGAGATAACTGGCTCTGTGGATGAGGGGAAAGCAGTGGATGTGTTATTTCTTGACTTTAGCAAAGCTTTTGATACTGTCTCCCACAGTATTCTTGCCACCAAGTTAAAGACGTATGGGCTGGATGAATGGACTGTAAGGTGGATAGAAAGCTGGCTAGATCGTCGGGCTCAACGGGTAGTGATCAATGGCTCCATGTCTAGTTGGCAGCCGGTTTCAAGTGGAGTGCCCCAAGGGTCGGTCCTGGGGCCGGTTTTGTTTAATATCTTTATTAATGATCTGGAGGATGGTGTGGACTGCACTCTCAGCAAGTTTGCAGATGACACTAAACTAGGAGGCGTGGTAGATACACTAGAGGGTAGGGATCGGATACAGAGGGACCTAGACAAATTAGAGGATTGGGCAGAAAAAAACCTGATGAGGTTCAACAAGGACAAGTGCAGAGTCCTGCACTTAGGACGGAAGAATCCCATGCACTGCTACAGACTAGGGACCGAATGGCTAGGTAGCAGTTCTGCTGAAAAGGACCTAGGGGTCACAGTGGACGAGAAGCTGGATATGAGTCAACAGTGTGCTCTTGTTGCCAAGAAGGCTAACGGCATTTTGGGCTGTATAAGTAGGGGCATTGCCAGCAGATCGAGGAACGTGATCGTTCCCCTTTATTCGACATTGGTGAGGCCTCATCTGGAATACTGTGTCCAGTTTTGGGCCCCACACTACAAAAAGGATGTGGAAAAATTGGAAAGAGTCCAGCGGAGGGCAACAAAAATGATTAGGGGTCTGGAACACATGACTTATGAGGAGAGGCTGAGAGAACTGGGATTGTTTAGTCTCCAGAAGAGAAGAATGAGGGGGGATTTGATAGCAGCCTTCAACTACCTGAAGGGGAGTTCCAAAGAGGATGGAGCTCGGCTGTTCTCAGTGGTGGCAGAGGACAGAACAAGGAGCAATGGTCTCAAGTTGCGGTGGGGGAGGTCCAGGTTGGATATCAGGAAAAACTATTTCACTAGGAGGGTGGTGAAACACTGGAATGCGTTACCTAGGGAGGTGGTAGAGTCTCCTTCCTTGGAGGTTTTTAAGGCCCGGCTTGACAAAGCCCTGGCTGGGATGATTTAGCTGGGAATTGGTCCTGCTTTGAGCAGGGGGTTGGACTAGATGACCTCTTGTGGTCCCTTCCAACTCTGATATTCTATGATTCTATGATTCTATGATGAGAATGCTCTTGTACCATAGGTGGTGAGAATATGTGTAGGCCCAATTGAAGGTTGATGGTCTGAATGGAGGGAAAGGGAGAGAAAAAAGGGTCTGTTGCAGCTTAGTGCAACTGCGCCTGTATTTCTTTTGTCTGGTCCAGCAAGGGCAGCCACTCTAGGCTCCCAGCTCTCAGCCATCCCCTCTCTTGGGTAGACACGGGTGTCCCTCTCCCTCCTGGTAGAAGTTTTTCCAGGTTGCACAGTTCTTTGGCTACGCTGTGAGTTCCCCAGCAAGTCAGACTGCCTCTGCAGACCATAATTGTCCATAACTATACACTACCACACAGCCCTTTCTGAGCAAGCACATCTGTTCTTAAGCTGAAAGCCTTACAGAGAAAAGAACCTACACTTATGTCAATATTTCCAACCTATTTCCAACAAGGCTCTGGCAGACGATCCATCCTTCAAACCCCACCAAGGGGTTTCTCTGTGGTCACAAGTTCAGAACAGCTGTTAGCTCAGAACACATCTGCCCGCTCGAAGCATTACATACAACCCCACAATAATACATAAAATACTTAACCTTAATTCAATCCGATGTGTCCAGGATATTAAAGGAAATTGCCATATGTGCCACAGGGTCAGTGAGACAGCCTGGAATAATAGGGCAGCTTTGGCCCTGAGCTGTCTATGTTTCCCTTTAAAGGAGCAAGTAATCAAATACAACTGGTAGCTTATGGGTTCTCAAGAACTTGGTATCAGTCCAGTTATATTAATGCTAGCATGTATAATCACTAGTCTGAATGGAAAAGCACAGAACACAGATTTGGTATCCAGGTTTGGTGACACAGCCCCCTGAGTTCCATTAACTTCAGTGGGACGTGGAATGGGAACCAATGTCCTTGCCAGTAGATCCCAGTGCAGGATGGGAGCCACAGTGATTTTTTAAACTAGCTTACGGAACACCTTAACTCCAGCCTGTCCCGCTGAGAAACCGCCAAAGTGGCTTCTGCTGATCGCCCTGCACACCTTTAAGTGCTACCACTTTACAAAGGTGTAAAAGGAGTAATAATAATGGTGTATGATGCCAATCAAGCAACCAGAATCAAACCATGTGACCAATCCCAAACAACCCAGTTTAGGGATGGTGTCCCGAGTCTCTGTTTGCCCGAAGCTGGGAATGGGCGACGGGATGGATTACTTGATGATTACCTTTCTGTTCATTCCTTCTGGGGCACCTGGGATTGGCCATCTGACCCGGTATGGCCGTTCTTATGAAACGCAAAAATGCACAGTGAAAACCTACCAGGAAATTCTGTGCTCAACTGGGACAAACTTTTTCTGTGCACAGAAAATTATGTACAAAGTGCTACATTTCTGTGGTAATATATATGAACTCTTAAAAGGTCAGAATAAATGGGACTATTTTCTATCCCGTGGCAGATAAAGTCTCTTTGCTGTTCTGAGGTGAGTGGTATTTATTCTTGAACTTCTTCAATCCCCCTGCCTATGGAACTTCAAGTGTTTAAATTTTCACTCTCAGTTGTGAATACCCAGTTGATTTAAGCGTCCATTACAACACACAGGGGTTTTTTAAGTGTGAATAATTTACCACCATAAATACAATATAGCCCACAAAATCTAAGGAAAAACATTTTTCCCCCTGATATCCAAATCCTATTGAAGTCAATGGGCATTTTATTAGCATAATACCAGGGCTGCTTTTCAATGTCAGAGGGCCCATGGAAATTTTAAAAAGTCTTTGTCTCAGGGAACAACAAGAGACTGAGAATAAAGGTTATGAAACAATCCTGCAGCAGCAGTTTACCAGCATTTTCTCTTGAACATGTTCCCGTCAGTGAAATAATGGCAATATTGACTGACATACACATTAACCTGATCCCTTCGTTATTTACAGTAACAATACACTTAGCACCCAGTAAACAAAAGGCCATAACAATTCTTTACAATGAATAATGTTGATGATGAGGGGGAAAAGAATGAGGAATTCTCTTTACTGGACAAAAAATTCCCTTTTGTCCAATTCATGTGGAGCCAGCACTGTGTTGTCTATATAAAGCACTGTTGAACCTTCCAGAGTATTGTGGTCTCACAGCTAAGCTCTGGCTAACATGGCAAAGGTAAGAAAAAAACTGAGTGAATCCTGTGTGGAAATACAGCATACCATTATGTTATTCTATGTGTGTGTGTATCTATACAGAGTGCGTCAGCGTAGGAATAGCTTAACAGAAAGAAATGAAAACATACACAGAAGTGTGCAATAACTAGATTAAAAAGGAAACACTAAAAACTTATGTGCTTAATAACAGTCAAATACAAAGATATATGATATGTGCAAAATCTTTATTTTATGTTTATTTTTTCTGTGCGGTTGGTGTTTTATTTTCTGACTTTTTAAAGAGGGTTAGATTTCACAATCGCACACACCATTCTTTGGAGTCATGTTATTATAAGGTGCTGCAATTTGCACACTGCAATATGGGAATGTGTCTGAATATTCTCCTTATTTTATTTTTTTACATATCAACCGATGTCACAAAAAAACTACATTTAACTCCTACTTGGAAGTTGCTGCTACTAGCATAAGGCTATTCAAGTGACTGAAGTATTAGCGAGAGGACACCACAACATCATCTGGAAGGAGTGTCCCAACTATGGGATCATTTCCCTCTGTTCCAGTTGGATGTTTTCCTTCCCTGAAACTTTCATCTTCCTCAACAGCACAGAGGCTGTCAGACAGAGGATGAGACCGTTCTACTGTGTCCCAGAAAATCTCATCTTTGTACCTCTCTGTCTCCCTTAGCTCCTCAGCTCAGCCACTCTGGTCTCCAGAGCCCGTACGTGATCTCTGTGGGCCAGGAGCTCCTTGCACCGAATGCACACATACGCCACCTGCCCATGGGGCAGGTAGTCATACATGCTGCATTGGGTGCAATAAACTGGATAGCCCCCAACTCTGTTGCTGGACTTCTGCCTGCATTCTCTTTTTACTCCTGCAGCTCTTTCCTTTGTTGATGTTTTGTTTTTATCGGGAGGTGTTTTTGGCTTTAAAGAATGTTAAATGTATCTAGCCCCACCCCCCACACTCCCGCTCACAAAACTCCCCTGTTAGCCGCTCCTGTTCACTAGCTGAAAGCAGTTTCTCACCTGCCTAAGTTACACGGTTTCAGAATGCCAACCAGCCAAAAACCCCAGCAGTGCAAAAGAGTCTCATGCTCCTTCTCTTCTTGGACTCTGAGAGGTGCAACACACAATCTCTGCCCGGCCAACTCGAAGCGCTGGAGAACGTCAGCTCATTAGAATCCTTAGGGTCAGCTCTGAAGACATCTGCTATGCTCATCATCCGCTGAACCAGTCACACTTCACTAGCTGTGCCCTGATAGGAAAACATATCTCAGTGCTTCAATATTAATCCTGGATGTTTTCTAGGCCTGATCCAAAGCCCACTGAGGACAATGGAAGCCTCTCCATTGATTTTGATGGGTTTTGGATCAGACCTTATGGGAGCCAGAAGATCAACGCCAATTTTTTAAACAAATGCTTTACAATGTTATTAGACTTGCTTTGTTATTTCAACACAGATCACATTCTACGAGGACAGAGACTTCCAGGGCCGCTCCTATGTGGTCACCGCCGACCAGCCGGATATGCATGCTCACCTTAACCGCTGCAACTCAATCCAGGTGGAAAGTGGCTGCTGGATGATCTACGAGCGCCCCCATTACATAGGACATCAGTACTTCCTGAAAAAGGGGGAATATCCAAATTACCAGCAATGGATGGGGTTCAATGACTCCGTCAAGTCCTGTTGCATAATCACACCAGTAAGTTCACTGTCATTTCTCTAGGTGATGATTATTATTATTTATTTTAGAGTAACACTAGAACCATCAAACAAGTTGAGGGATCTATTGTGCTTGGTGCTGTAAGAGACCGTCCTTGCCACAAAGAATTTACAATCAGGATAAAGGGACAGCCAAACGGGGGAGATGGGAAACAGAAGCCCAAATAGATTTGTAAAGGTGTTTAAATGCCTAAACACATGCTTAAATACTTTGCTGGACTGGAGCAAGCACGCTCCGTCGGAACCTGAAGCTCTAGTCCTGCAAATGCCAAGGTGAAGGTTACTCATCTGAGTAAGGCGTTGTCTATGCACGAAAGTTGTACAAGGATATAGTTAAAGCAGTACAACCTGCAGAGCTCCTGCAGAGGCAGGTATACTGGTATAAAGGTGCATAAAGTCACAAAAAGGAGACTAGGCTGAACTGATATAAAGCACCTTTGTACCAGTATCGCTGTCTACACTCGTGGTTGCACTGGTAAAACTATATTGGTAAAAAAAAAAAATCACCCCGCTAACCTGCCATAGTTATACTGGTACAGGAACCTGCCTGCATACTTCCCAACATTTCGAGAGACTAAAGCAGGATGCACTACCACTCAGGTTTTGCCCGTATATCCCTCTGTAGATGGAGACAGAGGGGCATCCGGGCCAACTACTCCCCGCATCTGTCCCAAAATGCAGGAAATGTTCACTTCAACTGGGACAGGAGGTTGGGGAGGGATCAAAGCAGAACACTCCTGCAAAATGCGGGATGGTTGGGAGGTCTGTGTGTGTGGCTTAGGCCTTCCTGTTTGCAGAATCCAGGCCTAAAATTACTAACTCGGGATCTGATCCTTCAATCGTTGAAGACCGTCAGAGTTTTTACCATTGATTTCAATGGGAGTATGATCAGGCTTTGATTTAGTACAGCATCTATCATACAAATTGTATCCCAAAATGCTTTACACAGTTACAGAGTTAAAATAAAAATTCGTAGCAGAGGTAGAAAGAAACTAGGAGTGGTAGGGAAGAGGGAAAAATGAAGGTGAAATATTTAAAATATTGGGGTATATTCTTATTTCAAGGTGTTGGGTTTTCTCCTAGAGAGATAATGACTATATAAGGAGGAGGTTGTTAGGTGAGATAGCAATTCTGGGTATTTTTGAGAGAATACGTATTCACTATTCCTTATGAAAAGCAGAATTACTAGTTGATAAATTAACACCAATCTGTTTATAGACATCCGAGTGCTGAGGCAAGAATAAAATTAGGGCTTCTGATTTTCGGTTTTAACCAATAAACGCTGATAAAACACTTGCAATAAAAAAATGAAATAGACGTTTATCCAGTAAACACTGGAAAAACACCAGAAAGGTTTACTAGTAGCTAAGGGCTTGCCTACATGGAGCAGTAATGCGGACTATGGGGGGTATAATTTCTATAGCCCACCAGCGTCTTGCACATGAATTGGACCATGTAGAACCTGCCGGTGTGCACTAAAGGTTCCCCAGTGCACTTTAATGTAGCGCTGTTCAGAAAAGTACTACGTTCAAGCTCACTAGGGAACATTACAAAGAGATTATTCATTACTGTAATGAACAATATAGATAATATACATTCCTCATTACAGTGGATACAAACAGAAAGACCTTTTTGGACAGCCAGATAAAACTCAAAAATTGCTAAAAATAAACCCCCCAAAATGAAATTAATAAACTCTGAAAAACAGATGCCCTCAACATAATAAATTTAGATATATAAGGCCCTAACCGATGAGGGTCCCACTATGCAGCTAGACCCTGTACAAACACATAGTGAGAGACAGGCCTGAAGTAGAGCTTACAATCTAAAGAGACAAAGGATGGGAGGGGAAACAGAGGGAGGGGAAACTGAGGCACAGAGTGATGAGGCGACTTGCCCAAGGCCACCTTGCAGGTTAGTGGCGGAGTCAAGAACAGAACCCAGCTCTCCTGAGCACCACTCTAGTGCCCTATCCACTGGAGAACAGTAACGCTGGCAATGCTGGTGCATATGAGCCGTATGGCAGTCCAGCTGTCACTTACCACTTGCTTTCATCCTTCACTTGCTAAATCTGGGTATAATTTACACACCCTAGGCTTGATTCCCCACTACTTACACTATCCTTACACCACTGGAACTCTACTGAAATCATTGCAGTTGTGTAAAACTGGCAGAGCCGTGGTGACTCAAGCCCTTTTTCTGCTAATTGAACACAAGTCGTCATTCATTTCTATATCATTATTGTCAATAAGGCAGCAAGCAACCTGCAACCTATGCTCATATACTGTAGAGCTGCTGCTTGTGTGCTATACACCTGTGTTTGTGTTTATCTTCCCAGAAGGATACGAGTCTATGAAAGGAATGACGTGGGAGGCAGGATGACGGAATCCTTCTGTGACTATCCTTCTCTCTGTGACGAATTTCATCCCAGGGACATCCAGTCCTGTCATGTTTTTGAAGGAAACTGGATTTTCTGTGGACAGCCAAACTACCTAGCATGGCAGTACCTCCTGAGACCCAGGGCGTACCGGGGAGTCACTGACTGGGGAGCTGTGACCGCCATAGTTGGTTCCTTTAGGCCGACAGTGTACATTTCCTAAGCAGTACACATTTCCATGCTGTAAACGCTTCTCTTCATTGGGGTGGGATGTTGGGATGTTCAAAGTAGCCCAATGGAAGTTAGGTTCCCAACTGTCCTTCAGTGTTTAAGGCCCCAATCCAAAGCCCATTAAAGTCCATGGGAGTCTTTGGATCAGGCACGTAAGTGATAGGGTCCAATCTGGCTCACCGGCCTAACACACATAGTTCCACGGAAATCAGTGACCAGGATTAAACCCAGAGTCGGGCTCAGAAAACAAACAGGCAAAATGCAGCTACAGCCAAATTGCTGGAATGGAATTTGATCTGCCGAGTGAGAGTCACATAAATGGCTGCATGATTCTGCCCTTCGCAAAATGGTTTTCAGTTCTTGTCAGAAGAGAAGCGAACATTCAGCTTGAGGGTGTTCTGAACGGCTCTTCCCAGCATGACTTTTCGGTACTGCAACATAGAGTCAGTGGGTCATATTCTGAACCTGCACTCACTATGACCTGGACCTTATTTCAGGAGCGGGCCCATGAAATCAATGGCACTGCTCAGGGTGAGCAAGGGTGGCTGAGTTGAGCCCATAATTCTTTTGCAAGTGGTTTTCTAGTCCTGCCCGTTGTATGCTCGGATTTATAGTCCCGGGACACACAAGCTGGACTACGACAAAGCATTTCTGATTGATTTATACCATGTTTATCAGTTACACTTCCCTTCTTGGCAACCAGCATTTGTAATGTGATTGGTATCATATAATAAACCTTATTGGCGCTTACACCTCGCTCTGTTGTTCATTTCTCAGTAAAATAAAAATATATTATAAAGACCCTAACTCTGCTATCAAATAGCAGAGGAAAATCTCTGTGCCCACCTGCAGTCTCACTGAGGTCAATGGATCAGAGGTCATGCTTTGCTTTTCTGTAGTGTCAAGTGTTTTAAAAATATGAACTAACCACAACCCTGGGAGGTAGCTACGCCCCAGGCCTGCTAGAAGTGCCAGGGGATTTTTTGGTGTATTTATCTTCAGGTACATCTACACCGCAAATTAAGATGCAATTGCAGAACGGATAGGCATAACCACAGTAGCTTTAGTCTGACACTCTGAAAGCTATGCTCCTTAGTGCCGTGTTGGAGCATCAGCCGTTTTTGTTGGAATGACCCCCAAGCTGTGCTATTCCCCTTTCTCATAAGAGCTACACATTGGGATAAGGCTTCAGAAGTTGGGGGCTTTCAGATTATGAAGTGAAATTGTGAGCTATTTTGTTAACTACTGGTAAAGCTTTGACATCGTTGCCTCTTTGGCCAAGCCGTAGCGGAAATACGGGCCCTTGCAGGGTAGTTTCCACTTGGATGAGAAATCGGTGACATGGGGCCAGGATAGTTTCTTTATGTAACTTGTCCATTTACAAAACGTACACACATCCCATTTCCCTGAACAGTCTGGGTATGAACTGCACACCGGGAAGGCACCCATGTCCTGCCCCAAGAAGCGGCTGTTTTCCAGCCCGCTGTTTCTCTCAGGGCTCACCAGACTCCAGGGCCAGCCTTACAAGTGGGTGATCACCCAGGGTGCCGTGGGAGGCGCTGTGATCAAGAGGCTGCAGAAGGGCCGTGCCCATCCGGGAGGCGGGGAGAGGGGATAAAGGGGGCTGCGGGGCAGGAGGCAGGCGCTCACATGCGTCCCCTCTCCGTCCTCCTGGTAGCATGACACCTGCAATCCCGCCACAGCTCCACGGGTCTGCTGCTCTGCCTGGTAAGTGGCCGCCTGCTGCTTGGGGGGCAAGACTTGAAGGGCACCAAAGAAAGTTTGTCATTTTCCCTAAGGCCGGCCTTGCCGGACTCACAGCCACATGCAGCCTGCTTCTTTCCAGGGACCACCCCAAACTCGATATCCCCACTGCTGAACGTTTAGCCCCCTTCCACCCCTCAGCTCCTGAGTTTGAAACCTAGGAAACCCTTCTGGCTCCACACTCTCTCATGGGCATGCCAACAGATCTGGGCTTCAACCCCTCCAGTCTGCCCTGCCCTAGAGCCTCGGCTGAGTGCTGTAACCCACCCATTCACTAAGAGCTACTGAATGCCTTGCACCAGTGACCCCAATAAGGACTGATTACAATGGCAATGTTCATCATGTTTGACTTGATTAGTAGCTTACAACCAAGACCACAATTTAAACAAAAACAAAACCTACAGGCAAAACACCAACAGTGTAATTAGAAAAAAGGAACAACTTAATCCCTGGTGTATCTCCAGGGTGATTTGGGCCCAGTACAGGCAGAGGCGGTTCTGAGCTGCAAAGTGCAGATTGGAGTTTGGGTTTGTTCAGATGTAATATTTTGATTCAGGCCCACCTCCGAATATTATGCTTTATTCCTAGGAGCCCCAGTTACAGACCAGCACCCCATTGTGCTACACGGAACAAAAAGATGATCCTAGCTTTAACCCTCCTTTACATAATAATCCAGTTATGAGACGGGTTACTCAATATAAAATGATCCACATTTCCAGCAAACTGGGTTTGATTCCATGGATAATAAGTAAATCATTAGGTCCCAGGGAACTGACCTGGCCTCTTCCTCTCATTTCTACCCCACCCCCACAAATCTGGGTCACTGGCCAGGTCCCCCTCACTGCCAGAGTTCCAAACACCTCCAGAACTAGACCAGAGGAGAGGTCTTGAGGCATTTCGGACCTTCTCAATATGCCAGAGATCCAGCTGGGAAGCCAAGCGGTGACAGGAAATGCTATGAGGAGACCTCAGCTGGGAAGCTTTGGTGGTATATTTAACCAGTCCATCTCATTTATGCAGGTTCAGAGGGGCTTAGGGACCTTTATTCCAGGTTCTAAATGTGCACCAACATGACTGAGTATGGGCTGTTGGAGGCAGCTACAGGAACGGATGGAAGTGTGTTCCCATGCAGCATCCTTATAGCCCTGTTCAGTCACCATTTTCACTCCCTCTTTCCTCTCGTCAGTTGATTTGCTCATTAAAACCTTCCCATATAGGGATGTTTATACTAAATGCACTCCTCCCAACCCCCTGGCAACTGGGAATAGCTCTTCCCTTTTCCCACGTGTGCAGGTAAGGGCTCTCTGCCTCCTCCCCAGCCATGGCTACATGTGGATGAGCACAACACGGCATGCAAGGATTCAGGACACCAGTGGCTGCAACGCACAGACAGTTCTCCCATCATATCTATCAGGGCTCTGATGTTTTAGATCAGAATGTTGGTCTCCTACATCAATACGCTGCACTGGGTTAGATTCCACATGTGTCCTCTCCAGAAGTTTCTCATTTCCCTGAAGCCATGGGACCCATCCTCCCTGTCCTCCTCTAGTGCTGGTACCAAAAGGAGTCTCCACATTCCCTCTCTCGGTGGCTAGAAGGTAGCTACTCAAAGGGCCACAGGATGCCAGAATCAGCAGGGGTTAAAGAGAGCTTTTGGGCCCAGTTAGCCCCACCCCACTATACCTGCGGCCAATGCCAGGCCAGGGGCAGGGAGGAAAGAAGAGAGCCAGGCTCAGTTTGGGGCTGACTGGCGAAAAGGCAGCAGCTAACCGCCTCCCTACCTGAGGGGAAGGAGCACTAGCCTGCCCCCCTGGCCTTAAAGACTGAGGCTCCTCAACCAAGCTGGGGGCTGAGAGCCATGCGCTCTAACCACTAGGCCACTCGGCCCTCCAAGCTGCCTGTGACATGTATATTTTGGAATTCTCCCAGCAAGGTCTTAATATGAGTCTAAAGCCCCAGACTCTCAAATGCCGAAGGGCAGCCATTTCCATAGAGACAGAGGTTGGGGGTCTATTACAGGAGGGGGTGGGTGAGGTTCTGGGGCCTCCAATGTGCAGGAAGTCAGACTAGAGGATCACGATGGTCCCTTCTGACCTAAAATCTAGGAGCAATGAGCACAGGATTCAATTTCATCTGGACATCAGACCGTCTCTTGGCTGCCTTGTTTGTCAACCCTACACAACACAGGGAACTCCCCCTTATCAGCAGAACAGCAGTATTGCACCTCTCCTGGTAGCAAAGTTGTGCTAAGCGCTAACGCAGCCTGTGTCCCCCAGATAAACACTATGTTCTGCAGGTAACAAGAATTTGTTCTTCTCTCCTTTTGTTCACATACAAGACACCTTCTGAAAAGCCCTGGCATGCTCTGGATGTCTGGTGAGTTCTAAAAATCTACATCGAATTACTAAGCAATCCAGAAAATCTTTAGCTCCGTTTGCTCTGTAACCATCTGTCCATCTTCAATTGAGAGGGGAAAAAACCAAAAACAAAGACACAAAAAGCTTCAATGAGTAGATGTCCATGGTGCGTTTCAGAAATTCACAAATCCGGAAACCTTTCTTCATCTCAAACTTTCTTGTCCATTCATTCAGCACCAGGGCAGCCTCTTGGTCTGAAGGGTAACATACAAAGAGAGATGTCGGGTGGACACTTGGTCATCTGTCCACGCCTTCACAAATTAAGTGTGCAGGCCTAATCAGGCCCTGCCTTTGGAAGGATGATTCCTCAAGCTGTGCTCACCCATATAAAATAGAAAATCTATCTCCTTCACATTGCAGATGGCTATTCATCCTTTGTTTCCTCGCCAGGTTACACACTGCTATGGGATATCTCATTGTCCTGGATCGGTGGGCTTTCCTTGCAAAGAAAAATAGGAATTTATCTCAACTTACCTGGAAATTTCCTTTCTTCTAGCAGGAAAGTCTGCAGATCCATCCCATCTGGCGCAAATATTCCTATTCTGAGGGAAGGACTACAGTATTGCATCTCTACTCCTTTCTCTCTTTGGTACACAGTATATCTCTGTCTGCTGGTAATTGGGGTGGAACTTGAAGTTACTCTGTAGTACAGGGGTGGCCAACCTGAGCCGGAGAAGGAGCCAGAATTTACCAATGTACATTGCCAAAGAGCCACAGTAATATGTCAGCAGCCCCACATCAGCTCCACACACACCCCTGCTACCAGCACCTCCCACCCACCAGCAGCCTTGCCGATCAGTGCCTCCCCTTCCCTCCCTGCACCTCCCGATCAGCTGTTTTGTGGCGTGCAGGAGGCTCTGGGGGACAAGGGGAGGAGTGAGGGCATGGCAGGCTCAGGGGAGGGGGCAGGAAGGGGTGGAGTGGGGGCAGGGCCTGTGGCAGAACTAGGGGTTGAGCAGTGAACACCCCCTGGCACATTGGAAAGTTGGCGCCTGTAGCTCCAGGCCCGGAGTCGGTGCCTATACAAGGAGCCGCATATTAACTTCTGAAGAGCCGCATGTGGCTCCAGAGCCACAGGCTGGCCACCCCTGCTGTAGTAGGAACATGTTGATGTGTATTTTTGGCTAGGGTCACTAACCTGTTGGTTAATGGTTCATAGGGTTGCCATACGTCCTCTTTTCCCCGGACATGTCCGGCTTTTCGGCACTCAAACCCCCGTCCGGGGGGAATTGCCAAAAAGCCGAACATGTCCGGGAAAATGGCGGCTCTGCTCCTCCCCGACTCTTCGGCTCTGTTTAAGAGCCGAGCTGCCTGAGCGCTACCGGCTTCGGGCAGCCCCGTGCCTCCAGACCCTGCGCCGCCGGAGCCCGGGAGGGGAAGTGCCTGGCTGGGGGCGCAGGGTCTGGAGGCATGGGGGCTGCCCGAAGCCGGTAGCGCTCGGGCAGCCCGGCTCTTAAACAGAGCCGAAGAGGAGCAGAGCCTCCAGCCGGGGCGGCTCTGTGTAACTGACACAGTGTCAGTTACACAGAGCCGAAGAGGAGCAGAGCCTCCAGCCGCGGGGGCTCTGCTCCTCTTCGGTTCTGTGTAACTGACACAGTGTAAGTTACGCAGAGCCGCCGCGGCTGGAGGCTCTGCTCCTCTTCGGCTCTGTTTAAGAGCCGGGCTGCCCGAGCGCTACCGGCTTCGGGCAGCCCCCGTGCCTCCAGACCCTGCGCCGCCGGAGCCCGGGAGGGGAAGTGCCCGGCTGGGGGCGCAGGGTCCGGAGGCATGGGGGCTGCCCAAAGCCCGAGCGCTACCGGCTTCACGGTTTGCTGGGCAGCTTCCAGACCCTGCGCCCCCGGCTGGGCGCTTCCCCTCCTGGGCTCCAGCTGCGCTGGGGAAGCGCCGGCTGGGGGCGCAGGGTCTGGGGGCTGCCCGGCAAACCCTGAAGCCGGTAGCACTGGGGCAGCCCTTTCCCCCTGGCTGGGAGTGGAAGGGAGGAGGGGGCGGGGTTAGGGTGGGGAAGGAGCGGAGTTGGGGCGGGGCTAGGGGGTGGGGAAATGGGCGGGGCCAGGGCCCGTGGAGGGTCCTCTTTTTTTTATTTATGAGATATGGTAACCCTAATGGTTCAAGGAATTAGGTTTATGAAGTAGCTTTGGAAGTATCACAAACTAGTTGAATCTCCACAGGTGTGGTCATGCCCTCTCTACTTTGACTGACTGGTCTGGTTCTACCTCCCAGGAGGTCCCAGCAGAGGAAGACCCATTTTCATGGATCTGTGGGTTTTCCCTGATAGAAGAATGGAATGATACATTTTCCTAATCTCATGAAATCATATATAAGGAACAACAATCAAAATCCCACAGCACTGGTTTTACTCTGCTTTAAATCAGAGAATCTGGCCATTCTAGAAAACAAAAAATTTCCCCTAATTTTTCATAACCTCCAGTGAGAATTTATTACATTTATTTCTCTGGCCAAACAAATGTGCCTGGAAATAAATATCTGCATCTTTCTCTGGGAGATTGAGAATTGTCTGATTCTTTGGGAATAGTTTTCAATCTCTCTCTCTATATGTGGAGAGAGAGAGAGGGGGGGAGAGAGAGAGAGAGAGAGAGAGAGAGAGAGAAATGTGGGCTCCCTAGAAAAAGTTTTGTCTTAACTAGCTCATGCATTCTTCACCATAACCTTGATCATTTATAACAGTTGCTTCACTTTTATCAACAGGTATAATAGAGGCATTAGCATATTGGGAAAGTTAAGAAAGACAGATGTTCACTCCTAATTATACTAATCACATTTCAGGCCTTTTTAATGTCATAGTGAATATTGTGCTAATAATTAAGTCATTAGACATGGGATCTAAACCAAAACCCCAGATTTAAATACCCCAGGCTTTGGAGGCTTTTGAAATCTGCCGTGAACCTCAGTCAGAATTTTGAACGTCTGTATTATCAAAACCCTTGATCCAAACACTCCTGAGCTTCGGAATCTGTTAGGCCCAGATATGAACTGTCTCTACATACAACATAAGCTTTGCTTAGCCAGCAACTTACTGCACTAATGTGTTTAATGTGTGAATTATGGTGTTTCTAAAATATATCTTGGAACGGGTTCTAATCTACTTTACCTTGTAACCATCACGGAGGGTTTTTTCACCCTTGTCTATTACTGCTCTGTCTTAAATCCTTACCCTTTCACAACCCTCTCTGTTTCTCTCTCTTAACTCCACTTGCTGACCAACCAATTCCATCTATAGCAGGATTACCGAGCTCCAGATACACAATGACTATTCAAAAGGCAAAAAGAACTAGAAAACAAGTCTGTGGTGAACAGAAAGAGGCAGAATGTGGAAGCACATAGGAATGAACCTGAGCTCCCAATGAAAGGCAGTGGCCAAAGCCAAATGACAATGCAATATGCAGACGAAGGGCTTCCAGCTTGGGTATTTAAGCTCCATTAAGCTATCAGTGTAGTAACTGCAGAAGAGAAAGTCAGTCAGGTGGTTTGTCAGGATGGCAAAGGTAATTTTTTATTATATTTTCATTCCCCTCCCACCACACACACATACTTTTTAAAGCCCCTTTTGGTAGCTGATGACTGTTCCCCCCCCACACACACCCACACACACACCCTACCTCCCACCGGAGTTACCCAACACTAATCCTATCCTGTCAGTCAACCAGCCAAGGATTGTTATTAATACACGGTAATGTGGTCTGTTCCTTTCTCGAGAGGGTCACCTACAGTGTTTAATTGTAATGAAAGAGGTGCTGGTGCTCAACAATTAGTTGCTGGAGCTCAAGCAATTTTTTTACATTCATAACTGATGCAGCAAGTCCAGAGGTGCTGGGACTATGAACTACCAAGCCTAGAGGTGCCGGGGCTCAGCCCTGGCAAGCCGTGGCACAAATTAAGCACTGGTCACCTATTCTCTACCTGCCTCCACTGACATGGAGGGACCATATTTGAAGCCATGTCCAATATTAGCTACCTACCAAACCAATGACTCTTCGTCACAGTGAGCAATATCAACATGAGCTGAACCAAAGCAAATAACTACATCCAGCTAACACCACGATGGTCCAACCCACGCAGAATTCTCTGTAACACAGCTCTGATGGTCTATCCCCTTTCTCTAGATCATCTTCTATGAGGACAAGAACTTCCAGGGCCACTCCTATGAAAGCACCAGTGACTGTCCTGATCTGCAGGTCCAGCTGAGCCGCTGTAACTCCATCCGGGTAGAAAGTGGCTGCTTCATGATCTATGAACAACCCAATTACATGGGACAGCAGTACTTCCTCAACAAGGGTGAATATTCTGACTTCCAGCAATGGATGGGCCTCAATGATTCCATCAAGTCCTGCCATGTTATCACATCAGTAAGTCAGCTGTCCTTTATTTCAAACAGTAGTAATTCTATCAGAGAATTAGGCAGGATCTCAGACTAATACATTACAGAGTGCAGTAAAATCTGTATGTGGGCCTGGCTTTCCAGAAGGAAGCCAGTTGTGAGGATGATCCTGGTATAACCCAATTACAAAATACCTGAGCAATAAATTGCACAGGGCTGTTGGCCACCTGTGAGGCTTCAACAGTGCATAATAGTTTTGTGTAGCTCGAGGAATGAAAGAAGTGTGGGTGCCACTGAGTCCCAGGTGACTACATGTGCATTGGTTGACTGGAACCTGCTCTCATGAACATTCGTTCTAAATTGCTGTGGGGTTCTACCTCTGCTCCCTTCCTGGTCCCCAGTGCGTGGGGCATGTTAGGAACGGGCTGAAGATGTAGAGAGGGAATCAGGGAGCATTCCTGAGAGAAGAAGGGGGTGTATTGAAGCACACTGTGCTCCTGCTACTCTCTGTTTCCCATGACCCATAGGGTATAAATTACAGCCCTGGGGCTGCTCTAACTTACTCCAGGCCAGACCCTAGAGCACCCCCTTATAAGAGTATTGAAAAGGTGACTTAAAATGCAAGGATAGGCTTACTAAGAACTGAGGACGTGGGGCGAGATGGAGCCTTTGGGTTCAGCCCATGTAAGGGACAGTACATAGCTGCACCACCCAAAGAGAAGTACCTTTCCTGCTTCCTCCTAGCTAGACGGGGGGTGGTGTAACTTAGTACCACCCTTCTGGGGATGGAGCTTGCTCCCCTCAGGCCTATCCAGTTCTGCTGCTCGGTATAGGGTAGGGGGCAGAGCCAAGACAGTCCTTTCCCCTGAGCTCCAGTCTAAGAGGATCGTACTAGCCCTTACCTCCCTTTGCAGCCTAGGGAACAATCAAGCCCTTCATACCAGGTGTATTGCTCTGCATTTCCAGCAGTGGGACCATGCACAGCAGCAAGCGCTATGCTCGGGAGTGTTTGCAGGACTAGTCCCTTCTAGTAAAAGACACCAAACAGGGGGACTTCCCAGGACCTCAGATTCTGCTGAAGGAATCAACCTCATCAGAACAGAACTGAAAGTAACAACACAAGTGCAGTGCGCCAGAACCCACAGGGCTGTTGTCCCCGGATTCCCAGTCAGATGGGGCTCCGTCCTGACGCCATTGAATTCAGTGACCAAGCTCCAGTGAAGTCAATGAGGTAGGATCAGGACCAGAGCAAGAAACTGGAGGGAGTCCAGAGGTGTGCAATAAAAATGATCTGGGAGCAGGACGGATTAGTATGCGAGGAAAACTGCAAAGAGCTACTTACGCCAAGTGAAGCAAGTGCTAAGGGTAAGGAGCGCATGAGAACACTGTACAAATATTAGAAACATCGGGTGGGGAGAGGACTTAGTTTTGGTGGTAGAAGAGGGATATAACTAGGGGTGACAGGATGGAGATGAATTTCCACCGAGTAGCAGGATAACTTCCTAGCAGGGGGTCGTATTAGGATCTCTACACAAACAAGTTGTGCTGCTTTAACTATCCCGGCTGATTGTGGGGATCTACTACTCCTACACCCACACCACACACAGACTGAGCAGAAGGGCTCTTGTAGGAATGCTGGGTCTGTCACTGCCCATTAGTTCATAACAAAGTTTTAGGGCTGGAACAGCTTGTTTAAATAGATCAATACTGTCCCCTCTCTAGTAACAGCAGGGACTGAACTCGGAACCTTCACCACTAAGAGAATGACCCTCTACCCTTGAGCTAAAGGAGCAACTCCATTAGGTAACAGCAATAGTAGCTTTTGGGGCAAACGCGTAGTGTGCAGCAAGCTGGGGTATGAATGTACAGCACTCCAGCCTCTCCCCTGCTAACTGGTGATGTAGCCCACTGAACTCATGAGTTGCACATCTAGTTAGGCTTGTATAAAGGTGTCTCCCTTTAAAGGTGACATGCAAACCGAGTGGAAAGGGGGAATGGGTTTGTGCCCTTTTGTGCTACTTTATGGTCCATAAAGGAGCCCTGAAGGTATTTTTTCCCCATGCCTTCCCCCTTCCCTCCCCCCAGAAATACTGGGAATGTTGAGTCTTGTTTCATTTTTCACCATGCCTTGGGTGACTCAGAAATGTGGGTTGGGAGCTCTCTTGCCCTTAACTGAAGAGGTGTTGGAGCTGAATTCCTAACAAAGAGAGCTTTTTTTCCCATTGTTGTTAAATAGATGTTAATGAAAAAATAAACAAATCAAAGGGCTGGATATACTGGCTGGCCCAAAGACTTTCAAGTAGTCTGAATAAAAATCATCACTTCTGTCATCAATTATAAGCAAGTCCCACTTCCTTTGTAGCTGTGGTATTATACTCCAAGAGGTCTTTCAGAGTGGATAAGAGTTGGGGTTTTTTGTACACCTCTACCCCGATATAACACGACCCAATATAACACGAATTCGGATATAACACGTTAAAGCAGTGCTCCGGGGGGGCGGGGCTGCGCACTCCAGCGGATCATAGCAAGTTCGATATAACGCGGTTTCACCTATAACGCGGTAAGATTTTTTGGCTCCCGTGGACAGCGTTATATCGGGGTAGAGGTGTATCATTAAACTATATTTTTATTGTATTTGGACAATAATGTCATCAATAGAACATCGCCAATACAAAAGATTGTTAAAGATCAATCTATATCAGCAATGGTAGAATTTCTCTAGTGAAGGAGACATCTGGAGTATCACCGGTTTCCTATACAAAATTCATTGAGAGGTAAATCAAACACTTACACTCTTGGAAGCCAACTGCTAGAGCTGTGTCAATAAAACAGCAGTTCATTTCCTGTACAAGTGCCTGAGTTTACTTCTCAGACGCACGGCAAATAGGAGCACACAGAAAAGAGGTTACACATTTTTCAAGGAAGGTTTCTTATAGAATGATAGGACTGGAAGGGACCTCGAAAGGTTATCTAGTCCAGTCCCCTGTAGGAATTAAGGCTCTAAAAATTTAATCAGGTTCCTCTCCTTAGAGCAAAGATTATATATCTTTGAGAGAGAGATGGAACGGAGGCCTGAAATCTTTACGGCTGTGACTCCAGCTATTCTATAATGGACTATTTTACGGGACACACTTTACTCCAAACTAGGGCCCTGATTCAGTAAACCATTTAAGCACATTCCTAAATTCATCCCTATGGAGCAAAGCACTTATGCACCTGTCTGACTTTAATGCAGTGTGGTCTCATGGATAAAGCACTAGATTGGGGCTCAGTACCCCTGGGTTTCATTCCCAGCCCTGCCACCACCTTCAGAGTGACTTCAGTTTACAGTCTTTGTCTGCTAGTTTAAAGAGCCCTTGAGTATCAGATATCTCCTGTCTGTGTATAGTTACATATCTACCTTGACCAAGACAATTTTAACCTTTGATGAGATAAAAGGACAGAGTATCTTAAGTCTCCCATTGCAAGGTGTGATTTTTAGACCTTGAATCATTCTTGTATGCCTAGGTTATCCCTTGCATCATTCTTGTGCTGCATTTCCATTTTACAGATGGAGAAAGTGAGGCTCAGTGAGGTCTCTGCATTTCCCTAGGATCTAGTGGATTAACCATAGCTCACAGTCAGGACTCATGCATTCTGATCCCAGATTTGACACTCATTTGTTCTGTGACCTGGGATCCACCACCCTCACCACGTGCTTTCATTTCAGGTTGAAAGTTCACCACTGCCATTTATTATTTTTTTTAAGCAAAAGGATCTTTTCAATTTCACAGACATTCAGATAGTGGAAAATGTTGCATGCAAAAATGAATCTTCATTTTTCCGATTCATTTCATGGAAGTTTCACAAACTCAGATTCAGCTGGGGGGAAAAAATGAATTTGATGGCTGTTTCCCCCCATTTGTCATATTTAGACATCTCTCGTGCTTCAGTTACTTTCCTCTTTTATCACCTTAATAATAGTAATCAGAGCACTTAACTCTTACATGGTGCTTCACATCCATAGATCTCAACGTGCTTTACTAAGGAGGGTTTCACCATTTCCATTTTCCAGATGGGGAAACTGAGGCACGGAGCATGACTTCTCCAAAATCACTCAGGAGGTCAGTCACAGACCTGAGAAAAGAAGCCAAGTTTCCTGCCTCCCATTCCAGTGTCCTACCCATTGGGCCAGACTGCTTTTGACTTAAATTCTTCTTTTGACAGATGTTTCCTTACCAAGACTCCAGACCCTGATCCAAATCTCATTGAAATCAATGGGAGTCTTTGCATTTATATCAATGGGTTTTTGGATCAGGTCCGCATAGCTTCCAAGTATCAGGAAAGGTCCAGGTACCTTTTTTATATTCTCTCTTCTCTTTTCGCCACTGCAGCAGAAAGGCTCCAAGATAAAGATTTATGAGAGAGAAGCTCTAAGGGGACAAGTGATGGAGTGTGTAGGAGATAGCAGCGAAGTCCACGATTGCTTCCAATACCACAACATCAGCTCCTGTAACGTACTCGAGAGGCACTGGCAGAGCCACAGCACAGACGGCAGTAGCGCGTGCTGGAACCCGGGGAGCACAGGTGACTCACCGAGCGAGGAGCCCTGAACAGCAGACTCTGCTCTCTCTCACCCCACAGAGACTTTCGCTCCAGACATTATCCGAGTTCTTGCCATTCTGCTTCAGTGGAAAAATAAACCCAGCACGCTGGCATTTCAGCAGCAGTTCTAGTCTGGGTGGGTGTCTAGCAAGGTTTGTTTCCTTTTAAAATGACTATTAAACTCAATGTCAAATGGTACAAGGGTTGTGAAGAGTGAGCACTCATAAGGAATATCTGTATATTTAAACCCTGTGCATTTATTACATTGAAAACATGCCTGTGACAGACCCTCCAGGTGACCTAGAATGGGAGATAACTTGTCACACAGAGGACTACAGACTAGATCCTGCAATGTGCTAAGCGCTGTGGCCCCAATCCAGCAAAGCACTTAACTACATGCGTAAGTCCCATTGATTTCAATAGGGCTACTCACATGCTTTAAGGTAAGCATATGCATGAGTGTTTTGCTGGAGTTCTCAGAATCATGGTCCTAGCAGAATGAACACAGGAAGGTGGTGTAAGAGACTCTCAAATAAAGCCAGGGGCAGTGGATATTGCAGCACAGAGTAGTCCCTGCCTGAGCACAGGAAGTCTAATTTAGGGCAAAATCTTTGACCCCTGAAGAGAGCTTGAATCAGTGGATTTCTCTCTAGTAGGCCAAGGAAAAGGAACCTTCTCTCTCAGCGACTGAGCCCCAACCGCAAGGTTGTAGTAACATCTGCATCTCCTTCATGCCACTTCTCCTCTGGGTTCTGGTCAGTGTGTCTGTGTACAGACCCATGAGCCACTCCCTTGTTCTCTCGCCAGCCAGCCCTGCCTCAGTCTGTCCCCAGCCCACTGAGAGAACTTCTCTGTGGCATGCAGCGGGTGCACAGCCCCCCGGCACAATGCAGTCACAGCAGTTTGGCTGAATAAGGCCCTAAACACCTATGGAAGGGGCAGGATTTCAGTTCGAATGGCATGTTCTGTGTGTTTCATGTCATGACCCCAGAGAGCTTTCTAACGCAGCCATGACAGCCTTGCCATTTCTTCTCCTCCTTGGCCTGTGAGTCAGAACGAGACATTTTCCCAACAAGAATCACTGCGCTCAGCTAAAATCCACAGGAGATCCCCCCAGAACAGAGACATCCTTTCTCCGTCAATACAAGTCAGCCAGGGAGACCACCAGGCACGTGAGCTGCTCTTGCTCACACCCAACACAGCCAGATGAAAGAACCCTATGTTCCTTTCCCGAATGGGTCACTAGCGCCGTGCAACTGCTGAGACTAGCAGCTACAAACAGCAGTGATGAGAGGATGAAATAGAAAGATGAATGAGTAAAAGTAACGATTTTCATCCCTAGCTTTCAAAGCTCCTTACAAAGATGCAGCAGGGAACCTTGGACATAGAGAGATGAAGGCTGAGGTTTTCAAAGGGGCTGAAGGGAGACAGGTGCCCAGCTACCATTGGAAGTCCGTGGGATATGAACACTTCTCTCCTTTCGCCCTTTTTGACAATTCCAGGGAAAAAGACTTAAATACTCAGCCTGCCTCAGAGAAGAGGTCGCACCAAAGCTCTGGATCTGAATACACCCAATCTTTCAGGAGGGGTGAGTAGCAGAACCCGGTTCCAGTCGCTGCAGCTGGTCCCAACGTCGACAAGGGCCTGAACCAATGCCTCTGATCAGAACATCCTCACGCTTTGGAGCAGGAAGGAGCTTAAAATCCAACTCTGAATTCAGAGGCCTCGGCCCATCTCTGCATGGCACTCTGCAACGTAAGGGCCACTTTACTTCTCCTTAGCCACTTCTTGGGTCCTTCCCTTCTGTTCCCTTCCTCCCATCGCTCAGCAGCACCACGCCCACTCTTCACTTCCTGAGCAATAGCCTTACAGGTGTCTCTCAGCAGAATCCTGCATGACTGGCCTTTGCTCTTACTGTTCTATCCCCAAGCCTTATCCTCACCAAAGACTCCCTCTCCACCCCCTTGACAACTTGCATTGTTCCACAGGAAAAGGAGGCTGCCTGACTGGGCTGCTGCAAGTACATCTGTGTTTTGCGGGTGGCTGGGTTCTTCCATATGGTGAGGTCAGATGTAAATGATAACACGGGACAGAGCACGAGATCAGAGCTGATTACTGTAAACAGATGTCTTGCATGCCCCGGGACACAACTGGGATCTACGCATGGCCAGCCCCCTGAGGGCTGTGTGGATGTCAGTTCACGAACACCAATGAAATGATTTTTTTTTCTGTTTAGGTTTTTAAGCAAATAAAGAGAAAAAACAATGTTGGGGGGAGCTCACATTAAACATTACATTAACTCACTACTCCAGAAGGGACGCTGGGTGGCTCAGGCACCTGGGAGTGGGACACAGAGGCTATCCCAGGTTGAAAGTGGGTACCACTTTTCCTCAGTGGTCTGGATGAAGATATATTTGGATGCTGAGCACTCTAGACATAACTAGAAACACACGAGTGGATGGTCTGAGCCCATGGACCCGTAGACAGGGGTTGTACATCACCCCAGCTGGCAGTCTCATCGAGAGGGCAAGGTTTGAATTGTCCTGGGGGCTGAATTTTCTTCTCTCCTGCAGAGGTGCCCCCTCTGGAATGAGTTGAGACAGTTTGGGGACAGTTTCCCAGTATTGTAACTCAGTCATTCCTCAAACCCCACCGATCCCGCAACACACAAAACCCCCTCCATTCGTGCTGCGATGCGAGTGGCTAGCATGACCGGCGGTGCAGGGCAGACCTCGAGCGAGATCACCTTTTCAGCTGCTGCCACAGCCACTCTGGAGTGTGGACGCGCAAACTAACCCAACTAAACCGTTATTCTGTAGCCGGGCCACGCTCTCACATGAGGAGCTAACGCGAGGGAAGTAACTCGAAGGCAGGTCACTTGGGTTAACTCTGGAGCGAAGACGCATCCTGGGTGGAGCACTACATGGACACCCCACTCTGCTCGGACCCCAACGTACCCATTCTGTGGATACACTCAGCACCCAGGGCTGTCAATCCTGCAGTTTACACGGGCACAAAATTCCCTGAAGCAATTGAGATTTGTTAATGTACCTGTTCCTTTGTCCACGCTTCTTAGGACAGTTTTATTTTCTTGATGGAATTTTCCCTGTAACTCTGCGTTGACAGAGCCTACAGTGATCTAAACCCACTAGTGTTACTGCTGGGGCCTCATTGTCCTATGTGCCGCTCATGCACATATAATCAGGGACAGCCCCAGCATCAAAGAGCTTTCAGTGTAAACAGACAAGCTCGACACAGGTGGGAGAACAGGGGTTTAATGAATTAGCCCCAGTTTACAGAGGGGAAATGCTACACGACTCCCCGTTCCAGAACACCCTCTCACGGCTCAGGGGGCATTGCAGACGCTCGGGCTCAGCTTCCACGCCAGTCTCTTCAGCCTACGCCAACCGTAGAGGTGACGTGGCCCTCCAGCCTTGAGAGAGTTCAACCCCTTCCAGAATGAGAGAGTCCCTCAGTCCAAGTCCATCATAGCAAAAGGGTCTTCAGACCCAGTGGGCTCCGCCTTCAGTCCCCTTCCTTGCAGGCAAGCTCCCAGCAGCAATGGCCCACCGCATTGTCTAACCACCGGCTCCTGAGCTCCAATCAACCCAAGCATCTGGATGATAACTCCCCCCTATCAAAGCCTCTGGCAGGCCACAGGCCTCTGGCAATTCCTAGACGGAGCCCAGATTTCTGCCCACATCAGGGCAGCCTGCTTGCTCCCCCCGCCAAGCCAGCCCTCATGTGTAGGGCTCTCCTCCTCTCTGGCAGCCCTCTCTCCTCAGGACTAGCCACAGGAGACTTTGCCTGCCTGCCCTCCTTGCTTCCACTGCCTCCTTCTAAGCCTCACACCCTGCACAGGTGTAGCAGGGTGGGGCTAATGGAACAGAGCTGACTAGCCCCCAGTCTTCTGGACCTTAAAGGGGGCAGACCACCCTGTTGCAGGAAACTAAGGCCCAGGGAGTTAAAGTGACTTGTCCAAGCAAGATCACACATTAAATCTGTGGTAGGGGTAGGAATTCAACCCAGGTTTCCTGAGCCCCACTCCAGCACTTTCACCCCACAGCCTCCCTCACAATGAGTTCAGCCACCTTCTTTCTGTTCACAAATTATTCAGACATGCTTAGAATTTGATGAATTCGTTCAGTTTTCCAAAATATTCAGCCTATGGACTGTCATGAACGGTCACCCCAACTATTGCTTTGAATATTGGCGATGGGTAATTTGTTATTGACACTGCGTGATTGGTCACCTAAGTCACCTGGTATTGTTTCTCTGCCTGGATGATCTCCAGACCCACAAAGCGCTTTACAGATAACTGTGCAAGAACTTATGCAAATGTCTATTCACATAAAAATTCACTGCCAAAGTGGTTATGTTGCTCCTTGGAAACAGTCTAGTGAATAACTGTATGAACCGTTGCTGAATGCGGCTGACAGGAGACTGTAATAAAACTCACTGTCTCAGAGCGTCACCTCACAACATAGTGGGTTGTTGCAGCAGCTTTGTTTCCAGTTTCCTCTGGGGCTTCTACAACTCCACCCAACCAGTGCGTCCTGTGGGCTGCCTCAGCATCCAAGACCTCCAGTTAAGTCACCTTTAGTCCAGGGTACCAATGAAGCCTTACACTCAGGCCTGTAACTATTTCTTCTTCCCCTGTATCAGGGCGAACCACATTCCTTCTTCCCCTTGATTCCAGGGGTCCTCTATAGCCCTCTAGCTAAAGTCTTTCTGCTTCTCTCCGGCCCCAGTAGTCCCAGGCTAACCAAGGTCCTCAGGAAGGAGCAATCAATCCACCCCCATCAGCCTCCTGCTGTAGGGCTTTTTTCCTTTTAAGTCCCCCACTCTGCCCAGGAGTAGCAAGATGACGCAGACATGAGAATTCACAGTGTTTATCTGAGACACTATTTACACATACATTTCCTTGTAACTTTTGCTATGCTACCTGTCGCTGCATTAACACATTGTTCACACTAGAGGGTGCTTGTAGGCTGTGGACTCCCAGCGAAGCACAGTGCTAAAAGAGAAATGTCTGAAGAAACCAGACTGGAGGTAAAGTGATACTGATGATTCCAGTGTACCTCACATCACTCTGGCAAAATGCGAAGGCTGAATTTAACCAGTGTAGAAAATTAGGTGTATGGCACCCAGAGACACTCAGATAATATGGTTCTGAGGGCCATCTAAGAAGGCTGAGAGATGTCTCTTTTAGGTACTTATATGACCCCCATTACCAAAGTTTCTGGCTGCCACACAGTCTGTAATGTATTTACCCTCAGAACAGCTCTGGTGAGATAGGGCAGTGCTATTATCCCCATTACACAGATGGGGAACTGAGGCACAGAGAGGCTAAATGGCTTCTGATCTATATAGGTTTTCAGTCCGGCAGTCCATTATGCAACGCGACTAACATCTGGCACATGTTGTTTGTCCCCTCACCTCTCCCACGGGGGAGAAGCACGTGCCCTGGAGTGACTAGTTGTGGTAGGTTTTTTGGTTTTGTTTGTTCACCCAGATGGGATGAAGTCTCCCAGCCAAACAGAGATGATAAAGCACCACTCACGGCTGTTATGTGAGAGCTCAGTGCCCATGAGGAATCCAGGACTAGTCCTGGATCACAGACTGAATTGACTAATCGTGGATGTGAACCTGATGCCAAAGGAGAGAGCACTGTGGCTGCAAACTATGCAAAATACTTTCTTATGCCCACCAGCATCACCTCTGTCTTGCTTGGGTTCAGCTTCAGCCAGCTGCTCTAATGGACTTGCCCCCAGTCACACAGGAATGCTGGGACAGAGGGAGGAACTCAACCAGCTCTGAGTCCCAGGTTAATGCCCTAGGTACTGACTCACCCTTCCTTTCCCAGATAGGTCTATATGTATGTTTGGCTCTTCAGTTTTGTAGAAGCTCACCACAAAGATTGTTGGTGGGCTTGGTCAGATCCAGAGAGAGAACTATCACTAGATGGGGGAAACATTACTAATGTATTCTTTGTGATGTCTGGCTACTCACAGCACAAGACTTTTGCAGAGTACTATGTCAAAATGTGCAAAATAAAATATCTGCATCCACAGTAACTATTGCATCCTGTTCTTTATTGTTTATGCAATGCCATAGATGTGCATGGTGCCTAACAGGTTCCTTCCACTTAGAGATTATCATCTAGAAGCCCAACCTCAGACCTTTACTCATGCAGACAGTCCCATTGAATGCCTCCTGTGCTCTGATGTGTCAAGAACCAATGCATTGCACCAACATGCCCAAGCCTTGAAGCACTGTATGGCTGCATCAAGGTGCTGATGCACCAAGACACTGATGCATCCAGGGCCCACCAAGGACTTCTCTGGGTCAATGAGGATTGTGCCAATGCATTATGGTGCCACCCTGAGACACCAGAGCCTATGCTGAGGCACCACGGATCTGTGCACGAATCTGAAGGGCTGTTCCTAGACACCAATGCCCTTCTCAAGGCTTTAGGTGTCCAAGGACCTTGCAACTCCGCTGCAAACTCTGACTGCGATGCACCCATTGCAGCCAAACTGCACTGAAGCTAACGCCTCTAGAGCTCAACAATGTCCGCATGACGAACCCCCTTCCCCACAATAATGAGCACTTATCCTCTTGCCAGAAAAAGAAAAGTAACCCCCACCCCCATCGAGCTATCTTCAGATAACATTAAAGGGCTGCCTTTCCAGCCTCACCATGTTTGCAGACAACTGAGCACCTACCTAGGACATACAGCACCACCTCTGCCATAGCACTTAGCTACCACTGGGTGAGGGCAAAACAATTACTTTGCTACTTTGGGCTTAAACCATCAGACCTTTGCTGTGATCTGAATGTCAAAGGTAGAGAGAGGGGTTCCATGTGCACTTTAATTCTTTAGCACCAGGGTTGCAGAAAGACTGGAGCAAACATTTTGATGCGTGAACAAAGAACAACCTGAGGCTTAGGAAAGGCCAGGTAAATTGAGAAGCTCACGAAACCCTGGGCCAGATCCATGAGCTAAAATAAATCAGCACAGTTCCATAGAAGTTGTGAAGCTACGCTGAGTTACACCAGCTGAGAAGCTGGCCAATGGGTTCCTCAGTGTTTAAAAAAGGACCATGACTCACTTCACAGACATTGGCCCAGCTCCAAAGTCCATTGGTATGGTTGGCGAGACTCCCATCTGCTTCCAAGGGCTTTGGGTCAGGCCCTCAGTGGAGGCATATCTCTGTGTGTATGCAGAGCGTAGGCTGTACACATGAATACATACGCTGTAGCTGCACATAATAGCGATATAAACAGTACTTAGCTTGCCGAGCAGGGAAACAGAGACCAATTTCACAGGAAATCATGGTACTTTGAAGACCAGGCCTATTTACACGGACCAATTTGTTTCTCCACATTATTTGAGAAGGTTTTAGCGTTCAGGCCTGAGCCCCACAGCATCACAAGTACCTGAGGCTTGGAAAGATGTGTTGGGGGGCGGGGGAAGAAGGAGGCGTATTGCCATGGAGACAGATGAGAGCAAATGGTCACACCATCAAAAGGAAGGAAGAAAAGAGAAAAAGCACAAATAAAAAGAGAGATCTCATTAAACCCAACACTAATTTTGTAATCAGCGAAATAAAGGTACCCTTGAAAGCCTGCTGCTGGAAGACAGGGTACAACAAAGAGTCCGGTGTCATTTCCAGGTTGCACGTTGCATCTGAGCACTCAGCTTGTCACCCCGTTCCTTCCCAGGTTGTTCTCTCCTATCATAGGGGTCCAGCCCGCCGTCGGATCCAGAGATTCAGCAGCATGGGAAATAGCAGGGAGGCCTGCCCTCAATTTAGGAAATTCTTCCATGTTGCAGAGGCTTCTGAAGGACGGGAAGAATAATTTCTGACTGTGTAGTAAAAGGCCTGGGTATCCGGGGACTGAATGCGGGGGAGACCCCTGAAGGGGCTTTTCCTGCAGCAGCAGCAGGGATGGGGAGGTAGCTTGTCAAACCCTGTGTGTCAGCTGGATGTCAGACTGAGGCACATCTTCTGAACGCTGGACATCCTGGCTATCTATGGTAGTTCTACAGCCCCCATTCCCATAGTACCTGAGCACCTCACAGTCTCTAACCTATGTATCCTCACAGCACCTCCTGGAGGTAGGGGAGTGTTACAGATGGGGAACTGAGGCACAGAGAGACCAAGTGACTTGCTCACGGTCAGGCAGGAAGTCTGTAGTGGAGCAGGAATTGAAATCAAGTCTCCTGAGACTCAAACTAGCAACCTCACCACTTGCGCTCTCCCTCTGCCCCGCACAGCAGGAGACGCACCAGGTCATAGTATATGGAGCCACCAGGATTTATTGAGAGGAAACAACTAGCAAATAAACAGACATTCCAGCAGCTGCTCTAGCTCCAGCCTGACATGTTTGTTTACCAGGTACCACTTCCTGCCTGGAGCTCTACTCAGCACACAGAATCCTCTAGTGGCTGAATATTATATAGCGAGCAAACATTCTTATGGAGCAAGCACACACTGGGGCAAAAGCCGTGGTGAGGGGCTGGATTTGCACAGGGAGAGGGCCCTGGTTGTGGGAGGGAGATGTAGAAAGACTATAGGCAGGATGGCAGAGGGTTGCTATGTGCAGGAGTAGTCGTGGGTGGATGCCCAGGGGATTGTGGGACACTTTGACCAGCTTAGGAGTTTAGTGGTTTAACACAAATGTAATAATAATAATAGGTGTCACGGGGCGACTTGCCTTTTAAGAAGGAATGGGTCCAGTTCACCTGTGACTACCTAGTCACCTCCCAATGGGGCCTGATAAACGGAACTGGCCCTCTATAAAGACCTGAGCACAAAAGGGGAGCAGGTGAGGGCTGCATGAGATCTGACAGAGGAGAGTTGCTGGGGAAGAGACCTAGAGAAAGCTGCTGAGAGAGTGCTGTAGGTGGGAGCTGATGGAGAGGAATGGCCGGAGGGGGGATCCCTGCTGAGTGGAATGCTTGTGCAGAGGCCCCTAGATAATGGAGAAGAACCTGCTCAGTCCGGGAAAGCTGAGCCCAGAGGATCAACGTGGTTGTTGTCCAGTGGGAGACCCAGAGAGGGCAATGCTGGCCTGAGGCTGGAGAACTGCAGTGTGTGAACCTCTTGCACTCTGGGCTCTTGAGAACTGTCTGACTTTGAGGGACTGGCTGAAGGTTGAAATTGTTCTAATCATTATGCCCAGAAGTAGGGCTGGATGTGGACTCTGAGAGAGACTTAATTCCTTTCCCAGGCAAGTGAGATGGCTGTTGGTCTGATCCAGGGGTAGGCAACCTACGGCATGCATGCCAAAGGCGGCACGCAAGCTGATTTTCAGTGGCACTCACACTGCCCGGGTCCTGGCCACCGGTCCGGGGGGCTCTGCATTTTAATTTAATTTTAAATGAAGCTTCTTAAACATTTTAAAAACCTTATTTACTTTACATACAACAAATAGTTTAGTTATATATTATAGACTTATGGAAAGAGACCTTCTAAAAATGTTAAAATGTATGACTGGCAGGTGAAACCTTAAATTAGAGTGAATAAATGAAGACTCAGCACACCACTTCTGAAAGGTTGCTGACCCCTGGTCTGATCGGTGGTGGAAAAGAAGGCAACATGAAGGGGAAACTGAGGCAGGCCTCCCCTCTATTGTTGTGGGTATGGTTGGCTGCAGGAAGGTGCCCTGGAGGGAGTGCAGCCTGTGACAGGGTATACTTGCCCTGCACTGGATGAGGAGGGGTTAACCAGGCACTGTGGGCTGAGGAAGCCACGCCCCCTCACCCTTGCTGGGCATGCTCCAACTGGAGCAGCAGTATAAAAGGGAGCAGCTCAGGTCAGTCAGGGCAGACTGCAGAAGAGGGAGGATGCATGTTGCCGGCTCTAGCCATGAGCTGCTGAAGCCCCAGATCACGGAAGCCAGACCCACCAACACACAGACAGATACCTAGCTACCTGAAGATGCCCAAGGGAGGGCGGAGCTGCTGAGAGCAGCACAGGCTGTGGAACCCAGAGACCCCAGAGATGCCTGGACTGCCACATTGGGAGAAAGGCTAGGAAGTATCCCAGGGGGACTATACACTGATCCAGTTGTAGAACCGAGCAATAAGTTGGTGTTTTTCAGTCAGATCCCCAGTGAGCTAATGGCAAGTACACTTGCCACTGACAGGGCCCTGGGCTGGGACCCAGTAGAGTAGGGAGGGCCCGGGTTCCCCTACCCTGGCTGCCACCCACGCCTGAGTGGTGGCCCACTCCCCCAACAGGCCACCAGACCCCATAGCCCTGCAAGGGAAGGCAGCCATATTGACTCTGGCCACTAGGCTGCACAGCCCTATGAGGAGGGGCAAACATTGACTCTGTCCACCCAGCCATGAGGGAGAGGGCAGCTGTATTGACTCTGGCCATTGGGCCACACAGCCCCGAGGGAGAGGGTACTTACATTGGCTCTGGCCACTAGGCCAGCCTTCCCCAAGGGTAAGGGCAGTCAGGTGGACTTAGCCATGGGGCTGCAATGCCCTTGCCCCATGAAGAGGGGGACAGGGTGTACCTGCCCCGTGACAGGGTCCTTTTGCAAATGGGTTTACAATAACAGGCAACTGGGCAAGGGGAGGGGTGACCTTTGCAGAGGGGTGAGGCAGATTCTTGGCAGGATGCCTGGATTTGCTGTGTTGAGGGAGGACTATTATGGGTGTGGGGGTCGTTTAGTGGGTTGTGGGGGAAATAATCAAAGTCACTACAGGCATGTAGATAATGGCCAAGCCAGGAACCGGAAAAGCTTTGGTTACAGGGCATCTGGGGATGGTTTAAAGCTTAAAAACAAATAAACAAAACCAACATGCCGCTGACCAGGTGAGTACTGATCACTCCCCCGACTGCTTAGCTCCAGGGATTGAGCCCTGTCTCTCATCCTCTGTTGTAAGCTCTTTGGGGCAGGAACTGTTTCATCCTACATGTCTAGCATCTTTGCAGTGATACTGAACTGCAACCACTTCTATGAACAGTAATAAGAAGAGTTGCATAGAAAATATCCATGAATTATATTGTGTCTCAATATATTATCATGAGCTACAGTTGGATCCAATATCCAGTGAAGTCCATGGGACCGTTTCCATTAATGGTAGCATTACTTCTATTACACTAGCAATAGTATTATACTAGCCTGACATTCTAGGTCAGGGGTCGGCAGCCTTTCAGAAGTGGTGTGCCGAGTCTTCATTTATTCACTCTAATTTAAGGTTTTGTGTGCCAGTAATACATTTTAATGTTTTTAGAACATCTCTTTCTATAAGTCTATAATATATAACTAAACTATTGTTGTATGTAAAGTAAATAAGTTTTTTTAAATGTTTAAGAAGCTTCATTTAAAATTAAATTAATATGCAGAGCCCTCCGGACCGGTGGCCAAGACCCAGGCAGTGTGAGTGCCACTGAAAATCAGCTCTCATGCCACCTTCGGCACACGTGACATAGGTTGCCTACCCCTGTTCTAGGTACTGTGCGTATGCGTAGTGAGAGAGACCCCTGCCCTGAGGAGCTTAGTCAAACAAGACAGACAAAAGGTGAGAGGGAAAATGAAGGCACAGAGAAGCAAAGTGACTTTACCAAGATCACCCAGCAGAGCTAGGAATAGAACCTACGTCTTCCGTGTCCCAGTCAACACCCCATCCACCTGACCATGTCAATAAATTATAGTCCAGCTCAATATAGTATCTTATCCCTGGTCCAAATCGACATGCTCTGAAATCACTGCTTTCTATTGAACAATCTCTCTAGCAGGCTGGAAAGGTTGAATAAATCTAACTATGCTGACCCTCAGACATCACCTGAGTCAAACATCTTACTTTCTGGTTAACAATCCACTGGAAATTGAAGGAAAAAAGATCTGGAGGAGCAAAAAGGTTGTGTCACTCCTGAGAGGACCTCCCTACCCAATGCTTGGAATGGTACTGAAGGGACTTGGGACAAGAGACACAATTCAAGCTAACAGGAGATGTGTATTAAGGAGGGGAGAGAAATGAGTTAGTCCTAAAAGTGTCTTGCTTGGCTTGACAGTTTAATTCACTAATGTGGCTGCAGCACAGCTGTTTCTATAGAAATCACAAGTCCTACAATGTTTCACTCATTATGGATTCATCTGAAGGAGAAGTATCCAGCTCTCACAGTGAAGGATTTTGTAGTGTATTTCAGTGAGATTTTACAGTCTCACACATACATTTTGAAATCACACTTGGGAGCTCAGTATGACAGCTCAGCCCCACAGAGTCATGAAATCTGATTGGCCTGGAATCTGGCACGCACAGAGCTGTTGGAATGTGCTGGGGAACGACCACTGTTTGAAAACTTTGTGGCCCATGCATTGTTATCATTTATCATTGTAGTTACTGTTAACATTTCTATGGAACAATTGCGGGGGAAATTTTCTAAAGTACCCAGGAGATCTAGGAGCACAAATCCCTCTGAAAGTCAACAGGACTCGTGCTCCTAAATCCTGTACATGCATCTGAAAATCACCTCCTCCATCAATATGATTATAGATCACTTAATTTTTACTATTGATCTGGGAATTTGGGGGGAGGGGTGATTGTGTTTTTGCACTAGGAATCTGAAGCAGTAGTGGATGGCAGTTTAGAAAAAGAATGGTATAGCCATATTTATAGAGGTATTTACAGGATGAAAAACAGCCCCATTCGAAATGGGCTCACTGTTTAAATGGTTCATTTAGGACAAAACGTAATTAAACTTGATATTCGCTGCCCACTTCATCCTCCAGAGCTCTCACAGCTGGGTTTATAACCTGCATTCGCTCCCTGTGACTGAGTCTTGTTGAACTTAACAACATTGTAATGAAATCATGGCCCGTTAGGAACATCATGGTTATCCCTGTGCCAAACACCAGAGCCATGTGAAACTTCGCAGCAGCAGTGAGTGTACAACTCCCATCCCCTTAGTGTTGGAGGTAAAGGACACTCCATTAGCAGTAGCAAGCAGATGACACTCAGTTGAGTAGTTCTAGCTATTAGACTGCAGTGGTGCACATAGAGACGGGTCAGTTCGGCTTCGGCTATGCTGCTCAAGTGTGTAAATGGCCCCTTTTAATAGCTATCACACTTTGTTAGAACTGAGCTGTTCTCCTTACTCCGTTCATTTTAAATGGACAATGTTTAGCGCAAGATAAACAAGTACTGCACAGAAGGTGGGAATGAGACATTTGGTTTATTCCTGGTGGATCACTGGAGAGGCAAGAGGAATATCAGTGTTATGATTCTTCTCTTTGCCCCTAAATCAGCAAGGAGAAAGCCATACCCTTCTAGTGGGCACTCAGCTGCCCTTGGGCCTGGTTCAACACCTGTCTTTCCACTGACTTGAATGGGCACTGGATCAGGCCCATCGTCAAGAGCATGGTATAAATAGGATCAATATTAAACAAGAGTCATAGTAATTATTCAGGCTCTCTCTCTCTCTCACACACACACACACACACACACACACACACACACACACACACACACACACACACACACCCGCCAGTGGGTGAAATGCAGTGGGCTGGCACACAGCCTTCTGCACCACTTACGCCTGGGGCTAGACTCTGTTAGGGAGGCTGATGGTGGAATGGCCAAACCAGGGGACTTTTGCATCCCCTGCACCCTGAATAGCAGGGCTGCCTGCCAGCCCCATGGAAAGGGCTTGGGAGACATGGCACACAGAACCCATGACTGCACACCGCTAAGGACCAGGAACCCTAAGTCTAAGGTGCGGAAGGACTGCGCTGGGTACTATGGAACAGCAGCTACTAGGGTTGAGCGACCCACAGCCCCAGATCAGGGGGTGCTGCATTTCTCTTCCCAAGCCCCATGTAGCACAGCCAGGGGAAGTCAGATTACTTGGGCGTTATTCTTAAAGGGCGCAGTGCTATGAGAGGAAGGAGTCTGGCAGGCTTGCTCTCATACAGGTGGAGGAGACAGTCCAGCACCAAAGGCATTTCATGTTCATTCTTACCTCCCCCGCAGTACGTCTCCACAAACACCACTGCAATCTTTTCATGTCTTGGGCTGTTCTGTCAGCACCCCCAGTGCCATTCCCTTTGGCGCCTGTTCTGCCAACAGAAGCATAACACACAAACTAAAATAGCTTACCTTGCAACCTAGAGTGCCTCACAATCCTTTGCTGCTGTAGCTCCTACCTGGGCCACTCACAAACAGCCGGCCAGCATGAGTGTCTGTGTGTAGCTGCAGCCTGCCAGCCACACTCTGGCTTCCAGCAGCTTGACCCCAACACACTCCTAGTCCTGAATTTCCCCCCAAAAAAGTGTGTTCTGCACTGTCCAGGATGATCCCCTGAAAGGGGACAATATCCAGTAGTTTGCCACTTTAACTGGCATTACCAGACAATTCAGTTTAAACACAACACTGGATTTGTTTTGATTAAAGAATAAAAACAACTTTATTTAACTACAAAGAGAGAGATTTTAGGTGAGCACACGTGTAAGGCCTTAAAGTCAGAAATGGTTATAAGAGAAATAAAGATAAACACTTTCTAGTACTAAAACGTAACCAATTAATCCTGACCCCACCTTCCCAGCAACAACGCTAACCAAATTTTAGATCAGGATCTCTCCCCAAAGACAAATGGCTGGTTCCTTTGACTTCTTAGGAGAAAGACAGATGGACAGGGAGAGATGACCTGGCATGTTTTTGCCCCTCATTTTTATAGTCTAGTCCCTCTTTGCAGTGGGTTCTTCTGAAGATTACGTCTCAAAGCAAAGTTTATTCAAACATCGAGGAAAGCGATGGGGGTCTAAAGGTGAAGGTGCCCTCAGGCTCTTTCTTTTCCCCTGTATATGCTGAAATGCAGATTTGCTTTGTCTCCCTCTTGCTGTCTCAAAGATCTTGTTTACCACTTATATGTAAATTGAGGTAAACTCACATTCCTTTGTTTAAGATAACAACTTAACCACTCCTGCCTAACTGGGCTGCTTGGGTTTGAAAATGTGCCACCAGCACCATACAGGGAAAATTCATAACTTTATATATAGCATCGCTACATACATTTCACTATGATATTATTGACCAGGGAGTTGTTAGTTTTCAGATGATACCTCAAAAGGCATATTTTGTACGAGAACAATGTATTCCACTCTTCTTTATAACAACACTTTACATACTTGAAGACTGTTATCCTGTCCCCACCTCCCCCGCCCCAGTCTTCCCTTCTCCAGATGAAACTAATCCAATTTTGTCAATCTTTCTTCTTGGTCAGTCTTCTAGACTTTTAATCACTTTTTGTTATTCTCCTCTGGACTTTCTCCGGTTGTTCATATCTTTCCCAAAGTGTGGTGTGAAGATGATCCCAGGATTTAACGACTAGATCCTCAGTGCAAAGCTTGTGAGGCGGAGAAAGGTAGCTGGATGCCGTATTTATATTTATATCGTGGTGCTGCTTCAGTTTCTGCAACAATTTAGAGCAGCTTTGGGGTTGCTTTAAGTTACATCCAGGTCCGAGTGTCCCCAAGCAGCTGTGACAGCAACTGGGGATCTCTGCAGTGCAACAACACTCCAGACATGCTCCCTGTCCCAGCTACACTCAAGCCAGTTTGATCAGCCTTACAGTTAGACCACTTGCCTTGCCAGAGTGGTGCAAAGGGGCCATATTGGGTCTAATCATCTGGCTCTAAATCTCTGCTCCAAAGATGGAATGAAGAGGGCTGGTTCCTTGCAGAAGATTATGAAATATTCTAATTTAGGAAGAGGTTTGTGAAAGTTGAGTCAAATTAGCTAGTCACCTAGGTAAGAGGTTCAGAAACTCATGTTTAAAAGTTAGGAGCTCAAGCCAAGGAACTGATAATGGGGTTTATATAGCCTTTCAGTTTAAGCGTACCTGATCAAACCCTATACAGGTCAGTAGGGATTGAAAGTCATTACTATGTAATGGCTGCTCAGTGGCTCAGTCCAGCTTCTAGTATTTGCATCCCTACACTACCGTATTTAGCACTCATTGCCCTTTTGTTGGAAGTAGGAGCAGAGATGCCAAGTACCGACAGCTGAACTTCTCCCTATGACGCACCACCACAGTGAATGAGCACAAACATTTGTGGATTTAACCCTACAACAGTATTATTGTTCCCATTTTACAGATGGGGAACGGCGGCACAGGGACATTAAGCAACTTGTCCAGGATCACAAGGGAAGTCTGAGGCAGAGCTGGGAATTGGAGTCAGGTCTTCAGAGACTTAATCTGGTGCCTTAGCCACAAAGTCATCCTCCCTTCTTAACTTTTGGAGGTGGTTTCTTCAAATCAGGGCCACCTTGGTAGAGCAGTGTGATGAGATATGGCTGCTGCCACCTGTTCTGTTGATGAACGCTGGTCGTTAGTCTACCCAGTTACTAATCTGACACTTCTCACCAGCACCACTTTCAGCAAAAGGAAAATAGAAGGGGGGAAACCAGCAGAGAACATGAGGAACACCTTGCCAAGTCATGCCATTGGTGCAAAGGATATAAATAAACTGGCAAGGCCATTACATGTTTTGTAGAAAGAGAAGAGCTCAAAGGATGCAGAGACAAAGCAGGGAAGTGGGGTTGAACTGAACCGGGGCATGCTTGCAAAGTTTTGATGGCTTTTTCCTGTCCAATACATCATTATGTCCTACACTCACAATGGTTTGCAAACAAATACGTTGCTGCTTTTTCTTAAAGACATTCCTTAGTTCTGTTCCTCTTTGCTGAGGTTCAGTACACAGAAACAACTGAAAAACCGCTCAGCTCTGTGTAACATTTAAGGAGCTTGAGAACTGTCCTTAGGGCCTCATCCAAAGCCCACTGGAGTCCATGAGAGTCTTTCCACTGACTTCAGATCAGACCCTTCCCTGGTTTTCCAAAATTCCAACTTCAATGTGATGTGATGCAGGAAGTGGCGTTGAGATGACTAGCTTGTAAGGAATCCATTTAAAACCATCATCTGGCAGCACCAAGATATGCAGCAAAATGAATATATAGAAGAAAGTAAGATTTGTGGAGGGAAAGTCTTTACATTAAAATTGTGGAGTAAACTAGTGAATCCAAAGAGAAGTGGATTGAGAAATCACAGAGCCTGGCTGGAATATTTTCCCTTTTTCTGTGGTGCAAGTCTTAACCGGTAGAGGATTCATTGGATTGGAGAATGCCCAGCAACATGACTTTATACTGATGGTTCTCAAATCTAAGTCCTTGTCCCTGTACCATCTGCTTCCTCTCTCTTCTCCATCACTGTTGAGAGGTCTGCTATCTTCCCCAGCATTGCAATGCAGTGTCCCATTGCACTCCTTTCTCTTTCTCACTTTATTCATCCACTTGCAGGCTGGGGCCGAATCTACTAGTTTTTCCATCAGGTCTGAAATCTGTCCTTTCCAACTACACCCCCGTTTTGTCCATGCTTTGGTCAGCCCTCTCCTCTACCACTGCAACCTCCCCTTCTCTGGCCTCCCTGCATCATGTCTTCCAGTCCATGAGAAATGGCACTGTTCAAACCATCTCCTCCTCTTTGAGTCTCTCCACTAGCTTCCCTTCCTCTTCTGCATCAGGTCCCAGCCTCCACACAACTCCACCCCTCCCTACCTCTCAGCACTTGTTTCTGTCTGCTGGCCCACACACTGCCTTCACTCTGCCTATGCCCATTAAAACTCACTTCATATTCTTCTCCCACTCATCTTCATGTCTTCTTCCATGTCACCCCTGCCCTCCATCTGCTTGTGCTCAAAATGATTACCTCTCTTCATTCAAATCCCTCTTCAGAGCACAAGACCTATCAGCACTCATCCACCAAAGAAAGAGAGGAGGTGTATTTGAAATACCAACGCTGCACCAGAGATCAGTTCCTCTCCTGATAGCCCATTGTTTTATGCATTCGAACTTCTACTGGCTTTCGAACTTTAGATGTCAAACTCCCTGGGCCTTCCTCTGTTTTGGCTTTGATTTTTAACAGCATCAAGATGATATTTGAAAATTACGATTCACACATCCCTGAAGGATGAAATACTGGAGATCTGCTCTTCGATCCAGAGATTTCAAGATGGGGAGGAACAATGGTATTGAGTTCAAAGCACTGTGCTGGGACTCAGGACACAGAAGTGCCTTCAATTCCTGGCTCTGCCACAGACTTCCTGTGTGACCTTGGGCAAGTCACTTAACATCTCTGTGCCTCAATTGCATGTAATATGGGGAAAACAATGCTCCCTTGCTTTGCAGGGCTGCAATGAAATGCTCAGATACTATGGTAGCAGGGGTCATGTAAGCACCTAGATAGACATTCCTCTAGTAAGAAGATCTGTAAAGTTCTGTGTGGGCTTTTGGAAAGTTTGAGAGAAACAGTCCTGGAGAAACAATGCAGAGCAATCAGGAAGTGATGGCAGACACCTGTATGGAGGATTTGCCTAGGGTGCAGGCAGTGTGGGCTGTCACATTTTTCCTTTTTAGCCTGTGATGATCCCCCTGGGCCTGGGTGCACGTGCATGTGGAGAGCAGTGTTCCCTCAAATTTTTCCCATGCATGTGCAGAATGAATGTTGTTATGTGCACCAATATGGAAGTGATGTGTGATATTCATGTGGGGTTGAGGGGTTCGGAGTGTGGGAGGGGGCTCAGGCCTGGGGCAGAGGGTTGGGGTGCAGGGGGTGCAGGCTCCAGCTGGGATTGCAGGCTCTGGGGTGGGGCCGGGGAGGAGGGGCTAAGGGCTGGGGCAGAGGGTTGGGATGGGCAGGGTGAGGGCTCCGGCTGAGGGGTTTGGGGAGTAGGAGGGTGCTCCAGGGCTACAGCAGGGAGAAGGGACCTCACCCCCAGCTCTCTCTCCCCACAGCAGCACCTGGGCTAGGGAGGGGAGAGGCTCCTCTCCCCGCTGTGGCTGCTCCAGGGCTGGGGGCACGGGATAGGCGCCTCTTCCCCATCCGCGGCAGGTCCAGGGCTCGGGCTGGGGCTGGGGCTGGGGCCAGGGGAGGGGCAGTTTAGCAGGAATTTAGGTGGAGAGGACTGAGAATCTGTTCATCTAGTTTTCTATTGAAACAAAACCACTTCTTCATAACCATGACCAAAGAGAGAGGCAACACTGACATCGCTTGGCAAACAAACCTCTATGAAGGGCATTTGCTGGGAATATGTTTATGATACTCTGTTCCTGAAACCTACACTGTGTATTGCACAGCAAAGTGCTCAAGTACTCTCATTTGAAATTGAGGTTGCTGGTTACTGTAAAAGCAGCCTTGTATAATGGCTAGGGGACCTAGCTTGGTAGTCTCCAGAAACTGGGGTCTAGCCCCAGTCCTGCCATGTCACTTTGGGCAAGTTACTGTTGTCTCAGTTTCCCCCTCAGTAAAGTGTGTGTATGTACCCTTGTATGTAAAGTGCTTTGAGATCTAGGCATGAAAAGGGCTATTTTGGTTTGTTTGTGTTATTACTTAATAGCTTATTTGATATATGTATGTAATACTGTATTATTAATATGCATCGTGTGTGTATTTATCTTTTGTAGAGGAGTCCTGGGGGAGCTCTTCTTCTGCATGACATTTTTAAGTGCCCGACATTTGGATCAATCTGGTTCATTGCAAAGACCAAACATTGGCTCTTCCAAAGTTGGCACCTCATGGCTGTCGTCTCAACAGGGACAGCTGAGCAGTGTTCTGAGAGGGAGCGACTCCATCCAGGGCAGGGAAATCAGCCTAACCTTCCCTTTGCAGAATTTTAACAGAGGGCTCCCAAGAATCCCCTCCAACCCATCACTGGATGGCGGGTCAAACTGGCCCGTGCTTGACCTGAACCTGTGCTACTGGAGAGGGTTTCACTTCCCAGAGCCGGCAGTTGCTCTTCGACCTCTCTAGTGCCCGATAGAAGCGAGCTCCGGTGACTCACCACCAGATTCCAGGCTGAGTCACAGGCAGAAGCACCAGATATTGCTGCGAGGAATTAGTCTGCACTGTCGCTCCTCATTAGTGCCACCGAGCGCTGTGGTGTCCAGCCATGAAAGGTTCACAAGCTGACTGGGGGTGGGTGGCATGGACATACGGGAAAGAGGGGAAGAGCATGGAGAACCAAAATGATGCCCCCACGGTGCTGAGGAACGGGGGGCTCAACTCAGCTGGGTTCACACCAAGTTTTGCTGAAGGTCACTTTGCAATATGGTAACTTACGGCTTTGCTGGCCGTTTCCATAAAGTCTCCTCTCATCGCAAGGGAGGAGGGGAGAAAAGGAGTTTTGTTTAGAACCATTAGCGTGCCCCTCCCCCACAACCCCATTAGCAGGCCTTATTAAACCAACACAGACAAAGAGCAAAGATGCCCTTGTTAATGGAGGGCCTCCGATAATTACTCTGCTCTGCTGCTTCTTTCAGGGCCTGAAAGGCCTTTGAATAATGTTTCCCTTGCCGTGGTTGCAGACAATGCCCCAGCAGACTGCTTTAAGCAGTGCCAATCCCATTAGCAGGAGAATAGCAGAGCTTTCTGGGTGTGTGTGTGTGTGTGTGCACAGCTATGTGTGTGCGTGTGTTTGCGCTGGTAATGGCGGGCTTACAGTGGGAACTAGGGCTAAGTATGCCCATGGCTGGCTCTCATCTCTTCCCCTCCCCCGACGTGAAAAAGCAAAGCAGGGAAAGGCTGGGATGAAACTCCACTTCAGAAACAATCTCCCTATTTAAGGAGGGTCTAAGCCAAGTGGCTGGAGAAAGGGGCTGCCTGTCGCAGTTCCACAGGGATGGGAAAGTCTGCTTCTCAAAAGGGGGAATTGAATGCAAGAGAAGAAGAAAAATGCTGAACGCTAGGGGTGCTGGTGGGGAGGACGTTCCTCCAACTTCTACTTCCTCTTCCTGGCTCTGAGTCGCATCGTGCTGACATCTTGGTGGAAATCAGGAGTAACTCCATTCAAGTGAAGACTGAATGCCTACTAAGGTGCGCCTGTCCTGAGTTCAGAATCAGGCCCCATACAGTATGTCATTTAGAATCAAGAAGCAATTGATTTTTAAAGTGCCCATCACCCTCGTAGTGTCTGGTCATTTACAAACCACAAGACAAATGCAAATGCCAGCCCTGTTCTGATGTATTTATCTCTTTGCCATTCCCATTGACTATGAGGCTAATTAATGTGTTAAATAGATGGCCGCATTGCAAACTTGGATGAGTTGAGATAACTCTACCCAATGCGTTCTCTTTGATCTTTCTTTCCGTGTAATGAGTGAAAGTCGTGTGCAGCGGGGCTATTTCCAGTGTTTAATTTAATCATCTGATGGTATTTATTTTCACAAACGTGAACTTACCAGCAATTATCGGGAAGGTTTCATCTTGTGCTTAATGTACCAGTTAATCGTCTTTCCATGAAGTAACAGCTTCCATGTGAGGAGTCAGTAATTACAATGTGTGAAATAAAGGCTCATTCTTCAGAGGGAAGAGGGAAAGATGGTGGACGGGATCCTCAGCTAGTGTAAGTTGGCACAGCTCTTCAGTGGCAGTAGTGGGCTGGCATAGCTCTGCCAACTTACTCCAGCTGAGGATCCGGCCCAAGATTTCTGTGGGGATTCCCCAGTTCAGGAGAGAGAAGGTCAGATTCTGACAAAAGGAACCAAACTCTGAAATAAAGGGAAAGGATTCTGGAGCACTAGTGGGAGATGATCAGATTCTGGAGGCGAGAACTCAATTCTGGAGGTTATCGTACAATCAAATGAGCTGAAGACCCCTATTTTTCAGATCACAGAGTTACCAAACAGAGTAGCCCTCTATCTCTTTTGCTATAGAGCCCTCCGCAATATCTTAAAAAAGCAGAGAGGGCGTTTGAGGTATTAAAGTAAGAGGCAAAATGCTTAAGTCACTTCTGTATATGGATGATAGATATATGGAATGATACATTTACTTGCAGTATATTAGTTAGCCACTAGATGTCTGTCCTGTACACAGTTTCAGACAAGATGTGAATCCTGGTAAACAAGGGGGACAAAGCTGGAACTCAAGCTGTGTGGAAGCCTGTTTCATTGTGTCTATAGCTGTAGCTGTTTTCTTAATAAATACAACCTGTTTAAGAAAATCCGAGTTTTCATGACAGGATGAAAGGACTGAGTGTAAACATCAAATTTGTTAAGTCTGGAATTTAGATGCTTGAATGAATAAAAGAACATACCAACTGCAGATCAACAACAAACTCTCTATTTTTAATGTTCCTAAGAGAGAGACTTGTGAGAGCAGCTGCCATCCCACAATTTTTAAGGTAGTCTGTTAAGGTGGACTATTCAATCTATCCAAAAGCATGCAGAATATCAGTACCATATATGACAATTAATTAAGTGTGAAAGCAAGCTGTCTGATCTCAGAAATAACAAATTGTTTTTCAGCTGTGGCAGATGGATTCCTTATGGATCACAGGTATAAAATCACAGTTAGAAATAGGAAGGCATTGCATCCCGCTGCAGAAAATGGTGGGTTTTTGCTGTTCATCTCAAAAGACCTAAAAGTAAAAGCCAAATTATTCCCTTAGCAAAGTGTGCCCTCTGCATGCAAATTACACCCTGCCTATTCAGCAAAGAGCATCAACGATCTCAGTGGCTTTGTACCCCCATACTTTGGACCCTGAGTGCAGGGATAGTTATCTATAGCTGCGGGAGAAGTGGTTTGGCAGAGGCTAAGAAGGGTGGGATCATCATCCTTCATCAGCCCTGTGGGGAACCCCAAGGGAGGTTAATGCAGTTAATAATTTTTGAGGTTCATGACACTTTGGTTACAGTCCTTCCAGATTCATGGATACAAAGCTCTACATGAGTTCACTTGTTTTTAAAGGGAAGGCCAATGACAGCTCTGAGCTACTACTGGTCCTTACCCAACATGGCCTCGAAGTTCTCTTACGATTTTCCCTTCCCTACTTCGGAACTGTCTACTCTGCTACATCCACACTGCCTTTGGGAGCATGCTTCCCAGCTTGGGTAGACCGATGTGTGCGTGTTTTGCTAGAGTTCGTATGCTAACAGCAGCAGGGGGCAGTTCGGGCTAGCTGCCGGAGTACAAACCTCCCTGTGTATGCACTGAGGGGTTTAGTCTGAGCTGGTGCTGTTCTGTCCCCAGCTACGCTGCTATTTGTAGTGCGCTCACTTGATCAGAACTAGCATGTCTGTCTGCCTGGGCTGGGAAGCACACTCCCAGCTGCGGTGGAGACAGACCCTAACTTTACTAAAAACAAACGACTTCCAGTCCCTACTTCTAAACTACGTTCTTCCTGGGATCACAAGAGGAGGCCTGCTTTCCCCACTGCCATTTGAAAGCACTCTAGGATCTATGGATGAGAAGTGCTCGATAGCCATGAATCAGCAAGGTATGTAAGCAGGAGTGCAACTTTAAACATGTGAGCAGCCCCATTAAAGTCAATAGTTGAAACAGGGCTTATAAGAGCAACATATTAGAAAGGCAAAGGCACAAAATGAGCTCAAACTAGCTACAGGAATAAAGGGAAACAAGAAGACTTTTTATAGGGTTACCATATTTCAACAATCAAAAAAGAGGATGCCCTAGCCCCGCCCCTGTCCTGCCCTAGCCCCGCCCCTGCCCCTTCCACTCCCTCCCACTTCCTGCCCCCTCAGAACCCCCAACCCTCCCCCCCACGCCTTGTCCCCTGACTGCCCCCTCCTGGGACCCCTGCCCCTAACTGCCCCCCAGGACTCCACCCCATATCTAAGCCTCCCTGCTCCTTGTCCCCTGACTGCCCCCTCCTGAGACCTTCCCCACATCCTAACTGGCCCCCTAGGACTCTACCCCCTACCTGTCCCCTGACTGCCCCAACCCTTATCCACACCCCCACCCCCAGACAGACCCCTGGGACTCCCACGCCCCATCCAACCACTCCCCACCCCCTGACAGCCCCCCCCAAAACTCCCGACCCATCTAAACCCCTCTGCTCCCTGTCCCCTGACTGCTCCGATCCCTCTCCCCACCCTGCCCCCTAACAGCCCCCCCCGAACTCCCAAACAACACCCCCCGCTCCTTGTCCCCTGACTGCCCCCTCCTGGGACCCCTGCTCCTAACTGCCCTCCAGAACCCCACCCCCTACCTAAGCCTCCCTGTTCCTTATCCCCTAACTGCCCCTTCCTAAGACCCCCCCCCACCCTAACTGCCCCCCAGGACCCTACCCCCTACCTGTATCCTGACTGCCCAAAACCTTATCCACTCCCCCCAGAAAGCCCCCCCCCGAACTCCCGACCCCCCCCCCCCCCGCTCCTTGTCCCCTGACTGCCCCCTCCTGGGACCCCTGCTCCTAACTGCCCTCCAGAACCCCACCCCCTACCTAAGCCTCCCTGCTCCTTGTCCCCTAACTGCCCCCTCCTGAGACCCCCCCCCACCTGTACCCTGACTGCCCAAAACCTTACACCCTCAACCCCCAGACAGCCCACCCCCGAACTCCTGACCCATCCAACCCTCCCCCTGCTCCCTGTCTCTTGACTACCCCCCCCCCCGAACCTTCCTGCCGCTTCTCTGACCCCCGGCCCCCTTACTGTGCTGCAGAGCAGCGCGCTCAGCAGCGGGGGAGGGGAGCAGGGTCGGAGCTCCAGACTGCCGGAGGCCGAGGCGACGGCCAGCGATCTGTGAATGCAGGGCGGGGGGAGGAAGGGAGAGGAGGGGAGTGGTCTCAAGTTGCAGGGGAGAGGAGGGGGGAAGTGAAGGAAGGGCTCTGGCTGCCGGAGCCCCGTGTGAGTGGCACCATCCGGCCAGCTGCCCTGTAAGCCCCGCACGCTCTGCATGGGGGGCGGGGGAAGTCCGGACATTGACAAATTCCCCCCGGACGCTATTTTTAACTGAAAAAAGCCGGACATGTCCGGGGGAATCCGGACGAATGGTAACCCTACTTTTTATCAATACATTAGAAGCAAGAGGAAGACCAAAGACAGGGTAGGCCCACTGCTCAGGGAAGAGGGAGAAACAGTAACAGGAAACTTGGAAATGGCAGAGATGCTTAATGACTTCTTTGTTTCGGTCTTCACCGAGAAGTCTGAAGGAATGCCTACCATAGTGAATGCTAATGGGAAGGGGGTAGGTGTGACGTTATTGACATAAACTGGGACCGTATAGATCATTGTTGCAACCAAGGTCCTGTAGTGGCATGCAAATCTTGTATAAAGGGGGTCAAATGGGGTGTCTAGGACAAGGTTATGGTTTACTGGTTATGATTATGCTGTCTATATGTGTGTATCAGTTTTGTAGTCGAAGTTATGAATATTGGCTCTATACTGTCTGTATGGCAAACTTATGCTATGCTTCTGGGTGACATCCCAGACAAGCTGAGATTAGCTCTGCCTAGCCTGCTTGATGGCCCATTAAGGACCATCAGCTATACAATGGACCCATTGAGAGAAGGCAGATACGCCTTGTAACTCAGCAAAGTATGCAGGGACTGGCCCATGTGACTCCAGACTCCATTTTGCTGTAATTTTCCACAGTAAGAACAAAGAGGTGTTCTTACACCTGGAAAAGACTATATAAGGCTGATGCCTCATCTCCATCTGGTCTTCAATCCTGCTTCGTACCTCTGGAGGAACTTTGCTACAAGCTGAAGCTTTGAACAAAGGACTGAGGACCCATCCCAGTGGGGGATGTATTCCAGAGACTTGATTTGAACCTGCAGTTTATTCCATCGCTGCTGCAAGCCTGAACCAAGAACTTTGCCATTACTGTATGTAATTGATTCCATTTAACCAATTCTAACTCTCATCTCTATCTTTTTCCTTTTATGAATAAACCTTTAGATTTTAGATTCTAAAGGATTGGCAACAGCGTGATTTGTGGGTAAGATCCGATTTGTATATTGACCTGGGTCTGGGGCTTGGTCCTTTGGGATCAGGAGAACCTTTTTCTTTTACTGGGGTACTGGTTTTCATAACCATTTGTCCCCATAACGAGTGGCACTGGTGGTAATACTGGGAAACTGGAGTGTCTAAGGAGATTGCTTGTGAGACTTGCAGTTAGCCAGGGGGTGAGACCGAAGTCCTCCTAGTCTGGCTGGTTTGGTTTGCCTTAGAGGTGGAAAAACCCCCAGCCTTGGGCTGTAACTGCCCTATTTGAGCAATTTGTCCTGAGTTGGCACTCTCAGTTGGGTTCCGCCAGAACCGCATTGTCACAGTAGGTTTAGCAGATAAAATAAAAAAAGAACAAGTTAAAAATCACTTAGAAAAGTTAGATGCCTGCAAGTCACCAGGGCCTGATGAGATGCACCCTAGAATACTCAAGGAGCTAATAGAGGAGGTATCTGAGCCTCTAGCTATTATCTTTGGAAAATCATGGGAGACGGGAGAGATTCCAGAAGACTGGAAAAGAGCAAATATAGTGCCCATCTATAAAAAGGAAAATAAAAACAACCCAGGAAACTACAGACCAGTTAGTTTAACTTCTGTGCCAGGGAAGATAATGGAGCAAGTAATTAAGGAAATCATCTGCAAACACTTGGAAGGTGGTAAGGTGACAGGGAATAGCCAGCATGGATTTGTAAAGAACAAATCGTGTCAAACCAATCTGATAGCTTTCTTTGATAGGATAACGAGTCTTGTGGATAAGGGAGAAGCTGTGGATGTGGTATACCTAGACTTTAGTAAGGCATTTGATACGGTCTCACATGATATTCTTATCGATAAACTAGGCAAATACAATTTAGATGGGGCTACTATAAGATGGGTTCATAACTGGCCGGATAACCATATTCAGGGAGTTGTTATTAATGGTTCCCAATCCTGCTGGAAAGGCATAACAAGTGGGGTTCCGCAGGGGTCTGTTTTGGGACCGGCTCTGTTCAGTATCTTCATTAACGACTTAGATATTGGCATAGAAAGTACGCTTATTAAGTTTGCAGATGATACCAAACTGGGAGGGATTGCAACTGCTTTGGAGGACAGGGTCATAATTCAAAATGATCTGGACAAATTGGAGAAATGGTCTGAGGTAAACAGGATGAAGTTTAACAAAGACAAATGCAAAGTGCTCCACTTAGGAAGGAAAAATCAGTTTCACACATACAGAATGGGAAGAGACTGTCTAGGAAGGAGTACGGCAGAAAGGGATCTAGGGGTTATAGTGGACCACAAGCTAAATATGAGTCAACAGTGTGATGCTGTTGCAAAAAAAGCAAACATGATTCTGGGATGTATTAGCAGGTGTGTTGTGAGCAAGACACGAGAAGTCATTCTTCCGCTCTACTCTGCACTGGTTAGGCCTCAACTGGAGTATTGTGTCCAGTTCTGGGCACCGCATTTCAAGAAAGATGTGGAGAAATTGGAGAGGGTCCAGAGAAGAGCAACAAGAATGATTAAAGGTCTTGAGAACATGACCTATGAAGGAAGGCTGAAAGAATTGGGTTTGTTTAGTTTGGAAAAGAGAAGACTGAGAGGGGACATGATAGCAGTTTTCAGGTATCTAAAAGAGTATCATAAAGAGGAGGGAGAAAACTTGTTCACCTTAGCTCTAAGGATAGAACAAGAAGCAGTGGGCTTAAACTGCAGCAAAGGAGTTTTAGGTTGGACATTAGGAAAAAGTTCCTAACTGTCAGGGTGGTTAAACACGGGGATAAATTGCCTAGGGAGGTTGTGGAATCTCCATCTCTGGAGATATTTAAGAGTAGGTTAGATAAATGTCTATCAGGGATGGTCTAGACAGTATTTGGTCCTGCCATGAGGGCAGGGGACTGGACTCGATGACCTCTCGAGGTTCCTTCCAGTCCTAGAATCTATGAATCTATGAATATTTATTATTATTTTTTACATAACCCTCTGTCCTCCATTTTTGGCATCGAGGGGTGGCCTGCTGGCCCACTGTTATCAGCTCACTTTACATCCAAGCAGACTCCTAGAACCACTGGGACAATTCACACTTCTTAGCTAGAAGCATCATCAAGTCTCGGTTGCGTAGAGACCTTTCCTTCACAGTGAAGAACTAAATCAAACTGTACAGCCAACCTTCACTAGCATCTGTGAGAAGAATGAACAGTAATAAATAAAGTGATAAATAAAGATACAGTATTAGCATGGTTAAAGACAAAGCAAGACCCTTGAACTGATAGTTGGCCTATATTCTAGGTGCTGTTCTAGCATCTCTACTTGGATGGGCTCATGTGCTCAGGTGATATGAGCAATAAGATCCATTCCATTTTCATTCATTCACTCAGAAACTACTATATATTCGTGCCAAAGGCACTTGTGCATCGGCATTCTCATTGAAATCAGATACTCCTTGTGAAAATTACTTTTGTGCACTATGCCAACCATATCTGTAGGAGTCTGCTAAAAATAAATTACTTTAGAGTGAGTGTGTGTATGTGTGTGTCAAAAATAACTCACCATAACCCCTTCCTCCTCTGTTGGATCTAAATAATTGCATCCACTTCATGGTCCCAATTCTGCAAAGTGCTTTATCATGTGATTACAGTTCAGCACACAAGCAATCCCAGCACGACTCAGCAAAGCACCATTGGCTTCCCTGGGATTTAAATTAAGCATGTACTTAAATGCCTTGCTAAATTGGGACTTGTGTATGTCACCTAAGGTCGCCAACTTTCTACTCGCACAAAACCGAACACCCTTGCTCTGCCCTGTCCCTCCTCTGAGCCCAAACCATGCCCCGCCCCTTCTCTGGGGCCCCATCCCCCACTCACTCTATCCCCCCTACCTCTGTCGCTCGCTCTCCCCACCCTCACTCACTCACTCACTCACTCACTCACTCATTTTCACCAGGCTGGCTCAGGGGGCTGGGGTGCAGGAGGGGTGAGGGCTCTGGCTGGGGGTGCGGGCTCAGAAATGAGGGGTTCAGGGTGAGGGAGGGGGCTCCAGGCTGAGGCAGTGGGTTGGGATGCAAGAGGGGGTGAGGGCGCCGACTGGGGGTGCAGGCTCTGGGGTGGGGCTGTGGATGAGGGACTTGGGGTGCAGGAGGGTGCTCTGGGCTGGGGATGAGGGGTTTGGGATGTAGAAGGGTGCTCCGGGCTGGGACTGAGGGGTTTGGAGGATGGCGGGGGGATCAGGGCTGGGGCAGGGGGTTGGGATGTGGGAGGGGGTGAGCGATGCAGGCTCTGGAAGGCGCTTACCTCAGGCTCCTACGTGGAGGCACAGCCATGCGGCTCTGCACGCTGCTCCGTCTACAGGCACAGGTTCCCGGCCAATGAGAGCTGCGGGGGCAGCACTTGGGGTGGGGGCAGCATGTGGAGCCCCCTGGCTACCCCTACGTGTAGTAACGGGAGGGGGGACATGCCGTCTGTTTCCCAGGAGCTGCGTGGCGCGGAGGCTAGCAGAGAGCCTGCTAGCCCCACTGTGTGGCGCCGACAACCAGACAGTCAATGGCCCGGTCAGCAGTGCTGACTGGAGCCGCCAGGATCCCTTTTCGACCAGGTGTTCCGGTTGAAAACTGGACACCTGGTCACCCTAATGCCACCACAAAAGCTAATGAAATTACACTGTCCAAATACTTTGCCACAAAATTTCCAATGACCGATTTAATCTATTTTAAGCTAGCCAGTACAAATTCTATTCCTGTATGAGAGCGTGGAGAATATACCATTTCTAGAGTCAGCTGATGAAGGTAAGGGTCTGCTTAGAGTAAATTAGCTCCATTTTATACTTGAATGGTTCTATCCTTGAATATTAATAAAAGTCTAGTAAATCTATTTTTTTTAAATGTCTGTTTGCCTGTAAGGAGATCACAACTTCAGAAAAACACTATGCATATCCACGGTGCTATATAGAGCTGGTCAAAATATTTTGGAATTCAAAGCTTCAATTACATTTTATATCCAAATTGCGACATTTTAAATTTGTTTGTGATTCCCCTCCCCCAACACACACACTCTCTCTCTCTCTCTCTCTCTCGCTCTCGCTCTCTCTCTTCTCTTTTTGACCAGCTCTGGTGTTCTATAAATAACTAATAGCAAATAAAAGTAAAATCATCATCCTCGTGGCAAATCCCAAAAGGATTTAGCCTGCTGGCAGATCAAGTGCCACCTGGACCGATCTTTAAATGGATCCTTAGGGTGCTCTGGCTGGTTGTTCAGTTTATGTCCATCGCTGGCAATCTTAGTGCACACAAATAATAAAACAAGTACTTTGTAACACCTAGAGGAACAGGTTGAATTGAAGATATTATTGCAAATCTAGGGTGAAATATTTATATACCTTAGCACAACCTTCAGTTGCTAAGAGTCTCCAGCTCTCAGGATTTTTATCACAAATCTCATGATATTTAATGTTTTTCGTAAAGCCCCCGCTCCTGTAGTCAAATGACTGCGTGAGAACCTCAGCTTTCAGTTTTTTAAAAGGAAATTTCTAGCCCTCATGGTCATAGAAAAGAGTTTGAAAATGTGATCACCCCCCCTCCTTCCCACCACCAGGCTCAAAAACAGAAGACAAATAAAAAGACCCTCACATTTATTATTTTTAACTCATAATTTTTATGCCAATCTCATGATTTTTGAAGACTTGGGGTTGGCAAAACTGCTGATTTATTTATTATAGGCAGAGCTGGTAGTGGTGCTTATCATTAAGGTTGTCTGACGGTTCCCATTATAAGACCCCATTTTCAGTTGCTTATCACTTTAACTGATTTATATGCTTATAACTTTATTATTATTTATTTGTATTACTGTAGCCCCTAAGAGCCCCAGTCATGGACCAGGAGCCCACACTGCTAGGTGCTGTACAAACACAGAACAAAAAGGCAGTCCCTGTCCCAAAGAGCTTACAATATAAGTATAAGACAGGACACCACAGATGGATACAGCTGCTGTTTATCGATATAATAATACCTAGTTCTTTTCATCAATAGAGCGTAAAATGGAGAGGTCAGTATCATTATCCCCATTGTATAGATGGAGACACTGAGGCACAGAGAGATCAAATAACATGTTCTAGGCCACCAACAGAGTTGAGAATAGAACCCAGGGCTCCAGAGTCCCACTCCAGTGCGCAATCCACTAGGTCACACGCCCATCTTCTCACAAACACATTATAGCCGATGCATAGAGTTAATATACAGGGAAGAGAGGACGCAGACTGAAAACTGGGATGAAAACACAGGCATGCTTGGGGGTTAATTTTTCACCTGCTCATATCCATTTTAGCGGCATGGTGAACAGTCATAGGTATCGCATTATCTGACAGAGCACAGAAGATGAAAGCAGTGCACAAGACTAGACGAAACAGAGAGAAGAGCTATCTGTCACATAGTGATGGCTAATTGCCAGCTATGTGCCACAGAGCGAAGGCGTGGCAAGAAGCGAGAACTTCTGTGAGCTGGAACCTTGCTGTCAGAGGATCTGTTTCCCTGGTGGTGGAAGGGAAGGATTTGAGAAGGGACTGAGGCAGGCAGATTGTAAACACAGAACAAGGGAAGGATGGATAACGCAGGACGCATATGTTGCCTGTCCTGGCAGAATGAGGAGTAATTGTACAGCAAAGATCATCTACTGGGAGTGAATGGCAAAGTGGGTTTTCTGGAGCTCCAGAGGGCCAGGTAAATGTTCCCTTTGTTGTTAATCTGCTGGTTTGTGGTTGGATTTGTGTCTTTTACATATCAGGAAATGTATCAAAGGTTTGATCAATCTGTGCTGTTTCTCACTGTTTTATAAACACACAAGCACACAGAGAGAGACAGCTGTCTATCTTAGGTTTTCCTGTGGTGCCCATCACCTTGCAGCTATATTTGTATTTCTTTATATATTGTATACAGACATGCATGATATGTATACATACCTCTGTGTATATAATATATGTGTGTTTATTTGTAACACAAAGAGATGTGTATATATGCATACACATATGTAGCAATATATCTAGCCAGAGAAACAGACACAAACACACACACACACAGTCTCTTTTATTAAAAGGTACAGTCCTTGAGATCCTTGCAACACCGCAAACTCCTGATGACTTCAGCTGGAATTTTGATTGCTCCAGGTAGGCAGAATCAAATTCCATTGTGCGGTTGTGTACATATCTGCAGCACAACACAAATACATCACTCTGTGCTGGTGGGAAGTGCATTGCAGTGTTTTGTTTTATTTATTTATGTATTTTATTTTTGCTTTCTTATGGGATAAACTCCCAAAACATAGTAAATAGAATTATAAACTGTAGGATTAAATAATCCCAATAAATATATGCCTACCTTGTAGGACTGTATAATACCTATAGCGTTAGTTTAGATGCTGTGGTCAGTGGCACCAATAGATAGGATAGAGTGAAATAATAGCTTTGCAAAGAGGATGCATTATTTGTCTCTGATTTGTCTCAGCAAACAAATATTTAAGGATCCACTCTTGCAGAGATTTAGGCACACATGTAATTTTACTCACATTGAGTAGTCCTACTGAAGTGAATGGGGCTACTCACAATGCATAAAGATAAGCATGTGGAAAATCTTTGAAGGAGCATGGTGTCAGTCATTTCAGGTAACAGTAGGCCCGATATATAGCTTGGGAGGTTTGGGGTTTAGTGATGTTTTTCTTGAATCAGAAGTTTACAGGTTTAAAATTCCAGATTTAAAAAATCACAAACTCAACATAATGGGAGAGGGAACTACATAATGTAGCTGAAGGATCTAATCTACACTGCCTAGGTACTTATATGGCCCCCATCACCACTGTATCTGAGCTCCTGGGAGCTGAGTGGTTTTGGCAGCTTATATTATGTTGCATTTAAGTTAATCAGCTTTTGTCAGGTTTCTGCTGAGCTTTTGCAAAGATCGTTTGAGATAAAGTTTGTAATTTTTTGTTAGTAAACTGTGAGTTCAATCTGTATTGTGACTCTGTCAGAGGAATAATACGGTGTTATAACAATAATGTGCTGCTGTAACCATCCCCCAGAGTTGGCTGATTTTCCCGAGGTTGACATGATCTCAGAGGGTTGGGTTGCTGTGCTGTTTTGTTGAAGTTGTGTCTCCATTGGTTTTTTCTTTTTTCGGGTGATAATAAATGTGTCAAACTGCCAGGACTCACTAGTTGGGAAATCAGAAAAGATTTGTTTTGAAATGATTTTATGCTTGTTGTTAAATGGTGGGTTTTTTTATATAATCATACATGTACTTATATTCCGGTGAACTCCAAGGTCTTAGTGTAATTAGCTTTGAACTGTCCCTGGTTAGCTCCTTGAGTACTGTCCTTGATTAGGAGAATTGGCTGGAGTCTAGATAATAAAGTTACAATAATAATCCTTTACATTTATGCTGGATAGCACTTTATCCAGAAAGATCCCCAATGGCTCTTGGCCCTATATGTGAGATGCTGAGTGCCCATAGCTCCTGGGCCTACATACGTACGTTTCTCCGCTGAAAAGCAGGCACTCTTGGGTGTGGGACACTTGCCAGCAGGACCCGGGTGCACAAACAACAGCAGAGGAACAACTTGAGTAGAAATTCCAGCAATCTCCATCCTTTTTCAGCTCCGATTTCCATTTGGGAACAAAAGTACTATAGGATTTTTTAGCACTGGTTCTGACCCCCAACACAGCTCTGTGAAATGTGAGGGAGGGGCTTTAGAATGAAATGCGGCTCTAGTAGAGCCTCAAGGCAGATTATTAAATTTTTTAAAATCTTTTACTTATTTGTTGCTGCAATCTGGGATACCCCCCCCTCACGCCCCCCGTACTTTCTGGATGGAGACGCACTGATCCAGCAGATCCAGTTGTAAAAGGCATCAACCTGAATAACATCTCTCTTAAAATGTCCAGTTCGGTCTTTACACCCGCCCTCTGCGCTTGCAGCTTCATGGGTCCTCCCAGTGACATCACCTATAACAGCATCTGACGGCTACAGTATTATAGGGCTCACTCCTCTTTGTGCTGATCTCGGAAGCTGACACAGCCTGTTCTCTTCTTGTGTTTCTGAATTGCCTGCTTGGCTGGGAAAAGATGCAGGGTTTTTAACCAGGTCAGTGTGACAAAATGTGAATTAAGTAAACACACACGAAACAAAGAGAAACAGAACTGGGCACCATGTAGGGTCCCCCAGAATGCCGTCTGCCTCCAACGGGGATGGGTAGAACTCCAGGGAGGCACGTGGGCTGATTGCTGTAGAAACCCAGGCCAACGTCCCCGCTTAAAGAATAGATGTAGGCCCTGTTTGAAGCATAGTGTTGGCTTGTCAGATGGTTATGTACAGTAAGTGTTCATTAGAGGCCTGATTCGGCAAGGTACTTACGCACGTGCCTAGTGAGAAGCACATGAGTCATCCAGCTGAAAGGCAATGGGACTTTGTGTTTGAAGTTAGGAATGTGCTTCACTACCTTGCTGAATCAGTGCCGAACTGCGTAAGGCCTCAGTCCAGCAAAGTGCTTTGTGACTTCACTGAGGCAACGCACAGGCTTAAGTGCCTAGCCACATCGGGGCCTTAGCTTTTTTCTCTGGCTCGGGGCACATGCACGTGTAAAGCCTGCTATAGGGCTGCCCTTTTGCAATGCTGCTTTCCCTTCTATTCCATCTCTGCCCAGACTCCCTGCTCCTTTCCACGGTCACCGCCCAGCTGGAGAGCTTTCAAACAGCTAATCACCGTGAAGCCAGCAGGAAGTGATGCAGCCACTCATTTCTCAGGGCATTCTTCGGCCTGGAGGGAAGTATGTGTCAGGTTGCTGCAGGGCAAAGGAGTCAGCCAGGCTGTGCGATAAAGATCTCTGGAGCGCTGTACACAAACCTGTCTTGAGTGGGGGGGGGGGGGGGGAAGAAGCTTTACATAATCCATGTTTCCTCATTGCCCCATCATGTTCACCTCTTTTTGTGCACTGGGCTGTTTGCATCCTTGTTTCACCCTAAAGGCTGCTGCATTTTCATGAAGGTTTGCAAAGTGCTGGGAAAATTAAAAACATGGTGTACTGTAGGTGCCAATTATTATTAATTAATATTATATTCGGTGATGATGGGTGAAGAGTTCTCTAGGTATGTAGTGCAGTTTGTCATGTCCATAGAATGCTCTGGGAACCTTGCTGAAAGGGTCAGGGCCAGGTCCTTAGCAAGCATAACTCAACCTACTTCCATCAGACAGCGGAGCTGCATCAACTTACCCCAGGATATATAGTTTTGAACCCTGCCAACTGCACAGGTACATGTCATTACTAACGGGAGCCCACCCCTTCGCTCTCTCAGTTACTTCTAGAGCTCTGTAGCATCTCAGCACTCAATACTGCCCTTTAGATTCGCCTAGTGTTATCCATAGAGTTCATCATAGCTGATTCTGCTCTTCGCCTCTCCCAGCTTCTAGGAGACTGTCTTTGTTGCTGTTTCTTCTGCGTGGGTGTCAGAGGTCCCTTGTCACTCTTCTTGGCAGGAAGAATCTAGCAGACAGTTGGGTTTTGCAGCATGAAGCTGGATTAATGTAAGATCAATCTTATCTCTCTGTTAGCTTATCTAGCATTAAAGAGCTCTTGACTGAGAATGCTTTTTCTCTGGCTCTTGTAAGCTTCTCCTAGAATGATTAGGTGCATTGTCTCAGAATATATATGATATGGTAATGTACGTATTTAGGGCACTGGTGTAACCTGGTCTATGGGGAATTCTTATACTGGGCCCAGCTTTTTTCCTGGACAATTAAATTTCTCAGATTTATATTATGGAATCATAGAAATGTAGGGTTGGAAGAGACCTCAAGAGGTCATCCAGTCCAGTGGTTCTTAACCTGGGTAAACGGTACGCAGAGGTCTTCCAGGGGGTACATCAGCTCATCTAGATATTTGCCTAGTTTTATAACAGGCTACATCAAAAGCACTAACGAAGTCAGTACAAGCTAAGATTTCATACAGACAATGACTTGTTTATACTGCTCTGTACTATACACTGAAGTGTAAGTACAATAGTTATATTCAAACTGATTTATTTTATAATTATATGGCAAAAATAAGCAAGTAAGCAATTTTTCAGTAATAGTGTGCCGTGACACTTGTATTTTTATGTCTGATTTTTCTAAGCAAGTAGTTTTTAAGTGAGGTGACACTTGGGGGTACGCAAGACAAATTAGACTCCTGAAAGGGGTACAGTAGTCTGGAAAGGATCTAGTCCACTTCTGCACACTGACAGATGTTTAATTGTTTTTAAATACCTCCAAGGACAAGGAGTCTACGCCCTCCCTTGGTAACCAGTTCCAGTGCTTAACTAATACTGAGAAGTTGCTACTTTTACAAGTACTTTAAAAATGGTCATTTAGAGACTCTTCTCCTTGTGCAAAGATTGATCGGGGCTTGTAATATTTACTCGCTGACCAATGCCAGAAAAGCACTGTTAGACCAGGGGTCTAGCAGCTGTTTTAAGGCCCAAAATCTAATAAGCCACCCGAACTAAAGCAAGATGAATGCCATATACTAGTGTTTTCTCATGCTGTAATCCCATGTTACAACAGACTAAAGTTTGGGAACACACCTCCCATCTAGACATAAAGGAAAGGGGGGGGGTGATCTCAATTCTTCCACCCCCCAAAAACGTATTTAAATACTGAATCCAACAATTATTTCATGTAATTTTGAAAGGGACCATGTCAAGGCTGATGCATTAAAATTGCCTTATGACAGCTGTCCCTTATTGTACTCCAATTACTTCAGGATTCTGGCTGTGTTTTTTTTCCCTTCAAGCCACCTGTGGTGAATAGGGAAAAGAGGCAGAAGTTCTACTTACAGATTAAGACTCGCAATAAGCAAACCAGCCTAAGGCCACGTCTACACTACCCGCTGATCGTAATTGATCTATCGGGGATCGATTTATCGCGTCTCATCTAGATGCGATAAATTGATCCCCGAATTGACGCCCGTACTCCACCTCGGCAGGAGGAATAAGCAGAGTCGATGGGGGAGCCGTGGCGGTCGACTTGCTGCCATGAGGACGGCCAGGTAAGTCGAACTAAGATACTTCAACTTCAGCTACGCGAATAGCATAGCTGAAGTTGCATGTCTTAGATTGATTTCCCCCCCCCCCCACCAGTGTAGACCAGCCCTGAGTGTATGCGATTGCGATTCCCAATACATTGCATTACCTTGTAAGCTCTTTGCGGCAAGGGCTCACCTTTTATTATATGTATGTACAGCACCTACCGTAGTGAGGCCCTGATCCCTGATTGAGGCCTGCTGGCTAGGGGTTCTCAAACTAGGGGTTGCCACCACCCAGCCCTTCTCATATTGCTGGATGGGAGAGGGGTCTCTCCTAGATGAGAGAGGAATCCTGGGCTCATCCCGATATAAAGGGGGTTGTGTAAGAAAAAGTTGAGAACTGCTGCTGTAGGTACTACTCCACTACACATGATTAGTATATGCTTTTGGGGGCGTTATTTGGTCTGCATCATGGATAGATCTGGGAAAACAACATGCTATGCACTAATACTTTGCACGTCTCTGTCATCTTCCATCCCTTAAGACTAAAACTCTTTGTAAATATTAATCCTCATGAGAGGTAAGTAAGTATTGGTAAACCGAGGCACAGATTTATTGGTCATATCACAAACAATCAGTGATAGCATTGAAATTACAACACAGGAATCCTAACGCCTAGTCCTGTACTCTAGCCCAGTGGTTCTCAACCAGGGGTACCTGTACCCATGGGGGTACACAGAGGTCTTCCAGGGGGTACATCAACTCATCTAGATATTTGCCTAGTTTTACGTCAGGCTACATAAAAAGCACTAGCCAAGTCGGTACAACCTAAAATTTCATATAGACAATGACTTGTTTTTACTGCTCTGTATACTACACACTGACATGTAAGTACAACATTTATATTCCAGTTGATTTATTTTATAATTATATGGTAAAAATGAGAAAGTCACCCATTTTTCAGTAATAGTGGGCTGTGACACTTTTGTATTTGTATGTCTGATTTTGTAAGCAAGTAGGTTTTAAGTGAGATGAAACTTGGGGGTTCATAAGACAAAGGGCACAGTAGCCTCGAAAGGTTGAGAGCCACTGCTCTAACCAATCGAATATACTCCCTCTCTGAAATCATGAAAGGAACTTCTGTAGTGACTTGATCTGTCTTGCTAGCTAACTAGTTTGATAATGACCCTTCCGTGCTGCTGCACGGATGAGTATAGTTCTCAGGGATTTCAAGTGACCAAAATACAGCTAATTTAGATTGTGGGTAATATTTTGATCACCTGACCCAATGCAGCCATCTAAAAATCTTGGTAGCTGCACAAAGTGCAGGGTGTCCTGAAAAAAATCTGTGCATTGATTGCTCAAGGTGTGTCGTTTGTCAAAGGAAAGTTACAGACTGAAGTGGCTTAGAGCACGATTCATGGAAAAGAACATTAGGTATTAATGGCCGACAGGCCCTGAATCTCAGGATTCCCGGAGTGCAGATTCTGAAAGTAGCTCTAGTGAAAGCGGTGTCAATCTGTCTTTTGGATGAGAAGTGAATCCAAGGCCCTGGTCACTTCTTTTCACTATAGGGCATGTCTATACTGCACTCCCCTCCCCCCCCCCCCCCCAAGCCCGGGCTCTGAATCAGGTTTGAGCCCAAGCCCCCTTTCTGTTCACACACAAATCAGTCTGACTCAGGTCACTAAGCACTGAGGACTCGGGTCCTAGGACCGTGTGAGGGGGCTGGGTCAGAGCCTGAGTCCCGTTGCAACTCGCATCCAAGCCCTGTCACTTTGCAGCACGGACACAGATCAAGCGCAGATCCGATTCAGAAGGCTGGTGTAGTGCTGTACGAGGACGCAGGTCCAGCAACTGTAAATCCAGAAACCCCAAATCCACAAGCCTGGGTTCCACAGACCTAGGCTTAGTGTGCTGTGGAGACACACCCGTACATCCCCTGGCACGTTTTGTAAGAGTCAGGGTATCCTGGTGTCCTGATTAAGGCAATCCAGACCCTAGGCACACCACAACACAGGGCCCCTGCAGCCATCCCCACGCCCACACTGTGGCCCCTAGAGTGATGCAGGAGAAGGGCCCCAGAATTTAGCCCAGGAACCAGGCTATATTTGCTTTGGTGAGCAGAGACCCACTGCTCTCTTCTCCTGCCACACAACACTCTGCTAGGGTAGTGTTGGCAGAGAGCCTTGCACTGAAGTTCCCGTTGAGGTGCATGTGGCAGGTCACCCGTCTCAGTTGTGTTTCAGGCTGTCTGCAGACTCAGGCAGAGGCTGCTGCATCAGTCAAACCCAGGTGACTTTTTCAAACTTTTCCTTGCAACCACTAGGGCTAAAAACTTCATCCTTTTTTATTTTTAAATGGAAGCTCAGAGTCTGATGTGATCACGTGACCCAGAGAGCTGGGTCCTAAGGCACAGACTTATAGTGGCTATGCCCTCATCTGGCTTTGACTGGCCCAGTTCCAGTTTTGGGAACTACGTTTGGCCTTCCCCATTGTAGCTTCATCAGCTGAAGAAGTTAGTCTGTATTTCCCCTTCTGAAAAAAACTGTTCCTGCTGTGGCAAGCAGCCTACTTCTAAAGAGTCTTTCTTTCAGTGGTGGGTGAGTGATCCCTATATGCAGTTAGTAAAGTGCCTTGGACCATTCTGGGTGAAAGGAGCTATGTAAATACAAGGTTTCATGAGACAGCATTTCACTTTTTCAGCTCTCTAGTGCCTAAGGGGTCCGCTTGCAATGCATAGATTGGTCTGTGGCCATTTGGGGCAGTAACATTCTTGTGCATCATCCTGAAAATTTGCCCCTAAGTGTTCTTTAAGGGGAAAAAGAAATCAGAGTCCCTGAGAATGAAATGCTGCTACTCGGGATTTTACAGTTGGACTGTCAAGTTTAAAAAGCATATTTAAACAAAATCAAATTAGCCAGCAGATATCCAGTTATGTCTTACTCTAGTCATGCCCTCTGCCTACTTACCCATCTCCTTCAACTCCATTCCTACCGTTCCAGCTTCCAGCAGCAGCCATAAAGAAAGGAACAGCCTGCCAGGAAAAAAAAATGTCCTTCCTTTTCCTGTAAACATAGAATTTCCCTCCAAAATTACCCTGTGTGGCACAGGATGGGCGATATTCAGTCCTAACCCGGTGGCAGGTTATAATCTGGTCTCTCATGATTAGGACCCTGTCAAATTCACGGCCATGAAGAACGCGTCACGGACCGTGAAATCTGGTCTCCCCCCCGTGAAATCTGGTCTTTTGTGTGCTTTTACCCTATATGATACAGATTTCATGGGTGAGACCAGCGTTTCTGTAATTGGGGGTCCTGACCCAAAAGGGAGTTGCAGGGTGGTCACAAAGTAATTTTAGGGGGGTTGTGGTATTGCCACCCTTACTTCTGCGCTGCCTTCAGAGCTGGAAAGCAGCAGCTGTTGGCTGGGTGCCCAGCTCTGAAGGCAGCACCCCGCCAGCAGCAACGCAGAAGTAAGGGTGGCAATACCATACCATGCCACCCTTACTTTTGCGCTGTTGCCTGCAGAGCTGGGCAGCTGGAGAGCGGTGGCTGCTGGCCAGGAGCCCAGGTCTGAAGGCAGCGCCGCTGCCAGCAGCAGCGCAGAAGTAAGGGTAGCAGCACCACAACCCCCCCACACTAACCTTGTGACCCCGCACAACTCCTTTCTGAGTGAGAACCCCTACAAGTACAGTACCATGAAATTTCAGATTTAAATAACTGAAATCATGAAATTTTAAAATCCTATGACTGTGAAATTGACCAAAATGGACGTGAATTTGGTAGGGCTCTACTCATGATTGCAAGGCTAGACAGAGGAGCTCTGCACAGAGGAGACTGCTTTCCGGGGGGATGCGAGGGGGCACTCAGCACTTCCCTGTAGCCAAGTTATCAAAATTCCCTACTAAAATTTTAGGTTAAAATTTTCTAAGGTGCCTAAGTGGCTTGGGAACTCAAGTCTCACTGACTTTCAGTGACACTTAGACTCCTAACCCCCTTGGTAAATTTTTCTAACGTGCCTCTTAGCCGCCAAGGTCTTGTAGCGTAGCACTCCACAGGTTAGGTACTTCCCGTCATTTGTCAGTCTTAAATGTGTTGCTTTTGAATGTAACTGAATGTTCCCTTTGTTCTGGTATTATGAAGAGTAAACGGGAACGCCTGATTGACTCTTTGTATGGCGTTCATTATTTTATATGCCTTGATCAGACCCTCTTTTATTCATCTCTTCCCTTAACTAAACAGTGCTACTCTCTTCCCTTTCTCTTCATATGGACTCTGAGGCCTGGTCTACACTGGGGGGACGGGGGAGGGGATCGATCTAAGAATAGCGTAGCTGAAGTTGATGTATCTTAGATCGAATTAAAATTACATACTTGGCGTCCTTGCGGCGCTGGATGGACGGCTGCGGCTCCCCCATCGACTTTGCTTCTGCCTCTCGCACTGCTGGAGTTCAGCAGTCAATGGGAGAGCGATCAGGGATCGATTTATCGCGTCTACACTACACGCGATAAATCGATCCCCGATAGATCGATAGCTACCCGCCGATCTGGCGGGTAGTGTAGACATACCCACATGAGTCACCCGTCTCTGGACCCCTCCTATTCCTGTGTTTGTTTATCTGGGGACTGTAATCGAGTTTCATTTCATCCAAGTCGATGCAAAAGCCCGAGTGGAACTCTGAGAGTTTGTTGTTGACAGATGCAATCTATGTAAAATATCCTCCTAGAGGCCGCATCAGTGTAGTGGCTAAGCACTACTGTGTATTTCCGTAGCACCTTTCATTCTTTAAGGAAGCACTCCCCAGACTGTATGGAAAGGGGTAACCACTCCCCACTGAAGTAACAGTTTGGGCAGGGCATACTGCATCCCAAGGTGGTGATGGTGCAAAGTCACTTCAAGATGCAGCATCACGTCATCCTGTCGCCATGTGAGTCAGTATCACCATGTGCTTCCGGAACGCATGGCTTTACAAGAATGTGGGAGGTTGTGTGACATGAGATAATCCTCATCCCACAAAATCAGGACACGCTTGCAGCCCCATAAAACAGGGTTTCCAGTGTTTGGTAATAAACCTGCTAAGTGCACAATTTCTTGGGTACATTGATTGATTTTTCTTGTATTGATGCAGCCTAGAGAACAAAGGGACCATGTGTTTTGCTGCCCCTTGTCTTCCCCTGAAACGTCGCTGTGACAGGTCACAAGCCCTTCTGCAATCATTGCTGTTCAGATTGTTTAAATCCATCAAGTGGGAGCAGGGCTGGGTTCTCTGCCAACGCTGGTGAAATGGCCTCTTTGTGTGGGCCAGCCTGTTACTTGCACTGTTTGGCATTTGACTATATCTCAGTGCTGATTCTGTCCAAGCTAACACCAACTGCAAATTTGTAAATGAATCTCAAGCAGTCCTGGTACGAGCCATCGCTCATAAAGAAATGCCAGCGAAGGGTTTGAGGGTGGGTGGGTTACGGCTATGGAAGTTCTTTATTCTCCCGCCATTTGTTTTCTCCCAAGCAAAGGCCTTCTGCTCACATGCTTATCCTGGCTGAGGAAGTCTAAATGCAGCTCCCTTTGCAAGCCATGGGAAGTTCCTCCTTGCTCTGCTTTGTGCTCTGCAGGCATTGAGTATGGTGCCTGCCCAGTTATCCCAAGATGCTCTTGTTTTATTGGTTTGCATGAGGAGATTTGGGGCAGGGAGTGGTCAATAAGCACCTATGCTCTGTGTTGCTGCTGCCCTCCTCTTCAGAGATGGCTGCATATTAGTGGGGAAACGAGGGGTGAAATCCCAGCCCAGCTGAAGTCAGTGGGGTCATAGTTCAGGGCCACTGCACATACTCTAGGCTCCCAGCTCCCCAGTCTCTTGGTGGAGACCCGCGTCCCCTTTCCTTCCTGACTGGAGTATTTCCAGGCTGCACAGCTTCCTGCCTGCACAGCTTCCTGCCTGCACTGTGAATTCCACAGCAAGCCAGACTGCCTAAGCAGGCCTGCTTCCCTTTCTCCTCAGAGGCTACAAACAGCGTAAGTGCCACAGTTATAAGTCCCCACACAGCCCTTGCTAAGCAAGCACATTTATTCTTAAGGGGAAAGTCACAGAGAAAACATACTAAACCAGTAAAAGAACCTACAAGCGTGCTAATAAGCTCATCAGAGATCACCCAGCAGTAGGCCAAGTACTTACAATCCTTCAACAAGGATTGTGCGCCTCCCTGGACAGAAGGCCCTTAATCACTTTAAACTCAAGCTATTTATCCAAAAGTCCCTTCTTTGTCTGTTGGTCTCTGGAAATCCAGTTTGAACCAGTATATGGGAGCCTGCGCAGGTGGTGGTACCTCTCTGGAGGTGTTAAAACCTGAATGAATTTGCCCCGTAACCCCACCACCACCACCACACACACACACACAGTTCTTAGTTCCTGGAGGGCTGTGGTCACCCTCCCCCATGAAATTACATACAATCCCTGGCCCAGAATGATGTGTAAACTTAACACAGTGAGATCTCCCACAGATATTTTAGGAAATTGCCACATCTGTCACAAATGACAAAACTCCCGTTGACTTCAGTGGAGCCAGAATTTCCCTCAAGCTGTAGAGCTGGACCACAGAGTTGATGTCCAGATCTGGGTTAGGATCAGGCTAGGGTTTGGTGTTCTGGTTCAAGCTGGAATAAGGTTTAAGGTTCAGTTTTGACAGCACTGAAACCTCACAAGCTGGATTTGGGCCCCAAATGCTGGAAATCTCCCAGAGTCAGCTATTCCCATAAGACTGGAGCTACACCTGAACTAGCAATGGCAGATTGGCTCCTTATAATTTTGGGTCTGACCCAGAATGAAAATGGTGAGGGGGATAGTGTGGGCTTGGATCAGTCCTTTGCTTGAAACCCAAAGGCGGTTAGGTACGCACTTCTAATTTTGCCTCCTCTCCAATTGTAAGTGTGTAAGGGCCTATATTCTCCACTGCCTCACACATTGTGTAGCCATTGACACCCGTGCAGAAGGACTGTTACACAGACCCCATTCTGATTTGACACCATTTTGTTCAGCTTCACCGTTTTGATTCCGGCCCCTCCTCTACTCAATTAGTCAGAAGCAGCCTAGCAAATCAGTGCCCATCACAGAGTGGTAGTTAATATGCAGCAAGGCAATATTATTTGAAGCTGCTGTCTGAAGCATGGTGATTTGAAGAAAAAATAGGATAAGGTTTGAAGTGACCTTGGTGATGCATATTGTTGTTTTTAAAGCACATGTCTTGGAAAGCCTTTTACAAAGGCCATCGTTTCTGAACTGCAGCAACTAAGACCCAGATAGCAAAGATGATAGAAGGCTGAGTATTATTAAACAGTAAAATAAGTTATTTGCCACAATAGAGCAAACCGTGGGTGGAAACCGAGTTATTGGGGAATACAAACCCTCCCCAGTGCAAGGCTGTTCGTTCCCCGCTGTTCTGAACAAATTGAATGGTCTTCTCTTTATTAAGATGGAGCAGCTGCAGGACCTGCTACATTAAAACCAGAGCTTCAACCAACTGGACTAAAGAAGTAACTGCTCTAGCTCAGTGGTTCTCCAACTAGGGCCGCCGCTTGTTCAGGGAAAGCCTCTGGTGTGCCGGGCCGGTTTGTTTACCTGCCGCGTCCGCAGGTTCGGCCGATCGTGGCTCCCACTTCCCTCGGCTCGCGCCACTTCCCGCAGCCCCCATTGGCCTGGAGCGGCGAATCGCGGCAGTGGGAGCTGTGATCGGCCGAATCTGCGAACGCGGCAGGTAAACAAACTGGCCCGGCCCGCCAGGGGCTTTCCCTGAACAAGCGGCGGCCCTAGTTGGAGAACCACTGATCTAGCTGACAGCAGTAGTGGACTTTTATCCTCCTATGGGGAGCAGCCTCTGAAATGGCAAAGACAAACTATAGTGCACGGTTTTTCTAAAATAAACATTAACTATTTGGTGTTTAGTTTTATTGGAAAATCTCTTAAGTTCAGTGTCAACACTGGCTTCCTCCAGCACTAGTGAGGTCTGTCTAAATACAGTATCTAGAGGCCTGCACTCAAACTAATAGAAATCCCCCCACGGATGATGACAAGAATCCATAGAGGCGTGTTTCTGATTGATTTGGATCAATTTCAGCTGCACCTGCCTCCAACAACGAAGCATAGTGAGTGGAGCCTCACTTCAAGAGAGGTGACACAGCAGCAGAGGTGAGGAGACTGGGATAGGAGCAGCCTCTTACTGTACCAGAATGAGTGCCCAGGGCCCGCTCTCGTGAGGAGCCGCCATCGCTCAACTCCCATCTTGGCGCTTCGCAGGTTTGGGCCTCAAAACTCTTCTCTGCCTCGGCACTTCGCAGAGACATCAGTGAGCCAGTTGCCTGGATGGAGGTGATGGTCTGCAGGTTAATGACGCTTCTGGGCATGCTGGATTTTGTTTAGCATTGTGTAGCTATGCCCTTACGTTTCCACCGCTGTTTTACATGCCCTGTGATAGGCTGTGTTGAAGTAGCTGTGTTGGTGCCACGGTATTAGCGAGATAAGGTGGGTGAGGTAATATGTTTTATTGGACCAACTTCTGTTAACAGAGAAAAGATATTCCCTCACCCACCGTGTCTCTCGAATGCCCTGGGATCGTCCAAAAAGTAAAGAAGGAATTCAGAGTCCAGGTCAGTGTTAGCCTCTCAGCCCTGGTTCTTTAGCCAGGTGATCACTGTGCTATTTATAATAAGGGCCAGATAGCAAAGTATTCACAGCACAACTTAGTTCAGCCTTAATGTTTCCGGAACGACTCACATCCTAAAGTCTCCCAGGCTTTTTTTTAGAGTCCCTTAGATCCCCATAGAAGCCTGCACCGAGCGTTCCATAGGCCACCGTATCACAGAAAGCTAATAAAGAACACCTTTCACTGTAGCTCTGAAAAGCTTATCTTGGCTAATAAATGGTATCACCTTGGCTCCCACTTATCTGGTGCCCCGCCCTGCTCTGTACAGGTTCTAATTCAAAAAGTGATAACACGTAATCTCCCACTCAGTGGACAACAGAAGCCCTGTAAGGAAACTTTGTACACAGTAACTTTGATGCCAAAAGGAAAGAGGGGATGACGAGGGTGGGAAAAATCAAGTGATTAAACAGCTTCACTTGAATGAAAGAGGGTTTATTAAAATGATGCTGTGCTCTGCTTTACAGGAACTCCAGATTGCCATGAACTGGTTACACTGAATAACTTAACCGCATTCCCAGGATCTGCGTAAATAAGTTAACACTCAGCAAAATAACTGTGGAGGAGCAATTCATCCCTGGCATCCTACCGCCTGGAAGTTAAGTAGCACATCTGAAGTCAAACTCCGATGCCAACGGCTTTTGCCACCAAAGGCTTTGGTGGCTGTTGTATTTCTCCCGCCATATCTAGGTCAGTGTGGTGCCACAAGCTTTTCTAAAGCATCTTTATCCTCTATGCCTGGACATTTATGCCACATCTTCTCCTAAACCGGCTCTGACAACTCAGGCCTTCCAGCAACACCAGAAATGGAAGCACTAGAAGTTGATGACATCAGCCCGGCCTTGGAGGTGACTGAAGATTTCTTCAATAGTTTTGATGCTAAGCTGGAAAAGGTTGTGCAACCGTCCGAGGTGTATGGGGTGCAGGAGGTTCCCGAACTGGTAGGACATGAAGTATTCAATCAGATAACGGACAGCGGAGACCTGAGAAACATCACTTCCTTAGCTAAAAACGGCCTCATTTGGGAACGCTGCAGAAACGGCCTCTTGGAAGCCAACGCTCCGAAAGCGTTCCCTGCCAAAGATCAGTTTACAGGGCAAAGGGAGACAGCCCCGGATAATCTCTCCTGGGTGGAGCAAAGGGAAGCCTCGACTTTTAATATTTTTAATCTCTGTCAGCGGAGGAGAGACAGGCCCCGCTCTGTGAATGATATCCTAGTGCAGAACGAGGAAGCCTCCACTTTCAAGCTAGGACATAACCGGTCACACTCGGATGCAAGCCGCATAGACTGGGGACTTGTCTTCACAGGTGCATCTGTGCAGCCGCCATCGAGTCAGGACACCAATTGCTCCAGGCTCTCATGCCTACCACCCACACTAAAGAAGGGAGAGGACGTTCAAGGGAACACTGGTACGTACAGACGCTTCATTGCTTTTACTAATGATTTCTTTTTAACATTGATCTTGTCTTGAAAAGGAAACTGCTGGCTGCCAGTCTCCAGCTGCTGTAAACTGGCCTGCTTCCATTGACGTCAGTGGATCTACATCATTTTAAAACCAGCTCAGGGTCTGGCCCATATTTTTAAAAATATTCCCTCACTGCTATTACGTGTTCTCGGGCTTAAAAGTTCACTTATTTCCATTTTTCATTTCATTCAGATTGGCTAAGAAAGATCTGCTTCTGGTTCTTTCTGGTTAGTTTCATTTGCAGGTGCTCACAGTTTGGATTGCTAGTTTAGTGGGAGACTGGTTAATCTAAAAAAATTAGTTTTCACTGAAGAGTTAGAAATAAATAATGAAAAAATAGGCTTCCGTTTTTTTTTAAAAGACACAACCTGATTTTATTTTTTTAGGCCTAAATTACTCTGCGCTATCTCTTTAAGAAAGGTTGGGTACTCAATTCAGAAACAACAGAAACTCCAGCAAACAATCTGTGCCCTTGTCAATATTAATGCATCTCTGTCGGCTTTGTATGGGATGCAGGAAGTCTTGTTATCGGATGGACACAGACTTTCTCAGTGAGCCACGCAAATGAAGCAATGTTTCAACGAGCTACACATTTCCCTTTTCCTCTCTCGAGCAGGACACTGGAAGAGATTTGGCTGGAGGCCTCAGAAACCCCGAACCAATGTCTCCTGTTGGATGATTGTTTATTTTGCAGCTGCCAAAAGTGCGTTGAGCACTAATAGCAGACACAGCCCGGGCCACAAAGGTCATACAATCTAAATAAAGACATGGCTTAATAAATGGATACAAGAAAACCAGATGGGGTGGGGGAGGGGAAAGGAAAAGGAGGACAATAATTATAATAGCCAGACTGTGTGGTTGCTTAAGGCAGTGTTTGTCAACGACTGGTCCACAGACTGGTACCAGTCCCTGAGATCTCCCTGACATGATTTAGGAAGGGAGCAAGCCGGTCTGTGGTATCAAAAAGGTTGAGAAACACTGGCTTAGGGGTTACAGCATGCCTTTAAGTCCAACGTTTCCAAAGAGGTTGACTCCTTCTTAGCCATTAAAATGTAGTGTCTAAATGGGAGCGGAGGTTTTTTAGATTTAGATTGCCTGCTGCACATGTTCCACCCCACCTCCTTCTGGTCCATACTGAGCAGTGCACCCTTGGGAGAGTATGGGCAGCGCTGCCTCTATGTTCCCTTGAGTGCAGGGATGGTAACTCTGTCTGGTCGTTACATGGGCTAACCCAGGAGGGGGAAGGGTCCTGTACGCCCATGGAAAGGCCAGACATTGTGGGCCCCTATAGAGTAATGCATGTATCTTGACAGGGTTATAAATTGTGGGGTGTGTGTGTGTGTGTGTGTGTGTGTGTGTTTTCGGTATTGTTGGCCAAGCTTGTGAGGACCTTACACTCACCTTGATGGCATTTCTCTTCCTGTAGCTTGATAACTTTTGAACACCACGTCCGTTCAATTCCAACATTTCCGGGAACGTTCAAGGCATCAGTGGCCAGCGCCCTGCTGATTTGGGAGGAAAATCAAACCAAAAGGCAGAACGTGGGAGACATCTGATGCCTCTGCCCGTTCTTTAGCACAACCACAGTTGGTCAATGGCACCCGTTAATGCCTTCTGGCATAGCAATGCTTCTATCCCACCTCTGTCCATCCTCCCAATAGAGTTGAATTAACACGTTGACAGCCTGAATGACTTCTCTCCCAGACCGAAAGAGGAGTAATGAGGGGGAGTGGAGGACAGGGGGTCAGAATGCAGGGAATGGGGCATGGAGGAGGGAAGGGAGCAAACACAGTCCTGGCAGTGGGGGGCGGAGTTGGGGGCCCTATTAGGGGGAAAGGGGGCACACAGAGTTCCTAGCATGCTTGGTAGGTGGAAATGGGGGGCAGGCAGACCAGCTGGCGCAGAAGAAAGGAGGAAAATGGGAGGAAGAGGGTAATGAGGGTTCAGAGCCCCTGCTGGAGATATATTGGGGGATCTTGCTATGGGGGATGGGAGAACTGGGGCACACAACCCCTGCTATCGGGTGAAATGGGGGGACCCTGAAATTGGGGGAGGCTGCAGAACCCTCTGGTGGGGGGATATTGGGGGATCCTATCATGGGGGATGGGAGAAATGGGGGCCGCCAGAACCCCTGCCAGATGGAGATGGGACGAGTTTCAGGGAGTCCCTGAGATAGAGGGGGGGGGGTGCCCGGAGAGCTTGTGGGGGGAACGATGGGATTCAAGGAGCCCCTGGGGTGTGCCATGAGCTGAGCCTGTACAAGCTGCGTGACTCTCCTAGTTTTATTTTATACTATACAAATTTTTCCTGGGGGGGAGGGGTTGAGCTTTTTGTTTGCCCCCTTTTATAGTTAAAGATTTGTACCATCTTATATTTACATAGCCACAGTCCTCTGGAAGCGCCAAAGGATCCCAAACCACCGCCCCACTCCGACTGCTCTGTGTGGCACATCCCCGTCCCCACCCAGAGCTCAATGCCAGACTAGGGCCTAAGGATATAAAGCCGTAAGAGGAATCACTCCAGCCGCAGGCAGGTGCAACCACCTCTGGGGTGAAACGTGCCATGTAACACAACAGCGCCCTGCAACTGTTTAGGAAAGGATGCCAAGAAGAGTATTGAAACTGCAGGGGGAATTTAGGCGGGCAGAAGGGAGTGATCCAAAAAGCTCGTTGCTTTTGGGGTTCTTTTTTACAATTGTAAGGAAACCTAACACAATTTGGAACAGGGACCGTAGGGCAGCATTACATCAGAGTGCAGGGATTTGTATATTGGACCGTCAGTAAAAGCTGCTCTGACTCTAAGCTTTCTCCTCCACTTCCTGCAACAGGCTTGGGTTGTGTCCAAGGACTCTCTCTGCCTGTATAGGCAAGACTTGCTGTTCCTTCCTTCTTTCTAAATGGCTCCTGTTCCAGCTGTTCCCTCCAGGAGTAGGTGTCCCTTCTGCTCCGGGCTAACAGACAATAGAGACCAGCCATCTAGACATCCTGGGGGAGAGCTGCTACATGCAGAAGCACGTCCACAGCAGGGCAGACAGGCTTGCAGAGAACTTCCCACAATCCACTGAAAACAGAACAAACTCTGACTGCAGACGATTGGCTCTGACTGAAAAAAGCCACCACAGGCCTGGTCAACTGGCACATGTGGTGACCGAGGGCTTGGCTGTGACAAAAGTTGCACTGCTTTAATTATACCACTGTACTTACGTGGTACATCCCCGCCTAGCACAGACACAGTTATACCGGCTTAAACGTGCTTATAGCAGTCTAGCTTAGTCCCAGAAGGGAAATCGATTGAGCTATACCAGTATATAAGGCACCTTTATACCAATATCACTGCATCCCCGCTAGTGGTTGTGCCAGTATAACTATCTTGGTAGAAATCACACCCTCACCAAAATATACCCGTGCAAAAAACGTGTGTCGAGCAGGCCTTAGTAGACATAAAGTCAAAGAAATAGAGCATGGTCACAAAAGCACAATATCTGCTTTGCCTCAGTGGTCATTGGGGTAAGGACGGCACATGGGGAAGAGAGCTCGCCTTTATTGGTTAAGGTTTGTACAGTGCTTTGAAGCGGTAAAGCATTATTAGAGGGTGGCCACTGAACTGTGACAGTGCAGTTCAAAGGTAGTCCAAGGAGCGCGGGGAGAACCCAGAGAGCTTCATATAGCAATCAGAAGGTCTAGCAGATGCCCGCCAGCCAAGGCTGATGACAAAGATGAGTTTGTAGCAGGGGCTGCTTTCTCTTTGACCGTTATTCCCCTACATCTACGAAACTGAGGGACCTCCCTCTTCCCATGGCTGCCAAGAGAGGCAGGCAACTCTGCATTTCACCTCTGCACTTCCCCTTACCCTCCCCTGCTGTGTGTGCTTACCACTCCCTTTGCCTCTCTCGAAACCTGGTGTCCCCTGCCCGGCCTCCCGCCCAGTTCACCTGCTTCCCACCTGGGCAGAATAAGGACCCCCCACCCCCTGCAGCCTGTGTCTACTTCTCTCTGTCTAAAGCTGAGCAAGGCTCCTGTCAACAGGGCAAAGAGTGCAAATGTACAACAGGAGAGAGAGGTTGACCATATTTCCCTAAGAGAAAACTGGACACCGCCAGCCACTTGCTTAAGGAGCTGTGCCCCAGCCCTGCCCTGTGAAGCTGTTGCCGGTCACTGGAACCCTGTGGGGGGGCCCCCTCAAGAGGTTGTTGCCTGTCCCTGGAACCCTGCTGCCCCCCCCCGCATACTAGAACGCTGCCCTCCCCCCGCAGCTCTGCCCACCCCCCGCAAGGGACTGGCATCTCCACACACACACACCCCCACGTTCCTCCACACCACGCCACACTTTTTTTTTTTTTTTTACTAAAGAGGGAATTTGTCCCATTTGCTCTTGCCAACTGATCAAGTCAGCAAGAGCAATGCCTCAGCAAGGGACAAATGCCTCCTTTTGAAAAGAAAGTCGGACGGCCGGGACAGGGCTTAAAAAAGGGACTGTCCCGGCCAAAATGGGATATACGGTCACCCTAAGCAGAGATCTTCCGTTACCAGGGCAGGAAGGGCTGTCTCCACACTCACCCATCTCAGTAAACTTGACTCCCACTGACTGAGTGTAACTTTCAATTCATTAGAAATTAGCAGACTCCATATAAGTGATACCAGCAAACAGCCTATTACCTACTATAGCATTCCTCACTCAAAATTGGCAGCCAATGCCCTGGGGCTAGCTTTTATAGCCCACCCGTTCCCAGAGTTCCCTGCAGGTGCCTGAAACAAGTCACCTGAGAAATCTAAACACACTGAAATAGTCAAAAGCTTTACTCTCTTAAAAATTACTTTGTGCAGAAGATTATATTTACAGACAAGTTCCGCAACAGGAAAACTGAGCAGGGCAGGGGAAAGAGAAATATATTAACAAGAACGGCAAAACTACATCTCCCCAAAATCTCTGGGATGGTTACTTCCTGCACACCAGCCCCACCGTAGTAGACTGCTGTTTGTGTAGGAGTCGGGTGAAGGTTGAAAGGGTCACTTTAAGAGTCTTTCCCCAAAAGATGTCTCCAGCTCCGTAGTGTTTTTTCATAGGAAAAAAACTTCTTTTATGCTCTGAAAACAGGCTAAACTTGTCTGAATATTTCCCCCCTTCCCGCTCAACCAATTTATGGCTGTTAAGAGGTCAGTAGCCTTTATATTTCTTCCTTTTGAGTTAATAGAGGCCTTTCTTTGGTCCTGAGCGCCTTATAAAGAACTGGCAGCTACTGTGAAAAAAGACAAGAAGTGTGCCCACGACAGGTAAATATTTCTCATGGAAGTCCCTAAATAAGTATTAAAAATGACCTCATGATTCCTGTTAAGCATACATAGCAGCTATTATAGTAATGGGGGGAGTCATATGAGTCATGAGAGAGAAGGAAAAGTCCGTTCTCTTACCCATAGTGAGATAGCCCTTTCTAGAACCCTTAAAAGAAACTAAAGCTGAAGTGCTGTCGCTAGCCTCCGCTGTTTCTTTTCAGTCCTCCCCGGACCTGCTTCCTGGAAAGGACTCTCCTGTGTAGCTTGCAGGCTCTCTTGGTCCTTCTAAGACTGGCCAGTTTGTTTCATGAGTCATTACCTACCTAGAGTATTTAGTACTATATGTTTATCTGTTCCCGCTGCTTGTTTTTTCACGACAAAGACAAGTGGAATTGGATCCTTTCCAAGCATCATTGAAGGAAAGGATTTGAAAAATGCACCTGATGGGAGCAGTATCCCCTTGTGCCTGCCAGCAAAACTGCTAATGCATTATATACTAATACTGCTCCCTTCCCCTCCCTTCCCCCCCAGTTTGTGTTAGAGTGCAGTGTTGAGTGATTAGTGGAACTAGTGAAGAGGGAAGTTTAAGTTCAGGACAGTCTTTTGTTTTTCTAGGCAGGCAGCCTCTCCAGCCAAAGGGAAGGTCTCCATAGCACTCAAAGAAGGATCACTTAGACTATTAAGTACAATATGTGAGCAGGTATCTTTGTTGTTTACATGGATTTTTTTTTCCGAACATAGTCACCTCCTGAGCAGTGCACTAATGCTGCTCTAATGCTTCTCATCCATTCTTCTTCTCATTTGTATTACTCTAGGGCTTAAAGACCCCAACTAAAAGTGGTGAGATTTCATTGTGCTAGGTGCTGTACTAACACAAAATGAGAAACAATCCCTGCACCAAAGAGGGCGCAGTCTAATGCTTCTGTGCTACACACATTTACACCTGTGCTTAACTAGTTCCATTGGTTCTGGGACTACTCCTCGGAGTAAAGCTAAGCACAGGTGTAAATGTCTGCAGGATTGAGGTCTCAATCGACAAGAGAGAAAAAAGGTGAGAAAGACACAAGCACACCGAGATGAAGTGACTCACCCAAGGTCACCCAACAGATCAGTAGCAGAGCCAGGGAAATGCCCGAGGTTCTCCTAACTGGCAGGGCAAAATATTGACCCCAGTAACATCAATGGCAAACCTCTCATTGATTTCAGTGGGGCCAGGATTTCACCCCATGTTTTTTTGAGAAATCCTCATCTGTGCAACTAATAAATAGTGGACCAGTAAAGCTGGAAACTTACAGAATGTATTTTTTTTTCACCATTTCTGCTGGTTTGAAGCTTGCATTGCAGTCAGCTTAGGCAGGGAAATGCTGTCTTCTCTGACTTCCCTGGGAGTTCTGCCTGAGTAAGGACTTCAGGCCCCGCCCCTCTAAAGCGGGAATCTTGTCTTCTGGACTTATGACATCTATCTGCTGTTGCAAGAGTAGAATGATAGAAAGCTGAGCTCTCCTTTATGGCTATATAGTATACTATGGACTGGGTTGGGTTTGTTTTTCTTTTTTTTGAGCCAGACATAAGCCTGTGTTAATGAGCAACAAAGTTTGGGCTTGCGGGTCTCCATTGTTGGGCTCATTTGCAGTCGACTTACTTTTGAGTTGTCTGTAAACACTTGAGCGTTGCTTTCCCTCCCGTTCTTCTGTTCCTGAACAAGAATGACCCTTTGCCTCAGACTGCCCAGAGAAGCCCTGGCTCTTCCTTTTCCAGACACTCTTACAGAAACTTTTCCAATTCTCAGTGCCTGGCAGCAGGGAGACTCGTCTGAGCAGTGTGTTTATTTATGCCGTAGCTGGCGAGGAGAAACGGAACGGTTTTTTCTTTAAGGGAATATATGGTTTGTGAAAGATGGCAGCGGCCTGGAGTCATCCTTCATAGACGCAGGTACAGCATAAGCCAATAGCAGTGTGGATGTCCTCACGCTGCCCCAGCAATGGTGTTTAGGAACTTCATTTAGGCTTGAGGGGGTAATTTAGGAGGGCAAAGACCTATTTATTCGTCGCTTTCTCCAGGATCACCACTGGAGGTCAGATGTGGTGATAGGTTTTCTGTGGTGTGGACGTTTTGTTTGCTAGGAAATGAAATCAGATCAGCAATGCGTTTCATAAGGGTCCTCAGCTGGCAAACAACTTTTGGCCATGTTTGAATCGGTGACTAAGCCCCAGTCCTGCAGAAAGAGACACATGAGTAACCTTATGCCTGTGAGTAGTGCCATTAACATCCCCAAGCTACGGCATAAGTGTTTGCCAGGCCAGGCTCTTAGGAGGGAAAGTCTCTGTGTCACATTACAGCTCCCCTGAAAGGGGTTGATTAGAGCTGCTTGAACATTTTCTACTGAAACTTTTCCTTGAGCAAACATGGGCTTTTTTCCTAAACAAAAATTTTCTGCAAAAAATGATTTCTTTTTAACTGAAAGCCCCCCCCAAAATTCAGCTTTTGGTTTTTCATAAAAAACCTGGAAAAAATTTTTTGGGGAAAAATGGACCATTCTTCATTTCTTTTGAAATTTTTCACAGAAAATACCAGGACCATTTTCTTTCTAGCTTTGTTGTTATCATAATGAATAGTCTGAGCCAGGGGTAGGCAACCTATGGCACGTGTGCCGAAGGCGGCACGCGAGCTGATTTTCAGTGGCACTCACACTGCCCGGGTCCTGGCCACCGGTCCGGGGGGCTCTGCATTTTAATTTAATTTTGAATGAAGCTTCTTAAACATGTTAAAAACCGTATTTACTTTACATATAACAATAGTTTAGTTCTATATTATAGACTTATAGAAAGAGACCTTCTAAAAACGTTAAAATGTATTACTGGCACGTGAAACCTTAAACCAGAGTGACTAAATGAAGACTCGGCCCAGCACTTCTGAAAGGTTGCCGACCCCTGAGCAGTAATAATCAGCAGAGGGCTGTGCCATGAATCTGTTGCTGCTCTTTTCCTCCTTCTCAGAGAGGGTATAATAATACCTATTATAATCATCAGCAGCAGATCTCAAAGCGCTTCAAATTTTTAATGTATTTATCCTCATAACATCCCTGTGAGATAGGGCAGTGCTATTATTGGGGGGAGGGATAGCTCAGTGGTTTGAGCATTGGCCTGTGAGTTCAATCCTTGAGGGGGCCATTTAGGGAACTGGGGCAAAAATCTGTCTGGGGATTGGTCCTGCTTTAAGCAGGGGGTTGGACTAGATAACCTCCTGAGGTGCCTTCCAACCCTGATATTCTATGATTCTATTATCCCCACTGTACAGAGGGGAAAGTGAGGCAGAGAGAGGTTAAGTGAATTGCCCAGGGGTCATAGAGGGAGGCTGTGGCAGATCAGGATTCAAACCTAGGTGGCCAAGGCTAGTGCTCTAACTATTGGAGCATCCTATAGGAACACTGCCAGGCAGGGAAGATTCTGTGGTAGTTGAAAGGCCGGTGGTGAGGTGCAGGTGTGTGGGGACCCTGAGAGGAGCGAGATGTTGAAGATGATTGGTGAAGTGCTTATTGTGACCAATCAGGGAGTAGAGCCCATAGGGCCTAGTGCTTGGAGCACCTGCCAGACAGATTTTAGGTGCCTAATTGTCTTTTGTGTCTTTGAAAATCTGTCCCTGAAGCGCTTGCCTCAGAGCTTGTGACACAGAAGCCATGTATGTAGTGGGTGCACCAGGCACGAGGGGACATCAGGTACAGTATTTTGCACCATGCGTCTAGCACTGTAGGACACAAACTTGGATCTGCTACACCTCTGTGTAGATGGGAAGGATGAGACATTACAGGCTTGTCTGACCGAGATCCCAAAATAATCACAATTAAATTTGTAGCCATGAGCTTCTTTGTTGGGATAAAGAATTGGCTTGGAGATTGACAATAGCAAGTGCGTCTGTATGAGACGCCTCCTGGTGGAGGAGCTGGGTGACTAAGGTTGCTTATTGTCTGCATTTTACCCGATGTGTCCATGACTTGGATGGAAGGAATGCGCTGTAGAGATTATTGATAATTGCTGGTGCTACAAAACTGGAGAAGGAAGAGAAATCAGTGCAAAGAATGAGTGCGGTGAGGGTCAACTGAACAAACTAATGACTTGGAGTATGGGCTCACAAATAGCATATGCAACTGAAGTAGGATAATAGGGCCAGACCCTCAGTAGTGTAAATTGACATAGTAGTCAATGGCCCTAGAGTTTAGTGACAGAAATGGCCTACCAGATTGAGTCCGTTTGCCTGCATAGACTCCATTAATTCTTTGATGCAACACTTCAGGTATCAATCTTCAGTGTAAAATGGTTACATGATTGAAAAACTCTTGTATGTGGTGCCTTTTTGTATTTCTGGGTTTCTGCGGCAGTAAAGCTCTCAAAATAATCCAGTCGCGGCCATCCTGGTGGCAGAGCAATATTGCTTTGCATTGCCATGTGGAAGATCTGGGTTCTGTTTCAGGTTCTGATCCTGCGAGCTGGGAAATCTGCAGAGACATCATGTTTGCTCCTGAAAGAGGAAGGCATGGAAAGCCTTGTATGAGTTAGAAACGATCCCTGATAAATCAAGTTAATTTCAGAGTGGCTCTCACCTGGGGCTAACTTATTCCCAGCGTTGAGACGAGGCTGCTATAAAAGCACTGGGGAGGATGGTGGAGGGAGTCTGAATATTGGAAGGCAGAGCTTTAAATATGAATGAATATTAATTAATATGAATAATATGAATGAATATTGGAAGGCAGAGATATTTAATTTTAATTATTTAATTTTTAAATACCACCTAGAGGTCCCAAGTGAGATCAAGGTCCCATTGTGGCTAGGCGCTGCACACACACATAGTAAGAGATATGATGAGGTTACACTCTAAATAGACAACCCAGACAAAAGGCATGAGGGGGAAACTGAGGCACAGCATGGTGCAGTGACTTGCCCAAGATTGCACAGAAGGTCAGTGTCAGAGCCAGGAAATCGGCTGCCAGTCCAGTGCCCTATCCACTAGACCACACTATTTCTCTAAATACCTCCCTGAGTCCACTTGCATGGGTGATGTGTCTTACCAGATCTTGACTGCTCCCTCAGATTGGACATTGTTGGAGTAGGAGAAGTGAGGCAAGGCAAGTTCAGCGGTGATGCTGAGAGTGGGGATACATTGGCGAGGTAGCTGCATTATAGCGATGGGTAGCATGACCTACTCTGCTGTCTTGTGTACATGGGAGGCTCTGGAAGGTGGATGGAGATGGAGAATCCAGTAGAGTGAGAGAGGCACAGACCCAGAAGAAGCCACCGGGGCAGAAGGGTTATGGAATAGCACTGACGAGCTTGGGATGTGGGGCCTGACTGGGGCTCTTCAGACTGAATTATTGGCTGCAAGTATGGTGGAGAAAATGGTTTATCCCTATGGGGCTTTGTGCTCCGGAGTTATGGAACTTCACTGAGTTACTGAGAAGGAGTTTTGATCTCCTGGGGCTTATCATAAAGTTGTGATTTTACATAGCATTTCCAGCTTGGTTTCTAAGACTTTTCCCCTACAGCCGATGCCAAGCTAACTATCGTGATGTGAACCGAACCTGTTTTAAATAGCTTTGCTAGTCGCTTTCATCTCTTTCTTCCTTCCCTTTGAAGCTGAGTCAGGGAGTTTATACAAAAGCTGGCTAATGCTTTTTCATTTGATATTCCCATTTCCTTTAGAAGTGCGGGATGTACATTTCATGTATCTAATAGCCACTAATAGGTAACCATTTTTGTACCGTGTGCACCTTCTGCCTCTTCCTTACCTGTGAATGGGGGTCCTGATGCTGGTCTCCCATACATCACTCTGTCACTTGAGACTTCATTGGGCCCCAGTCTCTATTACACAGGGACGTCCACCAGTGCAAAATGCTATTGTTCTGACCTGGAAGCTGTCCACTGGCGTAAGTGACTAGATACGGTGTAGGTCAACGGAGAATAAGGCCTATTGCCTTCAGGGGATTTACTCCTGGTTTATACCAGTGTAACCGAGAGCAAAGTCATACCTCGGATTCAGAAAAATTCCCTATCGCTGCATTTAGAAAAACAGGGAGAAAACAATTGTTTTTGATTTGGCTAGGCGGTTCATTTCACTCTGCATCTTTGTATTGAATCATATTCTAGAATAGCTGCCATGTGGACATTTTATTGGAAACGAGCACAGACCTGGTTTGTAGAAGTGGTTTAAGAAACCTGGTCCTTCGATATTAGAATCATAGAATATTAGGGTAGGAAGAGACCTCAGGAGGTCATCTAGTTCAACCCCCTGCTCAAAGCAGGACCAACACCAACTAAATCATCCCATTAAACCAACTCCCCCAGGAATGGACACACCTAGAATTAGAGGTAGCCTAATTCACCATTCTCAAAGTCGGTTTTGCCTTCCTTGAAGCTAAAGACTGAAAAATCATGAAAGCTCAGTGAAAACGGTTCTTCTTATATTAATGTCAGCAAACTGCTGCCCAGACACACAAGACCTTAGTTTAAAGTTACTTGGAAGCATGTGACATAAGGCTAAATAAACCAGTTTGGGTTCTTATACACCTAAATATTGGGAATTAATTGCCAGATATAAAATGCATTGTTTGCAGGACAGAGGCAAATCAAATATGCTAATTACCTGGGAAATGCCTTCATCCATCTAAAATGACTGTTGGAAGTTAATTGAGAAGAAGAGACCAGGATGTGACTTGGGAAGGAAGTGAGCACAATCCTGCCAAGTGCAGAGTGCTCGGGTCCCTGTCAAGCAAAACACTGCAACTTGTCCTACTGAATTTGATGAGGCTGCTCATATGCTTATAGATTCATCGATTCCAAGGGCAGAAAGAACCACTGTGATCATCTCCTACATAACACAGGCCATAGAACTTCCCCACAATAACTCCTCGAGCAAATCATTCAGGGAAACATCCAGTCTTGATTTAAACATTGTCATCGATGGAGAATCCACCACGATCCTTGGTAAATTGTTCCAATGGTTAATTACCTTCACTGTTAACTTAAAATGAAGCACATGTGTAGAGTGATTTGCTAGATTGGGGCCACAGTGCTCAGCTCCTTGTAGGGATTGAGCCTCGTAAGAGACTGGCGATGAGTAATCCAGTTTAATTATGTGTGTTCATTATGTGTCAGTCCTGTTTCTAAATTAATAATAATCCTTTGTGCTGTGAACACCTGATCTTGCAGCCATGGAAATCATTGTCAAAGCTTCCACTGAGTTCAGTTGTGTAGGATCGGGGTCTTAAAGCATAGCCTTTTGGCCAAGGATTTTCCTTGCAAACATTAATGAATTAAGCTTCATGGCACACCAATCGAGTAGGCTTTATTCGCTTTTTACAGATAAGTAGACTGAAGCACAAAGAGGTTAAATGAGTTGTCCAAGGTCACACAGAGAGTCAGTGGCCAATCTGGGAACAGAATCCAGGAGCTGTCTTCGGACAACACTGCCTAATCTAAAATGTATTCAAATAACAGGGATGTGAAAAAACACATTTGCTTGTTTTTTAATAGTAGCATTCGCTTGGCATGTGAAGGGACAGGCTGCCTGCCTCCAAACAGAAACACAAATACAAGCTGTTTAGCAATGGGAAAAAATATCCCAGCTTTGCTTAAACCACTTCTGATCTCCCCTCTTCCAATGCTTGTGGAAATCAGAGATGATTTGAGGATGGTGAGCCACCATGTCAGGTGGACACTCGGTGCAAGAAATTTTAATGAGATGTAATACAAACAAACTATCCAGAGAGAGGAGGTAATCCGCAGAGAGAATTCTCGGCTGCTCCCAGCTGCTATCTGTTTGTTTTCCCCTTATTTTTCAAGAAATTACAGTTCAAAAAAGCATAAGCCCAGATGTGGGTTATTTACTGTGATTATCTCCCTTTTTACTGTGCCTCAATTTAATTTCCCTGGTTTTGGGTGGGAGGAGGGAGAAAAGAAATGCTGTTTCTATTTATGTGGTGGACAGAAAGATGGTAGCACTCAGTGGATGGGTATTATCTGGCTTATTGTGCATCAAGGAGATGAAGGAGCAGAGGAGGATGAAGGGAGGGGCACCTTCTAATACAGCCCATCTATCCAGCATCCATTGCCTTGACCCGAACAGTATGAATTTGAATTTTAATCAAGCTGGTTGATGTTTTTGTCCCAGTTAAAGTGGAAGCGGGTGAAGCCAATTCCCGGAAGCTTGAGGGAAGGGGAGTGGGAATGCCTAGTGAAAGAGAGAGAGAGAGATGGCCTTTCTGTCGCTCAGCAAAAGACAAGCACATTTCTGGGTAGCTGAACGAGGCCTGGGAGTAGGGGAGTGGTTCTGAGTTTGTCTTATTATGGAAGAAGCTTGAACTGTCGTCTGTACTTTGGAAGCCGAGAGAGCGAGTGAGATTGCTGTTGGGTCTGCAGCAGCACCATCTCTTTTATTGGATTAACCGAGAAGGAAGATGACTGTAGAATGTGTACCCATTATCTGCACTACAAAGGGATTAGTGTGGGTTTCAAAGAAATTAATGGCTTTTGAGTTAGCACAGAAATACTAATGAATGTCAGGGCCAGAGATGTAAGGCAAACAAAATTGGTTTCTTATTTTTTTTTTCCCTTTGCATTTGGGGTATGAGTTTAATTTTTTTCTGCAATTTTATGATTTAGATCTATGGTTTTCCCTTTTAGCCGAAATACTCTCTAGTAGGTTGTCCATTTGCAGGGAGTAGTTAAATTTGTGTGTTTACATCCATATCAGACCTGGTCATGCTTAAGTCAGTGAATTGTTGAAAACATCTGCACAGAAAGTCTATGTCTACACTGGGAAAACTTATCATGTTAAATACATGTTAACTAACATGATGTTAAGCACAGTTTTGTCCTTTGTGTTTGTCAGGAGAGCGGTCGATTTAGGACGTGCTAGCTAAGCCCAACCTAAACTCGACCTTTTTCCCGGTGTAAAGGTCGGGAAGCACCCTGAGCTCGATTTTGTTGTTGTTGCTGGTTGAGTTTTGCCCAGGTTTCTGTGACTACACTAAGGAAAAGGTCAGGTGTTAGCTACATCCTGGTCTATGCTACAAAGTTCAGTCAACCTAACTACGTAGCAAAGCGAAATGAAAAATGCCGTGCCCTGTGTGTGATGTAGTTTAGGCCAACCTAATCCCCAGTGTAGACACCGCTAGGAATTCTTCCCTCAACCTAGCTACTGCCTCTCAGAGGTGGAGTTGCTACGGCGACAGAAGGTATTCTTCTGTTGCTGTAGAAAGCATCTGCACTACCGCAGCCCAGCATTTCTAATCTAGACAGAACCTAAGTCTGACCTTAATTTGACCACTTAGTCGAAACCCTTGGGTATGTCTTCCCTGCAGCATTAATTCACGCTCTTACTCAGGTGTTCCCCTTAATATTCCTCGTATCCACACACACAACCCTCTGACCTGAGCTGTCTGGTGCTTTCAACCCAAGTTAGCTGGCCCAGGTGGGGCTATAGGATAGAGTCTGGGTTCTGCTTACAGTCGGGCTGGTAACCCACCCCACCCACTTTGCAGTGAGGATATAGGCTAAGCCACTTGAGTGCTCATAACTCTCCAGTGCCTTCCCACAATTCCCCCTGCTGCACCCCAAAGGACAGACAAGTTTTCTCCCACAGTTCACTGGGGAAGAGGCATAGAGAGAGTAGTGTGCTTCTCAATACTTAAACTGCGTGGGAGGTTCTAGATGGTAGGATGTATGGCATGTCCATACATAGAGCCACTTTAGAAAGAACCTCTAGAAAATATTATTCAGCTGAGCCCGGCCACTTTTTTTTATTGTGATTTAGCGTTTTAGGGTTTCCATTTCTGCTGGACCATGGGAGGCAGTGTGGCCTAGTGGATAGAGCACTGGATTGGGGCTCAGGAGACGTGGGCTTTATTCTCATCTCTCCCACTGACCTGCTGGGTGACATTGGGCAAGTCACCTCACCTTTTCTGTGCCTCCAGTTCTCATCTGTAAAATGGGGGGAATGGTACTCAAGCCCCTTGGTAAAGCGCTTTGAGATCCACAACTGAAAAAAGCTGTGTGAAAGCTGGGTATTACTATGTTTATCATTTCATCTCAATGCCATTCTGCAGTTGGCTGCATGGATGTGTCAAGCTCTGCTTCTCCGGCATCATATGTCCCTGTTGCAAATATTTATTTGGGCCAAGACTGTCCAAGTCATACCAGTTCCCCTCAGAAATATAATAATACTTCATTTGGTGTGCCCACGAATACTGGGCAATTGCTGTGAGCCAGAATGACTATAGAGTGAATCGTTGGAAAAGAATTGAGTAATTGTCTTGTTTGGTTTCTTCCAGAACACAAACTGACATTCCCAAATATTCTGAAGAAGGGATACCTAGAAATTAGAAAGGACCATGACAGCTACTGGCAGCCCTGTTATGCAGAGCTCTCTCCACACAAACTGTACCTGTATTACCTCGACAGTAGCGGCAACCAGAATTTTCCTACCGTGTATCCGCTTTCACATTTCCAAAGTGTCACGGTCACAGACAGCACTGAAACAAAGATGGTGGATGCCGTTCTGTCGGACAACTCCCAGCTACAGCTAAAGGCAGAGTCACCGTGGGAGACTTTGGACTGGGGGAAGAAACTTTGGGAGGTGGGGCATTCCTCTGCGCCAACGTTCAGGAGGCAGCAGGAAAACCTAGAGGACTTACAGAAGCTGGACAACAACAGAGACCTTCCCCAGATTCATGGCTTACAAAAGAAGCCTGCTGAGCTTTTCCAGTGTACAGCTTTGAGCCAAAATACAAAGGAGTACCAAAACATTCTCAGGTCAGGGACTCTTTATAGGTTGACGGTCCAGAATAACTGGAAAGCGTTTACTTTTGTACTAAGCAGATCTTGTCTCATGGCATTTCAGCCCGGGAGTCTCGATGAAGACCCTCTCCTGAGCTATAACATTGACGTGTGCCTGACTGTCCAGACAGATATTCTGGATGACTGTGACTCATGCTTTCAGGTCATTTTCCCTCAAGATGTCCTCCGGCTGCGTGCAGAGACCCGTCAGAGGGCACAGGAGTGGATGGAGGCCCTGAAATCTGCTGCCAACGCAGCCAGAAGTTTAGGTCCAAACCTGCAGGTTACTCTCAGAAACAAAGCCAGAGATCAGCCTCTGGGGAGAGACTTCAGGCAGAGCAAGCGCCAGTCTGTGACCACCAGCTTTCTGAGCATTCTGACCACGTTGTCTTTGGAAAGAGGACTCACGGCCCAGAGCTTCAAGTGTGCAGGTAAGCGACTCCATTGCAGTGGCTTTGCTCTCACATACTCTATATTGGATAAAAGACCGACTGCTTGTAAGTCCTTGTAAGGATTCATGCACATTTGTCCAAGAAATGGGCACTCATTTTCCATCCCTGTAACGCCACAGGCTGTGAAGGCCTCAGATCTGGCAAACTAAGCTGGTTTTGGCCTGGTTAGCCGCGGAGTAGGGCATGTCCAAGTGAAACAGAAGGGGTTGTAAGGAGTGGTGCTATAGGTGGCGCTCTTCTCTCTGAGTCACAGCGGCTTACAGTGACACAGAAACTGTAAGAACATCTCCCATCATATCAGGTTTTGTAAACCCCTTCAGCATGTGGGTAGATTGTTGTCTCTTTGGCTCTTTTTACTGTGCGCGTGTGCACGGCCTAGCCCAATGGGGTCTGGTTCCTGATGGTGCTAATGTAATAGAAATAATGCTGAAGCTAAATTCTGGAGCTAAGGTGCTTCCTTAATGACAACAAAGGCATCATTTTAATGGCAATAAGGCCTGAAGGCACAACACTTTGTGATGTGGTGTCATGCAATCTCTGATCCTAAGCAGGTTTGGGTAGGTATTGGATGGGGGATCTCAAAAGCACGCTGAGGGGCTGCAGGAAGCGGAGATGGTAGGTAGTGCTTTTCCCTCTGAGTCAATGTGGAGTCCCCCCCAACATGTGAGGTGAAAGGTGTAAACTTCTAGGTGTAAACGTCCTACAGCATTTTTGTAAGAGTAGGGTGTCAAGCCATTGTCCAGGACCAATTCCACTTTGAGTAATCATATTCTGCCTAGCTAAGATTTACCCTTTAGCCTCAGCTGAATACACAAGTATTATTCACTTCCTGTTCCAGCTTGTGTTGTGTTACTGTGAAGTTGTTGTTGCATTTCATTGGAGGTTTAGGTGATTCATAGGGAGGAAGTCTTGTCCAGTGGTTAGAGCACAAGATTGGGAGTCAGAAATTCTGCATTCTCGTTCTGACTCTGCCACTGACTCATAGCGCATCCTGGCGTGACTAGCAGAGACCTACATTTTCAAAAGTGATTCTGATTTGGGGTGCATTAGGTTTTGGGTGCCTACTTTAATATAACTTAAAGGAGTCTGATTTGCAGAAAGTGCTGAACATGCCTCCCCCCCCCCACCAGTCAACAGGCCCCTTTAAAATGTCTCAAGTCGGGCATCTAACAATGGAGGCACCCTAAATCACTAGTCACTTCTGAAAATTTAGGCCTGTTAGTCTCTCTGTGCATGTTCCCCCATCTGTAAAATGGGGATAAGAAATCCTACCAGACACAGGTGGATTATGGGGATCAATTAATTGATGTTTGTAAAACAATATTAAAACCCTAGGGTGCTGGGCACTACAAAAGGGCCAGGGTATTGTAACAATCAGATCAGTATGTATGTGTACACTTGGAACTGCTTAAGGGTACTTTGTCATGGGCCCTTTCTATTAATGTCTACTAGAGCTCCTCTGGTAGCTCAAGTGGTAGGGGCCTGTGTTTTAGGACCAAGGGGATCTGAGTTCTATGTTCCATACAACTATCAAACTTGCAGACTGTGTAATTTTTTCATTGCTGAGTCTTTCCTTTCCTTAAAAGCTCAAATTCAGCTCCTGGGCTTCAGGAGGAGACTCCCTTTATGCTTGGATTATCGTGCCTTTCCTTCAGATACTGTCACCTGTCTGTGTGTGTTCTAGGCCTGAGATCCAGATGTGTGCTTATCTGCTTTTTTCCTTCCCTGGAAGTGGATTTAATGTCACAGCCTCAAGCATCCATGTTTGTTTTGTTTGATTAATCGCAACCTTAATTCATTTGAGAACTGACTAGTTCAGGGCCAGGGTACAATTTAATTGGCGCTTTTGAAAATCCCATTACCTACATCTGGCCCTATGTCTCCCTGTGCCTCCGTTCCCCATCTATAAAATGGTGATAATAGCCCTTCCCTATCTCATGTGTGTTGTGAGGATAAATACATTATGGATAGTGAGGCACTCGGGCCCAGATCCTCAGAGGTATTTAGGCTCCCATCTTCTGTTGAAATCAGTGGAAGTTAGGAACCTAAATAGCCTTTGAGGTTCTGGGCCTCAGATACTACATTGATGGGGAGCCATCAAGGACCTGAGAGAGATCTGTGTAATCTGTTACCTGTATGCAGTGCTGTTATAGCTGTGTGGGTCCCAGGATATTAGAGAGACAAGGTGGGTGAGGTAATATCTTTTCTTGGACCAACTTCTGTTGGTGCGAGAGGCAAGCTTTCGAGGTAACATGGAGCTGGAGAAGATCTCTGTGTCAGCTGGAAAGCTTGTTTCTCTCAGCAGCAGAAGCTGGTCAGTAAAAGATATGACCTCACCTATCTTGTCTCTCTAATCTGTTACCCAGCAGTCAGGGTTTATTAAACTCCAGGGGAAGCAAAGTCAGTAGTCTCATTTTAAGATATTTTCAGGGTTTCCTTCTTCATTTTCTTCCTTTCTTCTTAATTCTCTTCACTTAAAACAAAATTCAATAAAGAAACGTTCTCTCCTTTAGCGCCACCATTTCAGTGCTGCCCTGCTTCCAAGAAAGCTGATGAGTGTGTTGCCAGCAACCTCAGCAGGAGCGGGATCAAGCCATGGGAGAGCAACAAATAACCTGTCGTCTTTAATTTGAGAAGTATTTTGGGTATTCTGGATTTTATCCTGTGGGAACAGCCTTTTGTGTGGGAAAGGATGGATTTCCTCTCTGAAACATGCTACATTGCATCTTGAGTCACTCAGATGTTCCCCACAGAAATAAAGCACTCTGACCTTGTTGGGGCGTGAGTGCTGTTTTTAATTTATGGTCTTATTTTTAAAAAACCGCGTGTAGCTTTCATGATACTCCGAGGCCAGGTCTGCACTACAGTCCTGTCTCGGTGTAACTACATTGCTCAGGGGTGTGAAAAACCCACATCCCTGAATGACACAGTTATACCAACCTCCCCTCCCCTCCGTGTAGACAGTGCGATGGTGAAAGGAGAGCTTCTCCGGTCGATCTTGCTACTGCCTCTCATGGAGGTAGATTAACTACACTGACGGGACAAGCTCTCCTGTCGGCGTAGGTAGTGTCTTCACTAAAACACTACAGCTGCACCGGTACAACTGTATGTGAAGACGAGCCTTGACGCTTACTTGTTAGACATTTCCTGTGCTCCCATGGCCAGATTTTTCAGACTTGATGAACAAGCATAGCTTCCACAGTAGGATTTATGGGCACTCAGCATCTCTGAGCCTGAGAATCAGGCGACTGGGCATAATTTTAACTTGAATTTCAATATACCCATACATCACATCCAGCTTTAGAGAAGGGTTTATGTCCCTAGTGCTGTCTTTTTTCATTGTGGGCTGTGCCTGTCCCCCGGGGTCCTGGAGAGTGGATTTGGGGCCTCTAGCTGCTACCACAATACAAATAAATAATAATAATGAATAATAACTGGGAAAATTCCATCCTGTTTGCTTCAGGGAGGAAAAGTTCGTGCCGAGAAGACTTTGGGGAATAATGAGTCTATGTATCTTCATTGCTATATAGACGGTTTCTGCTGTTTTACTTCATAGGCTGTTGTTTAACCTAACAGGACTGCTGTCGGTAATTAAATCTTGCAGGCATTAAGAGCTTTCCCTCCCTACCCCCCCCCCCTCACCCTGGCTGCTGGGAGGGGGAAGCTTGGAAAGAAGGGGGGGGGGAAGTTTTGCTGTGAATTCTTCAGCCATTTAGTGCAAATTCCTGTAATTACCGTCATTGTGTCGTGTCTGAATGGCACATAATACAGCAGAAGCCTTTCCTAATTGAGACCTTACAGGAGGTACAAATCCCTTCTTTGTTCAGCCTGCCAAATTAGTGCCGGAAAGTGGCAGGGTCCGAGTGGGAATCAAAGGCGAGCAACACAAAGATGGAACTTAAGGCTACAGTAATAACCCTCTCTTGTCCTGCAGGGAAAAAAGTAATGACCAATGAAAAATGAAGTTTTTTTGTTATAAATTCCCTTGACATGACAGCACCTCGGGGCTGCTTTATTTATTTAGTAAAAGTGATTAAACAGTAATACAACAGGGCAGTCCATTGTCTGCCATGCTACCGCCCACCCTACAGACCCCTGCTGCCTTGGCTAATTGATTGACAATGAACCTCTGATAAAGAAGTTTGTTGGGAGGTTTGATGGGGGGGGGGTTCCCCCCTCCTTTCTTTGTCTGGAGTTTCTTTTTGTTTGAATTGCACTCCACATTCTACCCCCCTCCCCCTTTTAAAAGCTTTTCAGGGACAGCTCCCAGACAAACAGCTGACACTCACAAGCAGGTAGAGAAGAATGAGAATCTCTGTGCCTAGCTTTTGACAGGTTTATCTTGGGGGCTGACTAGCACTTTCCAACCATCGATATAAGCCAGGGCAGCAGTGTCAGACATAGCCATGGGGTGGAGGGGGAAGGGGGGGGGGTCAGATTGTTGATGTGCTGGGGTGAGAAGGGTAGTTTAAAAAAACAGTTTTCCTTTGGTGGGAACTGATGCCTTAGCTTGGTCTGTGCATGCAAGAGGTTTCCCCCACCCTGGTTTCTCCCTCTTACTGTGGGGCAGGGCATTCCATTTCTCATACTGGGTTTTCAAGATAGGGAGCTAATATGTAGGCTGTTGATTAAAAGGGTCAGAAGGGAGTGGAGATTTTTAAGACTGCATATATTTTATATGCTTTGTTGTGTGTACAAATTTTTGGCCTCGAAGATGCATATTTTCTGGAGAGAAAGTGGGATGAGCTACACGTTCCTTAGGCCCCAAAAAGTCAGCCTTTCCTCGGTCTCTAATTAATGTGCCCCTAGACTCTCTTCTTACAAGACAGGAGCCGGATCCTGCACTGCGATTCCCTGGCACAGGTGCCCACACTGGTGGTGAATATGTGGAACTCTGTACAGGTGTAGGGTTCACATGGTTCACATGCTAGATGATCACATGGGATCAGAGGCCTGAGGCCCTGATCCTACAAACAGTTAAGCACATGCATAATTTAACTCAGGTGAACCTGCTCCATGTGCATAAAGTTAAACACCTGCTTAAGTGCTTTGCCAGGTCAGGTTCCAAGCTAGTAAATGTCATGCTTCGTGGTTTGGCTTTTAATGGGCAGATATGGGAAAAGTTTACACGATCACAAGGTCCTTTTCCATTGATGGGTTGTGTCACAGATAGATCCACTATTTAGTTACTTCGTTTGGATACAGGCAAAATCCCTGAATTGATCAGATTACGAATATAGGATTTGCCAGCCTGGATCAAAGCATGTGTCCATCAAGTCCAGGGTCCTGCATCTGGCAGTGGCTAGTAGCTAATTCTCCAGAGGAAAGTGTAGATACCCACCCCCTGTAGTGAAGCACCCAGCTGTTTGTTCAATACTGTGGGGTCAAGGGGAAAGGAAGGAGCTTCTCCCACAGACCTAAGGGGGATCAGATTACGCCTGGGGCTCCTAGCCCTTTTTTGTCATGCCCCCAGTTTTGAAATGGACTGGTGAGATAAGCTGCCTTTTCCCTGGTCTCCTTGCACTGTGCTCTGGCATAGTTACTAGTCTCTTTCTCCTTTGGGGGTCTCTTTCCTCTCTGCAGCTTTTTCTTTTTTACAATTAATTTGTAATTAGATTAATAAAAGGAAACACACGCAGCTCTAACTGCCAGTCCTAATGAATATGTGCGTTCCACCCTGATGCGAAATGTGCTCAGTATCTTTATGGTTGTAGCTTTCTATTTTCCATCCTTGCATTTTTTTTCCCCCCTCCCGCCGTTCTCTTTCCTGCTTTGCCAGGCGACTCCCATTCATTGTCCCCACACTTGCCAGAAAGATACACGCTGCTGCTGGGGCTCCATAGACTTGGCTGCATGTGCTCTCCCCGCTGAGAGCAGAAAGCAAGGGTTGGGCCAGCGAGCCTGCAACTCTGTATGCATGAGCTGCTTCTGTAGAGGCCACGCAGGAGCAACAGGTGGAAGGCTGGTGTTTTTCCAGGAGGCATTTTACCCATGGCTACGTTGTGATCACATTTGCACTGGTCGGGGGGATCTGGCAGAGCAGAAACGAGGTCCTGCAGCTCTTCCTGCCACCTAGAGCTAGTGTGGAGCCCACCCCGGGTTGGGAAAATGCTGGTTTTTGTCTTGCAGAATGAAATATGTTTACCCTTAATTTCCCGGCAAACCAGCAAATATTATTGTTCACAAAACTATTTAGTAACTTAAAAAAAAATCCAGCTACAGTACTGACTTGGTCTGACTTTCATCAAAACAATCGCCAGTGGACAGCTAGAGGTGCCCATCCTTTGAATTCAGCAGGTGCTTTGTAAGTCGTTGGAACACCCTAGAAATTCAGTAGCACCTATCTACTGAATTAAAAACACTACAGGCCAAATTTCAATAAGCTGTTTGACTGATAATATTATATCAGAATGTCCTTTTAAAGACCTTCAGCCCCAGGTTATTGCGATTTCATTAATTGCAGCCAGCAGCCCCTCAATCTTACCTATCTAAGGCATCTGCCGCTGTGGTATCTAAGTGCTGTACACATCAATTTATGTTCTATTTAGCTTCACCTCAGTTGATCTCATTTCTCTGTCTCTCCAAGATTCCAGGGATTTTTCCTCCTCCCCTTCTTCTGAGTCTCTATAATGCTCCCTATGAGAGTGTGTGTTGCATTAAAAAATTGCATTTGTAATGGTGCTTTATAAACCACGGTTTCTCATGGGTGTATAGCTGCCCTTTCAGAGCCCCTTGAAATCAAGAGAAAAACTTTCATTGAGTTCAGCGGAAGTGGGTTTGGGACCTTTAGGGCTCAGCCCTGCATTCCTTGTACTCATGCAAAAACTCCACTGTCCCTGTCTAGACTAGAATTTGGAAGGTGTTAGCTACACCTACTCTGGACAAAGCCATTGACTTCTGGGGGCTTTTCCAGGCGAAGGACTACCTGATGGGATTCTGAAGTGGCTTGCAGGTGAAAGCTCAATTTGTCACATTCTCGGATGGATACTGGAGTAATTTTGCCTTGGTGTGCGATTAGATCTTTCTGGATTTATCCTGGCCCCCTGGCGGAGCCCCTCTGAGGTGAATATTTAGAAACACGGTGAGACTACTGGTCATCAGTGCACTAGCAGTTTGAATGCTGCTGTTTGGGAAGATCACAGAGGGCGTATCACATGATAGCTCTCCTGCGGTGTTGGTTGGCTAAGCATGCCCCATGTAACGAGGCGATGGCAGAAGCCATTTTCTTTTGGTTTCTAGAGGCAGGGTGTGTTTGTTCAGGTGAGCTTTCTGATCCAATTCTAAGATGTGATTCGGCTTTGAACAGTGATTGTAAAACGGACATCCGATTCAATCTGCTCTCTTTGTGATCTGCTACATGTGTGCAGAATCATCTCTTTAGTCTTCTGACAAAAATAAGTTTTTACTCCTGTTATCCACAGTCCTGGGAGGATGAGCTGCGTTCTGTTCTGAGGTGAGCATCACAAACAGAATTATTATCTAAGTTCCCATTGCAGGGCCACAGTTTGCCCTCAGTGACGCCTTTGCAACCTCAGGAGTATGACTGAGATTGCATTGCATTTGCAAGCCCTTTGGAGCCATTATAAACATTATAACAGAACGGTCACAGCTCACTTCATGTAGTTTTGGGTCCATTTATCCTATGGACCCAGTTTGTGTGTGACTAGAGTGCCACTGGAGCGTATCAAGTATCAGAGGGGTAGCCGTGTTAGTCTGGATCTGTAAAAAGCAACAGAGAGTCCTGTGGCACTTATAAACTAACAGATGTATTGGAGCATAAGCTTTCGTGAATGAATACCCACTTCGTCAGACTGGAGTGTATGAGATACATCTATTGTTGATGTTGTTATGTCTGACCAGGCAAATGCCAAAAGCAGTGTCTTGGAGAGACATGGTGGGTGAGGTTATATCTTTTTATTAGACCAACTTCTATTGGCGAAAGAGACCAGCTTTCAAGCCTACACAGAGCTCTTCAGCCAGACCTGAAGAAGAGCTGTGCGTAAGTTCAAAAGCTTGTCTCTTTCAGCAACAGGGGTGGTCTAATAAAAGATATTACCTCACCCGCCGTATGTCTCTACATCCTGGGACCAACACAACCACAGTAGCACACAAAAGCAGAATCTGTAAACTTCCTGTTCCCTCACGCATTGTGATAGGAGAGGCATCATCAGGAAAACAGTTAAGGAACGGCAACAGAAAACTGAGCAATGTAGAGAGAGCTTCTGAGCCTCAGGGGTTCCATTTTCCAAACAAGTAATCTTATGAGATATGACTTTATTCTGTCAGGCTGAGAAATCGGGATAGTCAATCCAGGCAGCTTTCACTCATCAAAACAAATTACAGGCTGACTACTACATGGATAGTTAACAGGCCATAAATCTTCATATGCATCTGTAAAGCATTAAGCATACCTTTGTTGCTAAATGAAATATACGTGCAAATACGATAACTGACATGGTGACTAACGAGAGGAAATTCACCTGAACAGATCTGTCAAAACAAAAAGAATTTGCTTTTAATAACCACACACTACATAGTGCAGCAATTACCCAAGATAGAAGTACAAAACCACCCTTAGCATCTAAACTGAAGTACTGTTGAGGCTCTCTAAATAAGCAGCCACTGTATCAAAGAACACAAACTCTGCTAACCATGAGGCCTACAATGAGTTGAAAGTCGATGAGAAAACGGGGGGGCTAAGTGCCCCTTCACTCAATTTTCATTTTTGCTCTGCGATTCATTGAAGTACAGTTTTTTCATGAATACCCCATGCGGCCCTGATAATGCAAATGCTTATTGCCCATGCTTAGCTCTATGTACACGAGGAGCTTTGCAAAGTGACTACTCGCATATGTAAAGTTAAACGTGGGTGTAAACATTTGCAGGATCAGGGATATAATTTTCTGTTATTCTTAAATTATATTTCTCCCTCTGCCAGCTGGACTGGGAGTATTGGCTAGGCAGCGTGTATGTTCTATTGGGAATGAATCACTCACATTACTAAGAACATAGAAAGTTAAGGACACCCACTGCTAAAGAAGACTGGAAGATGGTAGCTTGAGGTGGCCTTATCAAACTCTGTGCCATTTTCCTTTCCTCTCCTTTACACTGTTTCTAAATGAGTTAACTTCTGACTCCACGTCATGGATGTGACAAGATCACAGAGTCTCGTTCTTCTGACACTGAGCAGGGCACTTGATGAAAAGAAGGAAAACGGTGTTCTGTGTAAAACTAGACTGCCCCTTTCTGCTTCGCTACAGAGCTCTTCCAGCCCCTGTGTGCTAGAGGCTTAAAAAAATAGTACACTTGTCTGTCTAGATCACTCTAGGCCTGTCATTATCATAGTGGGACCCCTGCAACGAGCGTGTGCTGCGGACCTGCAGGATCGGTTGATGCTACACAGCGCCTCATGCGGCGCCTCATGGTCTCAGACGCCATCCGATGGTCCAGGGACATCTACATCGAGCACATCACCGGCCACCGACAGTACCAGGAGGCGTGAGCCAGAGTGACATCGTTCTCCCACTACGAGAAAGAGACCAAGTGACCTTCTCCGTTGGATCATATGAACTGGAACCATAAACTCCCTGAACATTAAATCTCACCAAATGAGGGTCAATCCATCCTCATCATCATATCCATTCATTATTATCCACACCTGAACATAGCCACTTTATGAACTTCATACCCTCATATCTCAATGTCTGTACTTTGACCCATCAACCTTTTACCCCCAATCGGGGATATTGCAGATTATGTATTCCTCATGCCACTTTATCTTAAACCAAACTTTGCACCCTCGATAATCTGTATGTTATTCCCTGATAACCAGAAACTTCTATGCTCAAACTCGGTTCACTATTTTTTTTAACATCATCTTAATAAAATTTTTAAATCTGAGCACCTTACCACACCCCTGTGAGGTAGGGAAGTCGTACGGTCCCCACTGCAAATGAGGAATTGAGACACGGAGAGATTAAGAACGAGGAGTACTTGTGGCACCTTACTTAGATACTAGCAAATTTATTTAAGCATAAGCTTTCGTGGGTTAAAACCCACTTCATCGGATGAGTTTCAAAGCCACCTAAAGGATTTAGATTCCCAGTTCCCATTACTGGACATCCAAATTCCCTGGGCAGATTGGAAAATCTCCACCTAAGCCCCAGGTCTCACAGGAAGTCTGTGGCAGAGTCAGGAACTGAACCTAGGTCACCTGTATCCTAGCCCAGCCCCTTAACCACGAGCCCCCCTTTCCTAGCACGCCATTACCCTGGCCCTAGGAAAGATGTGCATTATGAATTCTTGTGTCATCCAGTTTGTTTGGGCTTTTTTCTCCCGCAGAGTTAGAACTTGAAAACTAACCTCTTGACAGTGGTGTGGCGAATCTGCCGGCAGAGACATTATTAAGCCCAGAACGGTTCACCGCCCTACACAGCACTCTGTTGCTGCTATTTCTGCTGCCCCTCTTTCTCCTCCCTCACCTTCCTATTCAGGACTAGCCCAATGTTCTCTGACATTTTTGAGGTGAAAGCTTTTGGGTGGTGCTTGTTTTCCCCCATTGCAAATACCATACCCACAGCTACATGTTTCCCAGCCATATTTATTTTCCAATACTCAGTAGTCAGGGATGGTTCAGGTACAATAGTATGTTTCCCCCTCCTTTGCCTTCTCCTCTAGGGGTTCATACCTGTGCATCAAATCTAAAAATGAGCATGCTAGGAAATCGAATGTATGATGCTAAGTCTCTTTTGTGAGGAGGGGGGGCAGAGGTGCGAGAGGGCAATCTATGTTTTCTGACCCCTCCCCTCACCAGGAAGACCCTTGTTCACTTAACACTGTCTCCTTAAAGAGGTCAATTGTCCCTCGTTCTCTCACTCAGCCTCGGAGGGTTTACCATTGGGAAAAGGCAGTGCCTTCTTTTCCATCGAACGTGATGGCAGGTTTTGTGTTCTAACCCTTAGATGCAGAGTCTGGATTTCAAAAGCATTAAACCCTGTGCTGCCCCTTCTCCCTTCCTCCTTTAAAAAAAACCCCAAATAGCATAATTGGTGTATGCCACAGAAATATATTTGTCGCTCTATATTGCTTTGAACCATGTCACATCAAAGGAATCCACTGCTTTCATAACTTGATTTGAAAGAGTTGTAGAAATAACCATCATTATGAAACACAGCAAATAGCATGGTTCAAGGAGGGGAAAGGAAAGAGATTTTCATGGAGCAAAGCCTATAAGGTGGAGGAAAACAGAGGTACAGTGGCAGTGGCCAGATCCAGAAAGAAAGCAATGTGTGCAAATTTTACTTGGCTGTTCCGAATGCGCAGGTTGTAATGGACACTAATACCTGCAGCGTCGTGTGAAATACACTGTAACCAAGTCAGAAATGTGTTTCCGAGGACCTGGAAAACAAATGCGAAACTAGCAGGACAAGAGTGGCTGGATTGGGCGAAACAAACAGTACAAGAACGGATGGCTGCTTTCGCGGAAATGGCTTTCCTTTGGAAGGATCCCCTTCATTATAAAATAGAGGAGGTGGCTGGCCAGGCACTCTCTGTGTGGGCTCCGGGATGCTGGAACTTGCTCCTACCTTTGGTCCGAAGTAGCCTGAATTTGGTGACCTTCCGGGCATGCTGCCCAAGACGTCTGTTTGAGAGAGTGTGTGGAGAGGGCTGAGGGTACTACCTAGACGAATGTGAAGTCTGTCACAGTTAGAATCTGTGTTCTAGCTCAATAAATTAGGACTTATTCCCATATCCCTTCCGTCGTCCAATAAGAATGGCCGATGTAAATAGCTATGCATTAAGATGAGAAACCCTGTGACTTACGTTGCCCCGTGAAAGATAGAATGAGAGAGAGTCAAAAAGTAAAACCTTGAGGACGGGTGGGGGCTGGGTAGGTGTTTTTGCATGTGACTGGCTGGCTGAGCTCCTGCTGAATGGATCACTTTAATGCTGCTGAGATGCATTGTATTGTTAATGGTGTCTTAGGTGCCTACAGACTTGGAAGGACATTTTTTAGCTGTTGTTTACATAGAAATAAATAAGCAAATAGGTTGCCAGATGAGGAATGTAGATTTCAGCACATATAGGGAGTGTACCTGAGACCCAGGTACTGAGAATCCTCTCGTACATTACCATTTGCAGCCTGTTATGGGAGCAGAGAGAACAGCCACAGCCACCATGTGCTTCAGCAGAGAGGTAGGGAGTGACCTCTGACCCACAAGACTCTTGCTTTAAGTCCGCCCACCCAAGGCGTCTCTAGGAACTGGAGGACCAAGAACTCTGAGGTTAACTAAACTCCACGTACCCACCTTTGCAATTAGTTGGGCTGATCTCTGGGATTTGGCACAGAGTCTTCTCTCCTAAGGTTTGACATCACCAGCAGGGTCTTCTGCATAAATTAAATCACATTCAAAACCTCTACGGGGTGGCTTGAAGGCCTGACCTTGCAAACATTTCCTCGGGTGAGTAAGCCTTATTCACATAAGCAGTCCCATTGATTTCCAACCATGAGCGAGAACTGCTCCTGTAAGTAAAGATTTGCAGAGTGCTTCAGTGACTTGCAATAGGACTGTCTTAAGGAACCTTTGTTCAGACTGGCGTTCGCGTCTAGCTCCAGCACGTTGCAAGACGATGGGCCTTAAAATGGTGACATCCTGCTTTGTAGTGAAATTATTTGAGATCATTTTTGGAACTCTCAGAGGTATGGTTTAATTTATTTCCTCCTTCCACCCAGTTAGTAGGTCGCAAGGTACTAATGCAAACTAACATCCTATGTGGAGAGATACAAAACACAGTTGCAGTAAGACTTGGGAAACTTTCCAGAATAGTGTTTCTGGCAAATACCGGATCATCTGTAATGTTTATAAAGCTTTTAGTGGCGCTCAGTTGGGAGTGGCCTGTATAATTCACTCGTGGCTTCACCACGCATGAATATATCAGCCAGTACGAACTCAAGAGAATAAAATCGCGCATGTTACTGTATTTCATCCAGTTTATAAAAGAAGGCTACATGTAATAAATGCAGAAACTGTAACTAGTTAGTGCACAAACTCTGAATCTTCTGTGCTCACACTGAGATTTGAAATTCTGAGGCAGTTGATGGCAAAAAAAGATTTAGATCCTTCGCTGCTGCTTTTTTGTAAGGCTGGGGCACTGCAGTGTTTACTGTACCGAGGTGTATTGCTAATCAAACATTATCGTACTTTATGAGCTGTTACCGTTCTGCTTGGGAAAGGTGCGTGTTCACTTTAATAAGACTTCTCCATCTTGCCCTTTGAGAGGAGGGGTGTCCTTCTGTGTTTTCTTTTCAGAGAGGCAAGACTTACCTCTGTTATGCTTTTAAAAACATCGGTACCATAGCAACAGGGAGTACATTCTACTGGCATCTTTCAGTGCTAATAGAATGGCATGTCAGACAAACAGAGTGTACTTTTTTTTTTAAATCTCTTCAGCTGTTCTAACACTGCACCTTTATGTATTAACACACATATTTTTTTTAGTGGTATGGTTGATCTATAGAGTTCACCACCTAGGTGTGCTACCTAACTTTGCCACGTCTCGCTGTGTTTTTATGTCTAATATGGAAACTCTTGTAAACTGGTTAATATGGAATAGGGTGACCAGACGTCCCGATTTTATCGGGACAGTCCCGATATTTCCTTCTTTGTCCCGCGTCCCGACCGATGTTCGGTCGGGACACTGGACAAAAAAGCAAATTTGCCCTCCGCTCCGGCGCTCACACCCCCCCAACCCCGACTCCGCCCCCTCCTTCCCCCATTGGATCTCTCAATGGAGGGAGGAGGTTAGGAGGAGGGTCGGGCAACTACTAGGAGCCTGGGAGGGGAAGGGAAAGTTGCCGCGGCCCCGCCGGGAAGGAGCCGCTGGAGCGCAGCCGAGCGGGAGAGGCGCGGGGCTCCCTGCCGGCGGCGGGACGCGCCGCATGTGCCCACGGCGGGCTGGGGAGCGGGAGGCTCTGCAGGGCTGGGAAAAGCCCTGGCACCTGCCCGTTGCCCAGCCTGGAGCCCCTCAGGTGACCGGCCGCTGCTGTGGCTCGGCTGTGCCAGCCCTGGCCCCTTGCACGCCCGCGCCGCGGCCAGCCCCGGACTTTGCTTCTTGTCCCCCCCCCCTGCCCTCTTTATCCCTAGCCCCTTCTGCATCGGGGCCAGCTTTTACCCTGGGGTGGGCAGCACGTGCGCCCGGCGCGGCTGGGGCCTGCTAATGCCCCCCGCCCCTGCGAAACTGCTTTTTTTTTTTTTTTTGCTCCGCCGCCATTTTTTTTTGCTCCACCCCCCCCCTCCGCCCCTCCCTGCATCCCGATATTTCATCCCTGTGATCTGGTCACCCTAATATGGAAGCAGTTTATTAAACAAATAAGTCGGCAGTCCTGCTCCAGATAAATGTTTGTTGTGCGTAGATGGGAATATGAACATATTGGACTATTTCTAGGGCTACAAAATTGCATAGTCACATCAGATTTACGAGACGAGGTAAATTTCCTACCAAGGGCTGGTTGTAAGGGATGTGGTCAAAGTGTTTGGGCCCCAAATTTGTCCTTAGTTTAAATTTATGTGTCATCCTGTCATGGTAAATGTTCTTCATTGTTTCATGTTTCAAATCAATTGTTCTGATACTGGAAAGGAAAGCAGTGTTGTGGGCATACAGAAAGCAGAATCGTCCAGTTTTGAGGGCACAGGAACGGGGAGACACCAAATGGGATTCCATTTCCAGCGCTGCCGCTAACTAGTTGTGTGATGTTGCTCAAGTTACTTACTATAAGGCCAGACTGTTAAAAGGTTCTGGTTATTCTGGGTGCCACCATTTTTGGAAGACAGCTAAATTCTGATTTTCAGAGATGTTTGCCACCTGCAGCTCCCAGGGATTTCAAATACAAGCGTGGGAACTCAGCACCTTTGAAAATCAGTTCTCAGGTGTTTCAAGTTGGGCACCCAAAATCATTAGACACTTTTTTTTGAAAAAGTGGGCCTTGTGCCTCAGCTTACCCATCTGTAACATGGACATAATATCTACTTTTGTAACTCTCTTTGAGATGTCTGGATAGAAAATGTTCTATGAGAGCTGTTGTTAATAATTTATGACTTCTCATTTTATGTGCCATCCTGATCACAGCATGCCCGTGCGTCATGTTTTTAGTTTGGGACCAGAAATCAGTGCTATATCTTTTTTTTTTTAATTGTCTTTTTAAAATTGCGTTTTTTAATTTTCAGCTGAAAGAAGTATTTTTCTTTTATATTCATCTGTCACAAGTAAGTTATGCTTAGGGCCTGTTCTTAATAATAGCCTTTTTGTGAGGCTTGTTCTACCCTTAAAGTAGAGTGGATAAGCTGGTTATTTTAGTTCATGTTCAAGAATTGCCGACTTCTCATAGGACACTTTGGAAAGTGTTCGTTAGTGAAGTTCTGCTGATACGGGATGTATCACGTTTTCAGGTTTTTGTTTTTCTCCCCTTGTATCTCATGAGTAGGAGATATTTCTTGCTTAGGAGTTAATCTGCTCCTGTTGCTACTTGCTGATTTGGGGGTTTTGCAAACCTTTATACACAAATCTCTTTATTGAGTTCAATAGACTACTTGCATGAGTTGTGGTTTTCAACGTAAGTTCCTTAACATCCTCTGTGGTCTCACAGACATCTCCACAGCAACTCATTATGATGTCACAGGGACTTGGTGATGGCAGTATGTGGCAGAAGCACACCAATCCTTTGGCAACAAAGATCCTGTTCCCATGCCCATGTTCTTAGTAATGAAAACAGCTATTGTAGGAGGATTTGCTGGGACAGCTATACCAGTATAGCTATGCTAGCAAAACTTTTCTAGTGTAGACACGCCCAAAGTAGCATCAAATACTGAGGTGGGGAGGAGAAGTTGTTTAATTTAGGCCTAGACTACACTGGAAAAGGTTTGCCTTTGCCAGTCTGGCTGCACTGGCAAATCTTCCTAGTGTAGATGCAGCTTACCAGTGTAATTTATGCTTGTTTCCCGAATGAAATAAGTTATAATGGCAAAAGCGCTGCATCTATACTTGGGCTTTTGCTGGCACAGATGTAGTAAAAAATCACAGCCCAAACCAATGTTGTTATACTGACAAAAGAGTCTAGTGTAGACCTGGCCGTGGATTATAGGACAGGGATTGTCTCTCACTGTGTGGGTACACAATGATCTGATCCTGATTGGGCACTCGATAATACAAATAAGTACTACCGTAATACAAGTGATTATTAATACACCTCTATTCTGATATAACGCGACCTGATATAACACGAATTCGGATATAACGTGGTAAAGCAGCACTCCAGGGGGGTGGGGCTGCGCGCTCCGGCGGATCAAAGCAAGTTTGATATAACGCGGTTTCACCTATAACGCGGTAAGGTTTTTTGGCTCCCGAGGACAGCGTTATATCAGGGTAGAGGTGTAATAAGCACAACAAAGGGAAAAGAAGAAATATATCCATGTATCCTTCCCAATGTATATACGTTTACAGCAACCCATGGCATCTAATTAATAAAACTAGTCCTCCCTGTTGTTAATATGGTACTTATTGTTTGCCATTGTAGTGTGTGGTTTACTTGTACGTGCCAATTCAGTGCCCCTTGTGTGACCATTGTATGCCAGTTCAGTGCCCATTGTTAGAAGATGGCTAGCTTGCACTCATCCAGTCAGCAACAGATAAAGGATTTTGCACTGGGTGGGAGGGTCTAGTACGCAAATAAATGATGTTATGCAAGTTGGTGGTATGCATCTGTATGAAAGACATGGTATTAAGGCTTTACTCAAGCAGTATTCTCTAGGTCATTGGTTCTCAAACTGGAGGTCGGGACCCCTCAGGGGGTTGTGAGATTATTACATGGCGGGGTCGCGAGCTGTCAACCTCCACCCCAAACCCTATTTTGCCTCCAGCATTTATAATGGCATTAAATATATAAAAAAGTGTTTTTAATTTATAAGGGGGGGTCGCACTCAGAGACTTGCTATGTGAAAGGGGTCACCAAGACAAAAGTTGAGAGCCACTGCTCTAGATCATGGCTGTCTTGCAGAACTGTCCCTTTTTCAAATGAAAAATATTGCTGAAAATTACAATGTTGACTCTCTTTCAAAAGTAAACAACAAAAGTCAAACATCTGATTTGGGGGGACGACAAGAGTGAATCCCTTTGAAGGAAAATGTGTTTGTTCATTTGTCAGGACTAAAACCAAATGAGTGATGCTGATATTGTCCAAACAGAGTAAAGTCTGGGGCGGAGCTGGCAACCCTTGTTCCTCTCTTTCCTTATTTAGCCACCAAGACTGGAGTTTGAGATTCACCCTTAAGCCCTGAAACATCTCACAATCTGACAGCCACCCAAAACAGCACTTCCTAACCAATTTCAGATGTTTACGGTAGCGGCAGTTCTTATGGTAGACACTCAAAATCCTGAACCCAGGATTTGGGCCATAAAAAAAAAAAGAGACAGTGATTTTCCAGGTGCGTTGTTTTTGTGTGTATGTCAGGTCAAAACTCTGAGGGGACCTCAGTATTTGAGTGACCAGCTTTGAGACAGGTAGGAATGGACTGCTGAGTACCCACGGTTCCCGTTGACTTTGGTTGGAGTTGTAGGTGTTGCTCAGCACCTCTGAAAATCAGGTGTAGGTCTCTCAAGTTGGGTGCCCAAAATTAGTAGACATTTTTGAAATTTGGACCAGAATCCTGAATTCTGGTATTTGCAAAGAATATGAAACAGTTCATCTTCTAAAACCGCTCTCATCTGGGAAGTGGTTAATTAACTCCCTTATCGCACCCAAGGAAACATCACTAGCAAAGGATACAAAATCAATATTATTTTCTTCTTTCCTTTTCCCAGGTTGTCAGCGCTCTATAGGCTTGTCCAATGGAAAAGCCAAGGTGTGCAGTTACAGCGGATGGTATTACTGCAGCACCTGCCATGTAGACGACAACTTTCTAATCCCCGCGCGACTGGTTCATAACTGGGACACTTCAAAATACAAGGTAATCTTCACGCGTGATGGTTTGAGAAGAAATACATCGCCATGTAATAGAAACACAAATGATGCTGAAGGTTAAAATCTAATTTTACAATCGACTAATATTATCCAGTCGATCACATTCCTGACCTGGCTGAGAGGGGTCGTGCCCGGTGGTTGGAGCGGGAAGCAGAGTCGGAAATCGGAGTTGAAGGTCAGAACCGGGTTACCTGGGTTGAGGAAAAGCAGGAACAGGGCTGGATCCCAGTCAGGAACAAGGCAGGAGCAGGACTGGAACAATGAGGAACCAGGCTAGGAACAAGCCGATGTAGGAGTCATAACAGCTGTGGGCAAATGTTTTAAGCAGCCGCCGAACTGCTGCTAGGCGTAAGCAGGGCCGGCTCTGGCTTTTTTGCCGCCCCAGGCAAAAAAGCCTCCTGCCGCCCCCCGGCGGGGAGCGCGGCAGGGGAGGGCGCCGAGCCTGGCCGCGGCCCCGCTCTCCCCAACCGGCCAGAGCGCCGGGAGGAGGGCGGCGAGCCCGGCCGCGGCCCCGCTCTCCCCGACCGGCCGGAGCACTGGGAGGAGGGCGCCGAGCCTGGCCGCGGCCCCGCTCTCCCCAACTGGACGGAGCGCCGGGAGGAGGGCGGAGAGCCCGGCCGCGGCCCCGCTCTCCGCGACCGGACGGAGCTCTGGGAGAAGGGCAGAGAGCCCGGCCGCAGCTCCGCTCTCCCTGGGTGAGCGCTGCCCCCCTCCAGGTGCCGCCCCAAGCACATGCTTGGAGGGCTGGTGCCTGGAGCCGGCTCTGGGCGTAAGAACTGGTCTGCTGACTCTTCCCACCTAGAGGCGCCAACTTCCTGAGTTCTCGGAGGGCGCTCAACCTCCCCACTCCACCCCAGACCCCACCCCAACTCCACCCCTTCCCCCAAGCTCCCATCCCTGCCCCACCTCTTCCCGCCCGCGCCCCACCTCTTCCTACCCCTGCCCCGCCCCACCTCTTCCTGCCCCCGCACTCCGCTCCAGCCCAGCGCCTCCTGAATATCACTGAACAGCTGATTGCTGCAGGCAGGAGGCGCTGGGAGGGAGAGGGAGAAGCTGAGTGGCGGGGCTGCCGGTGGGTGCTGAGCACCCACTATTTTATTTCCCGTGGGTGCTCCCGCCCTGGAGCACTCATGGAGTCGGCGCCTATGTCACCCATCAGGCCCTGTAGCCAATCATTTAGCTGACTACAGGCCAGCTGTCCTCGTTAGATTGCCCAGAGACCAGTTCTGTTGCAGGCCCTGATTCCTGATAGTTCATCTGTCCCCTACTCACATGTCTCGCCTACTCAGTCTGTTACCCCTCCACAGCACGTCTTCAAATCTGCAGAAACCACCTCCATGTCTCTTCCCTCACGGTGCCACACTTCTCCTCCTGGCTGCCTCCCCTTACAACTGCTGAAGTCCTTCAAGAAGCAGGGGTTCTTCTCTACCTGCTCTCGTGGTCCTAATCTTCAGAGTCCTCATAGAGTCATAGGACTGGAAGAGACCTTGAGAGGTCATCTAGTCCTGTGCCATGCCTCATGGCAGGACTAAGTATTATCTAGACCATCCCTGACAGGTGTTTGTCTAACCTACTTTTAAAAATCTCCAATGATGGATATTCCACAACCTCCCTAGGCTCATGGACTGGGCCTTGGCTACCTCAGACATTGCCTCTTTCGCCGCAGCTCCAAGAGCTGTGATTCTCAGGAGCTCTACAGTTGATGGATCCCAAGAGGAGAGCTTGGTGATCAGGGCTTTTTTTTGGTGGCAGGCACTAGTCCTATGGAATTCCATCCTATGGGAAATCAGATCTCTCTAGCGTCAGAACATCGTGGACTTCATCTCTGAGCACAAGTCTTCTTATAAAAGCAGAAGGATGGCACCTCAACACTTCCCTGGACATAAGCAACAGAAGTAATATGAAGAGAGAGGTTTGCACATTCAGTCATAATGTGAGGGTGAGGTGGAAGATAAGTACAGTTCTTTAGATTGATTTTACCTTTCTTTTTTTTTAACACTCAGATGCTATGAGTGTACGGATAGATATGCAAATATGGATGAATGGATAGACAGGCAAATATATGCTAGTGGCTATTTTATACATCTTAGCATGTTTCCCAAAGGGCACCAGAGAAATGGAGCATAGAACATGCATTTCTGTTGGATGTTTTCATAGGGTTAACGGTGTTGTTTTGGCATTGCAGGGGGAGTGTGCTGAAACAATAACAGACTTATGAGGAAGGAAGATTGTACGAAAGCTTCAAACATAACGGACACTGTTAGGAGAGGCTGTTTGATGTTTAACGTCTGTGAATATTATTATTATTATGGGTTATTTGAAAAGGAAATAAAAGAACTGGTAAATGCTCTGTTAGGGGAAAAAGCAGGCTCTCTTGAAGAAGAAAATTTGTCAAAAGACAGAGATTATTAAAGGAAACCAGAGCCTGTCATTAGGAAAATGATAATCTGATGCCAAATAATATCAGATTTTTCAGGAGTTAATAAAGTTCTTGCATAGAGAGATTAAGGATCTCTTTTTTTTTTCCCCAGGAGGCCAGATATTGAATATTAGACATTACATTATTTTCCTTTGGATGCCCTTCCCAAAGGCCACTCATTTGGCTGGACAGGGATGGGATGAGAGCCTCTAATGTGGATCAAGTGGATGGTAAAGCAGGCAGTCTAGTGAAAACATGTGTCAATGAGACCATAAAGAAGAGAAACTGGATTTTTAATTTAGAATTCAAAACTTGTACCATTTCAAACAGTCTGGCTACAGGAGAAAAGGAACTGCCGGTGTTCAAAGAGTTGGGGCATAAAGGCAGAATAGAGTTTTTAGGCTTCAATTTAAAATCAATTTAATTCTGATTATAACAATGAGAAATTCTCAATTTTCACTTTGCCAAAGCACAATACAGTTGTGAACATTCCCTTGGCTGGGAGCAGTGTCAAGTTCTCTGTAAGTACGTATATCTCCGGAGTAACTGAGTCTCTCAGGAGTGTTAATTTATCCTCACAGCACCCCAGCAAGGTAGGGGAGTATCATCATCCTCAATGTACAGACGGGGAACTGAGGCACTGAGAGATCAAGTGACTTGCCCAAGGTAACCGGTGAAGTCTGTGGCAGAGCTGGGAATTGAATCTAGGTCCCCTGAGTCCCAGACCAGTCCCTTAACCACAAGACCATCCTTTGTCTCCTAGCCCATTATGTAACTGATCGGGTCCAAGGGAATCTGTTAGTTTTGCCTCTTTATACTGGATTTTGCAATTTTATGCCTTGTTTCTATCTTCATTGTATCCTTTATTGGAACTAAGCAAATCCTCTTCTGTAGTGGTGCACACTGGCCTGAGATGACCCTTAGTCTTTCATTTATCTCCATTTTCTCTTTCTCTCATACTTCAGATGTAGAGTGTGATGCCGTGTCACTACTGTACAATCCATTTAGATACTTCAGATGCAAAAAAAAAAAGTGTCTTAGTTTTGCCTGCAGTACTTAATAGCAATAATGTAGCTGCATGACTCTTTATTAGTGTATCGATTCTATGTCCTGGTCTGGCAGAGACAGAAACATCATCCCACGCTCCTCAGGTGTTCTTAGTGTTAATGATTTCTGTTTCTCTTGGACTCGCTTTCAAAGCAGGATATCCTCATCCACTACTATTGCAGCTACCTTGATGTTGAGTGTCCCACAAGTACCTACACAGATAGATCTCTTGAACAGCACTCCCAAAATGGAACCACGCTCCAAAGCCTCACCAGAGAGGCAACACTGTCCATCAATTCAACGCAGCAATGCACTAGAGAGGAGCTACTCCAGCAGGAGCCCCCCTTTCAACCTGATCCGTAATATACCGATGGGGGCTGATAGGAACAGGGCTTTGTCAAAGTGGACCGTGCTCAGCACAGTCCTGTGAAATATCAGAGAGAACATGAGTGTGGCTTCCACCTATTGAATGCTTCTGTATTTCGCACTATCTAGAAAATGTGTCAATCACTCAACCTGTGAACAGAGTAACCGTGGATGAAGAACATGAAATAATTTCTCCCCAGCCATCTCGTCCTCCTTTGCAAGGTGCATTGGCACCTATTATATCTGCCACTAGCAAAGCTGAGGAAGCAAGCCCCAGTGTATGATCTATAGCTTGGGCCTTGTTTGGTAACGCTGATACAATTAGGTATATGTTTTCAGCTGTTCCCTGGAATTCACTGCACTTGAACAGCATGTATAATATTAACTCTTGGTCTTCACAGTCGGAGAAGATCCCATCTGTCTGCTTCTGACAGGATGAGACTTGGAAAAAATCAGAGGTGAAAGTAAGCCGGTATGGTCTGGTACAGGCAGTGGGGAGCTTCCCCAGGCCAGCAATTTAAAAGGGCCCTGGGCTCCGGGCAGTGGCCGAAGCCCCAGACCCTTTAAATCACTGCCTGCACTCCGCTGCTGGAGCCTTGGGGTAGCAACCGGGAGCCCTGGGGCTCCAGTGGCAATTTAAAGGGGCCGGGACTCTCGGCAGCGGCCAGAGCCCCTGGCCCTTTAAATCGCTGTCAGAGCCCCGCTGCCAGAGCCCAAGGGTATTGGAGGCGATTTAAAGGTTCTGGGGCTCCTGGCCGCCGCTATGGTGGCATTTTAAAGGACCCAGGGCTCCCAGCCGCCGCTGCAGCTACCGCTACCATGGGGCCTGGTGCTCTCAGCCACCGCTACTGCAGCCGGATTTAAACGCCCCGCCCCTTCTGGTTGAGGCCCCGCCCCCTGCTCAGGACCTTGGCCCTGTGTACCGGTAAGTCCCGTAAATTACTTTCACCCCTGGAGAAATCCACAGAGTTGAGCTTTACCGTGTGCTGGATCTTGAGAATTACACTAGATTTGTATACAAAAGCATTTGGCTACTAAGAGAAAGAACCCCTTGATTAACAGAAACCCTTTCAAAGGACTTTCCCATTCGCCATGCTTCTGCAGACTTCCTTACACAGCAACTTACACAGCAATTTCTTAACCAAAATCGTAGTTCACACAGTTTCTCCCAGCTCCCACTTTTGCTATGGTTCTCAGTCCTTTTCATAGTAGAGTTTTTCATGTTCTTGAGGGAGATTATCTTTTAGATATCTCTTCCTCCTATCCTTATGCAATCTCTTCTCTCTGGCAACTTTTACTTGGTTACATGCAAAAGGTAATAAATAAGTATTGCTGTTTGCTTCCAGTAGCACCCAAAAGCGTGCTAGGAGCTGCACAAACACAAGAAGAGAGACGGCCCCTCTTCCAAAGAGTTTACAATGAGTCTGACTTTTTGTGTTTAGATTCTGAAGCACAAGATGGCAGCCTCCAGAAAAAAGTACTGATCCTTGTTTTCCCCCCATTCCTGTTCTTTTGACATTTTAGGCTAAAGAGCGCTCTTCAATCTTAATACTTGTATTTGAATGAAATTTTCTGGTGTTTCTAATAAAATTATATGTGTGTGTATTTGTGTATTATAGGCAGAGCTGGTAGTGCCATCTATTATTAAGCTTGCCCCTGTTTTCAGTTGCTTATAACTTTGCCAAACATGAACCATTTGGGCTGAAATTTGACTTGCCAGTTTTCCTATCTCAGGCTGAGGTTTTGGCTGAAGTTTTCCAAAAAAAATCCAGCCATTTCTGAAAATGATTCTATAGGGAAAAAATACATTGTTTTGCCTGTGTTTAAAAAAAACCCTAGTGACTTTTTCTTTGAACAGCGCTAGCACGCCTATATTTTGGAGCAGGGATGTAAAATTTGTGGGAGGGGGTGACGTTTGTGTCAGGGACGTGTCTTTTGTCATCCCCATGAAAATCCACCCAATTTTGGCCAAGTTATAAGTTAACTGTCCATTCTGTGCACTCCCTGAGGCAGGGGTCTTGGGGAAAAAAACGTGATCTTGTAATTAAAGACTGTGTACCATAAAGTATGCACACACGGGGGCTGAATGAAGGTTGCACAGGCAAGCTTGATTCTGGCATTTCCTAACTTTTGAGTGCTTGACTTTGCGACCTTTAATAATCTTTTAACGTGTGTGTGTGTGCACGCGCACATGCATGCGTCCATCCATGGGTGCACTGCTGATGAATGTGCCCCATGGAAAAAATATAATATCACTTCCTGCTCATTCCTATATCTGCCCTGAGGCTGCTGGCAGGCGAGTGGGCTTTCCCATCATTTCAATGCTGAGTCACAGTGAAAGAATATACTCCAAAAGGAATACTGAGCCCTGGGGATACTGGCATCAGGTTCTGCCGTGGGAGAAAATCTGGAAACCTCCCCGTGTTCTACATTCCACTTGCTGGCTGCTCTCAAAGTTAAGACTACGTACTTGCACATTCCTAGGCCTTGATACAGCAAAGCCCTTCAACGTGTGCTTGAATGCTGTGCCGATGGGGACCAAAGTATATCTGCGAGTGATCCTCGCACGGGATTTGGAGTGAGAAACTCCTGAGTTCCAAACCGAGCTGTGATATTGAGTGCTTGGGTGGTGCTGAGTGAATCGCTGCTATCTGACTTTCCCACCCCCCTCAGTACAAGAGGAATGATACTTATTATAGGTATGGTAGCTCTCAGGTGTGTTGTAAGGCTAAATGGTTTAATGTGTGTAAAAGCAGTGTGACGATGAAGATCGTTGTATTCTTCTCTCTAGTGTACAGCTGTATTAGTCTCGCTAACAGAACAAAACCAAGAGATGCCACCAAACTTTTCTGGAGCTAAAGTTTTGTGTGCATTTGGGATCTGAAGAATTTTGTTCTTTACCCTACCTCCCCGGGTTGTTACTGATTTTCTGTTCCTCAGTTTGGACAGCGCAGTTCCTTGGGTGTGCACTGTTTAAAAAAAAAATCTAAAAGGTGAGAGATGAGTGGGATGTTTTAATACAGCTTCTGAGCCATAAAAGTCTGTGGAACCATGATCCTTAATTCACCTTACAGTATCTCCTGTGTTTAAAAATATACCAGTGCATTAGCTGCATAATCACTAACCTGCAGCCAGTACTTGGCATTATGTATGATATTTTTGTTAACATGGAGATTATTCATTGTGAAGAGGTACAGTTGGGATCATCTCTCACTGTAACATCTTCTTCCCTGACCTGCTCCTAATTCCAGTAGCTCGGTGGTTCTCAGCCTTTCCAGACTACTGTACCCCTTTCAGGAGTCTGATTTGTCTTGTCTATCCCCAAGTTTCACCTCACTTAAAAACTACTTGCTTACAAAATCAGACATACAAATACAAAAGTGTCACAGCCCACTATTACTGAAAAGTTGTTTGCTTTCTCCTTTTTACTATATAGTTATAAAATAAACCAATTGGAATATAAAAATTGTACTTACATTTCAGTATATAGAGCAGTATAAACAAGTCGTTGTATGAAAATTTGGTTAGTACTGACTTGGCTAGTGCTTTTATTGTAGCCTGTTGTAAAACTAGGCAAATATCTAGATGAGTTGATGCACCCCCTAGAAGACTTCTGCGTACCCCCAAGGAGTAAATGTACCCTTGGTAGAGAACCACTGCACTAGCTGGTACCATCTATAAGGACATATGTTGCTTTGTCTACCTCATCTTCTACAGTACCTGAAGGGAGAGGCCTTTTAAGTCTGAGGAGACTATAGTGTAGCCTTTGCCCTTTTGTTCACCTCATAAAAGGTAGCTTTGTTAGCCTAATTCATTGGTGCCTTGCTTCAGTGTAAACACTGGTTTTAAGGACCAGAAGGACTAATTGAATTGCGAAACATATCATTTTTCTACAGCAGAGTTTCAAGTGGTTTGCAGTTCATTTCACATAATCTCGGCTCTTTTTCCCCCCTTGATAAAATGCAGAAATAAAGCAGTAGGGTGGGGAGGAGTATTTGGTCTTTGAAATGGAAGTATCCTTCCCAGTTAGGACAAAAAGTTCCAAGGGGTAACAGTATCTTATTGTGGGTGCAGATGTACAGAACAATATGATGGCATAGGATAGAGAGAAAGTTCTTGAAAATGAAACACCATGATTCCTGAATAATAATAATAATAATACCCATTTCTCATCTATGCTTGTTTTCAAAAATTGCTGGATGTGGTTCTGATTGTTCTTTTAGTGTTATGTGTTTTTTACATGACAGCTAAACATGGGAGGAATTACCATTGGAATGGCTAATGGTACAATGGGTTCTGTTGTACATGTTAACCTACTTTTGACTCTCTTTTTAGGGCCCCACCCAACTCCCATTAAAGTTTGAGATGACTCCAGCTCAAAAGGAGCTGGATTGGGCCTTCAATATTTCATTAATTTTCTTTGTCAATTGCATCCGACTTATCAGAATCACCTTGTATCTGCACACAAACACATGTAAACATTCCTAGACAGGAAAAGGCCATTGGAGGGAGTAATTTGATGATCATTGTAGTTAGACATGTAAAAGATCTATTAGAATAAATCATTAACTTCATCCCACTGCAATGGCAGGATAATGTCCTCAATAGAGCACTGTCTAATATCAAACAGATACTGTACATGATCTTCACCAACAGGGGAAGTGGTAAGGATCTGTATGGCTATGAATATCACTGTGATTTGGAAAGATAGGATAGAAGTCCTTAAAGTTTATCGTAATGTGCTCGATAAAGTAGGGGTTGGCTCTCAATAGAAGTTGACATTGGGATCACTCTCAACTCTGCCTTCCCCAAGAGTTGGCAATGGAAATTCCAAGAGAGGGTTTCAGATTCAAATAACAATTAAAAACGCACATAAGAGAGGAATAAAACCATTTAAGGAAGGGCAGAAAGAAAACACATCTAAACTGCGTGCTTTGTTTTTCAGGTATCAAAGCAAGCCAAAGAGTTCCTGGAGTATGTGTACGAGGAGCCGTTGATTGACATCCAGCAGGAAAATCCCATGTTGTACAGACATGTTGAGCCGCTGGCGACTGTAGTCCGTCTGAGACAGCAGCTGAGATCTCTCCGAGCCTATTTGTTCAGCTGCAGAGCAGCAGTGGCAGAAGACCTGCGCAGGAGGTAAGAACCACGGACAACATGCGGCACAAGATTCCTGTTGTCCTGCCTCTTTCTTGTCTGCACATGTTCAGCCCTCACTACCTCCTCTTGGTTCCCATGATCCAATTCAGAAGCCATTACCCATTGTGAAAGCCAGGTGCACTGTAGTTGTCACCAGAGGCTTTTTTATACAACGAGATTGTCTGCTGCCATAGGAAGGCCTGTTTCAGTGATTCATGTGGGCTGACTGTGGAGTTTGGGTACCTAAAGTCATTCCTCCCATAGGAGCATGCTGTTTCTCCTCAGTGGTGCGTCTAAGACTGAAAATACATAATTATCTCAGGCCATCACTGCGATAATGGAAAGTGTGTGATTTGGGTAATGTCGGTTCCTCCTTTCCTGCTGATTTTTCCTCAAAATAAAATGGGCAGATTGCAATCCACAAGTTTATTTATCAAAGGCACAATTCATTTTAAAACATGCCGCATCTAACTGCTGCTGATCGTCTCCAAATAGCTCTGAAAGACAAACAGCCTCTTCAACTCCACCAGCAGATCAACTGTAGAAAGGCCAACTTTGTTTTTACCCTGGATCTCCTAAAGAAAGGGGCTAGAGGCCTGTTTTGGATCTATCTTTTTTCTTTTCTGTGAGGTGAATGAATCCAGACAAATGCAACTGGCTTGTTGGAACATGCATCTCTTATGCATCTGTATTTCTCAGGTCTGCTAGTAAAACAAATCTGTCACCTTCAGTTAGAAACATTGCCGTTTTGAAATGTTCAACTGCCAAAGGGAGGAAGAGTAAATGGAGGGCCTGTCCCAATCTCTGTATTGTGGATATATGTTTTTGAGGATGTGGAGGGTTGGTATAATTTGCTGTGGTGGTTTGCACTCGCTTCTTTGTCCCAGGAATGGAAGCGAGGTGATGATTGCTATTCATTAGAGAACTTATATGTCACTGCCTTGAATAATTACATCAAGTACAGCAAAGCAAAAGTGGCAAAGTTCTAGAGAGCAACAGGTGAGTTCCTATTGTGTGTAAACATATTGTGTGTATGTGTTGTGGAATTGAGCAGCAACACACAGACTCGCTTCTTCAACTTTCGGGGAGCCCATCTGCAGTATTTTTAAAATTAAACCTATTTTCTCTGGCTGTAGTGCACAGTATTATCACTTTGGCTGTCCTGCTGTACAGTTGTAATATTGCTCCTATTTTCTCTCCTTCAATTACAATAAAACTAAAAGGAGAACAGCGTTACAGAGGCTGGAGAAAAGTGGCTGAAAAGAAATTACGGCTTTTGATTAATGCTGAATGCTCTGATTAAAACAGCGAGGAGGAGGTAGGAAAGACTGAAGAGAGTCAGTGAAGAGAGTGAAAGAAAACAGATCAAAGGAGAAGTGAACAAAGAAAAGCAATGGGGCCAGAGGAAATGGGACGAAGGGGAAAGCAAGGAGGCTGGAGGAGGTACTTTGAGCTGGAGCTGATGGAAAGAGATGAGAGGAAAGGGTCCAAAGGGACTGAAGAGGCATTCAAGGGACTAGGACAAAGAGAGAATTTGAGAAAATAAGAATTGAGGGGAACTACCAAGAGGCCAAAAGGGGAAGACTGAAGAAATAGAGGCAGCTCAGGAGATGGGGTAGGAAAGACAGTAAGAATTCGTCAGGAAATGTAGAAAAGGTGCAAGGCTTTGGAAGAAAAGGGATGGAAAAAAAAATACCATAAAACTCTTATACCAGTAAGTAATCAAAACGAGTAAAATGTAAAGTAAGGTGCAGCTCTGTGGGAAGACAGAAAGGAAAGGACGAAGCAGGCTAGTAGGTAGGATATGTCTGTCATCTATTGTATGGAGGTTTCCTGGAGACACACTGTCAAGCAGCAGCTGAAGGTACATTCCCTGCAGCAGAAGGAAAAGCCCTGACCAGCATACAGTGCTAATAAATGGGTGGGAGGGGGAAAGGGCGGGAGGGGGACACACTCCCTTTCCTGACCCACAGACCTCCAGACTCCCAATGATTAAAAACAGAGAACTTTGATGGGTGTTTTATGACAGTTCTTGGGTGCCCTGTTTTCCGTATGCTCCCGATGACATAAGCCTGAGTTAAGCTTGGTCTTCTAGCACTGCCTGAAATTCCCATTCCTCTCTCCCCATGACCTATATATAATACACAGCTGAGAGAGGAGCACCGTGGCCAGGGGCTGGGCTTGTGGCTAGAGCTTTATGCACAGTCCTTGTCTCTTGCTCTTTGTTATAGGGAAGAGTGTCTAGTTTGGTAGGAACTTGTGGGATGCTCCAAAAGCCATAGAGCGACCATTTCAAAGGCACAAAGGGCAGGTAAGTGCCCAACTCCCATTGAAAGTCAATGGGAGTTAGCTGCCTGACTCCCACGTGTGGACATCTCCAGCAGAGTGATTTTGGCACCAGTTTGGTCCCTGGTTGCCTTCCCGAAGGTGCTGGACCGACCTGGAGAGGAAAACAAGATTGAAGCAGCATCACCTGGCCGGAATCGTGCTCCAGGACCTTTATTCTGAATATGTCGCGTCCCAATATGCAGACCCTATAGCTCAGCATAACAGCTGGACAAAGAAAATGAGCTCTATTCACAAACAAAATATGTGATTTAAATCACCCATCAGCTCATCACATGGGCAAGTTACAAGGAAAGGGGAGTTTAAACAACTCTGTGAGCCGGTGCTACTAAATTTAGTGCTGTTTCCTAGTCAGAAATTAAAGGGCTGGGGGAGAGAATCCAGAATCCAGTTATCTGTCCTGTTCCAAAGGCATTCTTTTGCAGCTTGATCTTCACCTTAGTACATGGCTGGCTATTAATCACTGGCAAGTGAACACAGCATCTTGAAGACCTGTCAGAACCATATAAACAGACTGAAACAAACTGTTAATATTGCTGTCTAGAGAGAACTAAAAACAGACCGAGTAATCGTATTGGCACCTTGCTGCTTGTGGGACACTGATAGCCTTCCTTATTAGGGAAAGAGCAGATTGCTCTGGGGTGTTATCATCATCCTCATCCTCATCATCATTTTTTAAATCTATCCCTTCCTCTTGAACCCAGATCTCAAACCTAAGATGGCAATTAATTTCGAAGTTCTCTATGTCCTCCATGAAGACTAAAAGGTTTACAGTGCTTACAAGTCACTGTTTCTGAAGAATTCCAGATGGCTATAAACCAGTTTAGCTCAGGACCTAGTTGACTTAAATGTGGAAATGTTATTTATAATGCCTGGTATACATAGGTACTTTGGGAACTTTGTAAAACTTGGCGTTCCTCAGAAAACTCAGGCCTGAACTGCACTGTGAACTCGAAGGCGAGTGACTAAAAAAACAAAGACATAGCTAGAGATCTCGGAAGCTAGTGGCTCAAGGTGCAGGGAACTGGCAGCCCTTATTGTCCTTAAGAATCCTAGTTCACTTGATGGACTCCGGCAACAATGGTGGCTGTTTGGGTGGTAGTTCGAAGCAGTCTTTAAAGGCAGAAGGGAAGATAAAACAGTAAAGGAAAACAAGTTTGGCTAGACCCATTAGGCCAGATCCTCAACTGATGTAAATCAGCATTGCTCCATTGAGTCACGCCAGCTGAGGATCTGACCCGTTGTCTCTATTTCATAAGGGATATTGCTATGACCACTTAGCTGTGGCTGTCACCTCCATCTGACAAAATCGAATTGGCCTTCCCTGTTTTTAACTGAACAGGTTTACCTTTTTGGGGTTGTATTAGATGCATGCGCACGGTCAGTTCCTGGGGGAGGAACAAACGTAAGACTTAAATCTAGTGCTTGTGTAGAACTGATGCAAGCTGCAGTTGTATAGCTCTCCCAACAGTCTTCTGCTTGCCGTGTTACCAGAGAACACAAACATGCAAAGTGGAAACAGTATATCTGGTGCTTGGGGGAGAGGAGAGGAGAGAAGCTCTTGTCCATTAAACAGGTGATGCAATGTATGTGAACGTGTAAATTGAAGGAAGCATCCTTCTTGTTTTTGTGTATTTCTCCTTTAAGTGTGGAGGAGTCTCCTTGTCTCTCATAGATATAAGAAGGGCTCGTAATTTTAACCACTATGGTCTCTCTTCCTACTATTCCGGCTTAATGGAAGGCTTCTTGGTGAAGGAATTATCACCGAGTTTGTTTTTCTTATAACAGTCTCTGGCTCTGCAACAGGTCCGCCTATCCTTTAGCATTTATCTCAGTGATTTCCATCTGTAAACACATGCTCCTTCTGCATGGAGGTGGAAGACTAAGCAGAATTCTGCATCTAATTACTTGTCCCCTCCACAGGATTATGGTTTTCTGTTAATTGCAGGACAGAGTTTTATATTCATTTAAACTGGCACTGGTTGCTTTACTAAGGGCTTGTCTATACTTACGCGCTTGTTCGGCGGCAGGCAATCGAACTTTTGGGTTCGATTTATCGCGTCTTGTCTGGACGCGATAAATTGAACCCAGAAGTACCCCCCGTCGACTCCGGTAATCTTGCTCGGCGCGAGGAGTACGCGGAGTTGACGGGGGAGCCTGCCTGCCGCGTCTGGACCGCGGTAAGTTCGAACTAAGGTACGTCGACTTCAGCTACGTTATTCACGTAGCTGAAGTTGCGTACCTTAGTTCAAATTGGGGGGTTAGTGTAGACCAGGCCTTAGAGCACATTACAGAGAGATGGAATTAAAGCTTGCTGTTGCAGTCAGGTTAAGAGCACATTTCCAGTGCCACAAATATGTTCCCCTAGCTAATACTGTCAACTCTTCGCAGAACAAGAGCCCAAACCCAGTTGAAAGAAGAATTCTGTCATTTCCTACAATGAGGCCTTAGAAATAAATCTCTCTTTTTGCCTCAGAACTAGATTATTTTCAAAATATTTGCATTAAGTATTTCAAGTTGTTGCTAAGAAACTTGCACAAATGTTTCAGAGGGTAACAGAATCTTTTCGTTCACATAGCATCTCTGAGTCCAGACATGATGTCTAATGCAATCTGTCACCGTTTGTCAAATAGATTAGTAATATTAGGCGTCTAAAATGATTTAGCCTTGTTTCTTCTGTTTAAGATAGATTGCTTTAGAAATACCGCACTTAGATTCCAAATTGTGTTTTCATTAGCTGGGAGCACTACTTGAAATACTAGCTCTGCCCACATTCACCCTAATTTGATCACTTCAGAGTCTGCTTGCAGCAAACTCCAAGTACTCCAAATTGCACCTGAAAGAACAGAGAGTACCTCATTGCTTTTCATTTCATTTTAAGGTGTCTGGGAGATCTAAGCAGATAAAAGGTGGAGCTATTTAATTCCATGTAGAAACTGTCTGTCCCGAACTATTCTTCTGCATTCTGTTCTAAAAATCAATAATGCTTTGTTCCTTCTTTTGATTTATAGGCGTTCTTAAGTTTCATAGCGTTCTCATGATCTTACTTACCTTGGAGAGAAGAATTTGGGAATTCTGCACTTAAGTAAAAAGGTTATGTCCTCAAGCAGGATTTCCGGTAAACACCAAGAATATCATTTTCATTTGTCCAGTCTTGCATGTGTGTTGATGGGGAACCTGTCTACTAATTTCAAAACAAGTATGAACTGCATGTCTTCTTTTCCTCCCAAAGCATCTTTGCAGACACGAGGAAGACAGTGTCATTCCTGTCCATGGCTTGTTCCTTGTCCATTCATTCCTATCCATGGCTTGTTCCTCCATTAAGCCCAACCTGGCCATATCCCTGGGTACGATGTCCCGCCATCTAATCAGTGGTCAGCCTCTAGGTCGGACTGGTCTTTGTTGTGTTTGCAATATTCTCTCTGACCTCCTGTCATCCGTTTGTCCCCCCATCTTAATCTTTTCCACTGCAGCCAGTCCTACGCCTTGATTTCACATCGTCTTTTCTTTCTTTCTTCATTTGTCTTTAAATCATTCTGTTTTATACCTTCCATCTTTCATGTAACACATTTTACTTCTTCTGGTTTCCCAGCAATTTTGGCCTGTTTATGCTTTTTCCTGTGATGTTCTTGTTTCATGGCTTGTCCAGTTTTTCCTTGTTTGCTTATGCTTTCCAGTAACTTCCTCTGCTGTGTTTTGTATTGCTTCCTTGACTATTTCCCATCTGGTCAGTAGTGAGGCTTATTCTTTATTAAGGCTACTATTTAGTCATGGGTATTTTTAGTGTAAGTCATAGACAGGTCACGGGCAATAAAAAAAAATTCATGGCCCGTGACCTGTCCATAACTTATACCATAAATACCCCTGACTAAATCTTAGAGGAGGGGCATTGCTGGGGAGGAGCCAGGGGATGCTGTTGGGGGTGCCCGGGGCCAGCGGCACCAGCTGCCGGGGGCTGCCGAGGAGCAGTTGCTCTGGCCACCCCCAGGGTCGCCTCCCTGCCGCAGCTCCGGCCACCCCGGGACCACTGCCGGGGGCCGCCCAGCAGCGGCTGCTCGTGCAGTCCCCGGGGCCAGCCACATCTGCGACTGCACGGCAGTCCCTGGGGCCAGCTGCCTGGGACCGCCCGAGTAGCGGTTGGTGCGGCTGGCCCCAGGGTCGCCCGAGCAGCGGTTGGTGTGGCTGGCCCCAGGGTCGCCCGAGCAGCGGTTGGTGCGGCTGGCCCCAGGGTCGCCTGAGCAGCGGCTGTTGCGGCTGGCTGCAGGGCTGCTCTAGCAGTGGCCGGTGTGGCTGTCTCCAGGGATTGCCTGAGCAGGTCCTGGGGTCAGCTACGCTGGCCGCTGCAGAAGTCACAGAGGTTGCGGAAATTCATGGAATCCGTGACTTCTGGGACCTCCGTGACAGACATGGAGCCCTATTCATCCTCACAAAATAATGACCTGAAATGTCCTCCAAGCATCACCTTGTATGCCTCCCTCACAGACTTATTAACTTATCAAGATCAAATTTGGCTCCAGTTGCACCCATCTTTTAGTTAATCTTCATCTTTCCCATTAGTAGTTCATGATCACTGCCACACTCCGCACACGGCACTTCTATAGATGCCAGTGTCCAACAGTGACTATCTATGCCTTTCACTGATGATAATGTGGTCAATCTAGTTTTTGATTTGAACATCTGGTGAGTTCCCTGTAACCTTGTGCACGTCTTTGTGAGGAACTGAGTCCTGCCAATAATCAGATTGTGCATCACACTGCAAGTTCGTAACCTTCTCCTATTATTGTTTGTTGTCCCGAAGCCGTGTGGTCCAACATTATTCATTTGCTTACCCTGTCTGCTACCAACCTTTCCATTTGTATCTCCCATTATCAGAATCCTATCGCGATCAGGGAATCTCATCTACAATGCTATCCATCTGCTGATATAGTCCATCCCTCTCTTCCTCTTCTGCTGCTTCTGTTGGGACGTAATGCAGATCAGAGTTATGTATGGTTTATTGTAGGCAGTAGTAAATGTTGCTATGACAATCTGCTCAGACACTGGTTTCCAGCTGTTCACTGAAGTAACTCTTCTCTTGTCCACTATTACAGCAATCTCATCCCTATGCTTCATTTGCCCACTTGTCTTTCTGGAGTAAAGGAAATTCTAGTTTCCAACGGTCTCTAACCAGTGTGTCTCCTGTATGGTAGCAAAGGAAACTTGTAATTTCCTGAACTCCTCCACTACTAGTTCAGTCTGGACTAGAGCAAATAGATTTCCAACATTCCAACTTGCAAGAGGTGTAATATGGTTAGCCATTATCTGAAATCAATGACAGTTTCCATTTGCTAGGCCTGATGGGCCTGGTCCAAATCCATATAAATCGGTTTGGTTTGCCGTACTGTTTCTATAGCAAGTGAGTTTCAGATGTAATGGATTGATAGGCCAATCCACATCTTACACCGACATATTTTGAAATACATCTAACCATCCTTACCTATGAAAGATATCCAGGGATTGGTGGTTTCTAAAAGATAATTAGACAACGTACTTGTAGGTGGTCTGCGCAAAGCTGCTTACATGCACCAGTATGGACAACCTCTAGAATTCAATAACCATGAATCAGTCCCCTCCAAATCATGAGATTGGCTTAAAAATCATGAGATTTAAATAATAAATGTGGGACTTAATTCGCCTTTTGCTTTCTAAGTCTTCAAGGTTCACATTGACCAGCTTTTCTCACAGACTTTCATTTAAGTCGAGCTTCTCCCTTACTAACACGACTGCGGGAGGTGGGGCTTTCAGAAGAACACCACAGAGCTAAAGACTCACAATAAAATCACAAGAGTTGTCAACAGGGAAAAACACCACACTTTCCTTAATCTGTACCTTAATTTTATTGACAAATTGAACTCCAGATGAATTGTGACATAAAATCTAGCAAAAAGACCCCGTGCGTCTGCAGGGAAGCCTAATGCAGTCCTTTACCCTGCATGCATATTTGGGATGAGTGGAAATTAACTTAAACTCTCCTGTAATTGCTCAGGTTAAATGAGACTACTGAAAAACGTGACACAGTATGATTGAGAATAGAATAAGATCTACCTTGCATCATGTTAAAACTTTTTTTTCCCCCTGCCTGCTATTATTCTCACATTTTAAGGATTTTCAAGCATCTATTAGGAAAAATAGGATCTAGGAATCACACTTTTTCCCCTTAATCCTCCTCTCTGCTTCCTCTCCCACTCCTCATCACAAAGATCTGGAAATGGTTTAAGCCCCGTAAGGTCAAAACATTCTAAACCTGGTCAAACAACACACTGCTGGCTGGCACATGAAATAGTGATGCCAATCTGTTTTTTCTGCCTTCTTAGCGGGCTTTTTTGGTACAAAAGGGCTTGATTGTGCCCATCTGCCACCTAACTTGATTTCTTTTGATTGCAGTGTGAAAAGAAGAGTTTGCTCTGCTTATCACATTTGTACTTTAGCTAGAGTGTCAGGTTGGGGAGATTAATTTGCTGTAGCTTTAGCAGAGCTGTCAGGGTATTTAACCCAGTCGAGAAAAATTACTGGAGCTGTTGGTAAACAGACTTTAAATGCAGAGTGATTACTTACTGCTAACAAAGCACCCTGGCTACAAACTTTGCCTAAATGCAAAAACTTATCAGTGATTCTATTTCCAGAAGGACATTACAAGATAACCTTTTGTTTGTGCAGATACTTACCGGATAAGATCACACCAAGGGCAGGGATGAATGTCTTGCATGACTGTTGCTCTGCAGATTACATAGCGCTGTAAAAAAAAAAACACATCACCAATTGGGAAACTTAGAAGACTGCACAGAATGCTAAAGTCTTCCCTTGGGTTGGAGCTAATGTCTCCTAAGGTTCGCTTTCCTTGCACTGGCTGCTTTTGTTTCGAGCACTTTATGGTAAAACACTGTGGAGACTTTGAAACCAGCAGGACTTCCCGGGAAGTGGCGAATCTAAAATGTTAGCATTGAACTTACGTTGTATGCCGCAAACTTAACCGTGACTGACGATCCGGTTACAACACAGCCCTCCTCTGGTGCAGTTAAAAACACAGTTCTGTCTTGCAATGTAGAAGGGACTGAGCGGTGTCTCCAAATTATCTAAAAGCATAGGACAAGCTTTTAGTGTGCTGCTGCACTCAGATGCCACTTGCCTTTCAGGTATCCCAGTGTCAGATCCCGAGGCAGTAGGAGATCAGGTCTTTGCTGCGCTGAGCCCCAGGAAGTGCCGGTGTGGAATTTGCCATCTGTCTCCCCATCGCTATTCTGGTCTCTCCACTTTTAAAAGCTGACTGAGAAGGACACGGTCGATTTGAATTTTTTTTTTAATTGATGCATTTTTTAAAATTCCTGTAGGGCACCCTTTAAAGCAGGATGACCTGAATATTTTGATATTCCTTTCGCCATAACTTTATAAGCGTTTTTACCACTCCCATTTTTGATGTATATAAAGAAGCTTTACATCAAGGGAGAAAATAAGAGCTCTCAACTTGCAAAGATCCAAGCCCATGCTTCAGTCTTTGCAGGACTGAGATGTAAGTGACTCCACACAGGAGCAATTAAATGGACTATACCCAAAGCACTGTTACATACCCAAAGCAAACATCTGTCACTAACTTTTTATTAATGCAAAGTTGCAATACAATATTAACATGCTCTGTTGTACATTACTTATTACTTGTTCAGGATCAGGTAAATATTCAAAGAACCTAGTTAAAGATTCTGGCTTGCTGGCTGGGGAGCCCTTCTCTTCCGTGTGCTCTAAAAAGGGTGACCACATTTTGAAATATCTGTCCTCTTTTTGGCACTTCTCGTGTGTGTGTGTGTACTTGGTGTGAAAGCTTTTTCATTACAAGGGCAGTCCATACTTTACTATATCGCAATTCCACAGGAGGAGGAGCCACATTTTCCCAATAATGTACAATACAAAGTCTAGCTGCTAACACTCAAAAAGGAATTAATTTGTTGTTTGGTTTAAAATGTACATAAGAACATAAGAACGGCCGTACTGGGTCAGACGAAAGGTCCATCTAGCCCAGTATCCTGTCTTCCGACAGTGGCCAGTGCCAGGTGCCCCAGAGGGAATGAACAGAATAGGCAATCATCAAGTGATCCATCCCGTCGCCCATTCCCAGCTTCTGGCAAACAGAGACTAGGGACACCATCCCTGCCCATCCTGGCTAATAGCTAATGCATTTTCACTAATGTTTTTCATTAATGTTTCAGGTATAGCCATCTCAGCCGCTATGGGTTGTCTCTATACAAGGTGCTCAGTTTTGAGGGAGAAGTGTGATTTTTCAAGTTGATGGTGGACTTCTTAAGATTGAGTCTTTTATTTCAAAAATGTTAGTTTATTAACATGATCCGTGTTGGCCCTATATTTTATTCTTCCTCATTCACCCTTCTCCCACCCTTCTATTTGTATTAAAACCTCATCCGTTTGTTTTCAATGCTTGCGTTTTAATAAGGATGGTGTTGGTTTTGCCTTGATTGAATTGTGGAGCTCCCTAGCACCTGAGGAAGGAGGGAGTGACAAGTCAGACAAGACCGTTTAATAAACTAAAGCATTTTGGAAAGTTGTTTCACAATTCAAATTTAAACAATTTGCCGAATGGACGTAGTGCAGCCCCACTGTTGGAGCTCCCTTGTGCTGTCGTGTGTTTGAAACCGCCCCCAGTTCAGCTCCGACACGGTCACAGCACATTTGTTTAAAACTGCCCAGTGCACGGACTGTGCCGCCCACTTTTAAACCCTTTCGTAGGCTGCAGCCTCCCAGATGGAGTGCCCTCAACCCTTCTCGGCTTCGGTGGGATTTGAGGGTGTCCCACGCGCCGCACAGGACGTTCTCGGCCCCTCAAAGGCTCAGGTTCTACCATTTTCTAATGCGGTCGGCGGTGCTGCTGCAGATGCAGGCTTTAGCTGCTCAGCTGTTCATCTCCATCCTGATTCATCAAGAATACATTTTTATCATCAATAGAGAGATTGGACAAATATGAAACCAGACCACCTTTGCTTTCCCAGGGCCCAGTTTCTATGGTAATGGAAATAAGTGCTCCTCTCACTTGAGCGCCTCTTCACTTGCTCATGGCATTGTATTGTTTGTGTGTGTGTGTGTGTGTGTCTTACCTAAGAGCTGGAAGGCATTGCCAGTTTCTTTCTCTCAAGATGGAATTGGGAGGAAGGGGTGGTATTTCGCTTTCTCTCCAGCACTGGCCACTGGCACATAACAGTAAGCACATTAATTTTGGAGTGTGAGTTGCAAACTAATACATGATCCAAAAAAGGGAGATGGGAACAGGAAAGGAATGTCTGTCACCTTGGCCTCGATTGACTGAGGTCACCTTAAATAATGACATACACTTCTACCTCGTTATAACGCTGTCCTCAGGAGCCAAAAATTTTTACTGCGTTATAGATGAAACCGCTTTATATCAAACTTGCTTTGATCCACCGGAGTGCGCAGCCCCCCTCCCCCCCAGGAGCACTGCTTTACCGCGTTATATCTGAATTTGTATTATATCGGGTCGCGTTATATCGGGGTAGAGGTGCACTAGTAAGTGGAGTCAGTCCTCATTTTGGGTTTTTATTACATGTCTGTTATCACATGTGAGAGAGTGTTTATAGGAAATAAAATATTGCCCATACTTCAGTGACCTTATGAATACTCATTGATATCAGTCATTGACAACTACTGTCTAATAGGAGTTTCAGACTTGACTTTCAATAACCTGAAAAATACAACCTTTCACTAGTCAATTATTTTCCTTAATAGAAGCAATGCTGTAAAGACTTCGACACACAATACAGTTCCTGCCAATGTTATTACTGTGTTGACTGCCTGCCTGCGTGATCAGAAGAATAGGGTCGGGTGTGTTAATAAAATAAATTCTAGTTAGACTGAAATGTTGTTAGCTGGTTCAAAATGCTGACGTCTTAGGCCTGACTTCTTAGTGATCAGTTTTAAAATCTACTGTGGACAAGTCCAAAGTGCAGTGTTATCTTTGGATTTAGTTTTTGGAAAACTTTTTTGTGGCTGGCCCTTAATCTGTAGCCGAGGGACATACAGGGATTACTTAGCCCACAACTGAAATGTGTTTATCTCTGGTAAGCTGAACACACCCTTCTGTGCAACAGTTTAGGACAGGAAGTGAAGAATACCCTATCCATATGAAACTGCAGATAGGAATTAGGTAGATAGAATGTAATTCCTTCAGCTGAAATATAGCTAGGACATATCCCTATTTGAGAAGAGTGCCGTGGAATCTTTAATAGCCACAAATGGTCAAAACCTTGGTTTTACAACTTGTCCAAAACACTGAGGCTAAACATTTCAAAACCGCCCAGGGAATTTGGATACCCCAATTTCCATTAATTTTAATCCAAACCTCTCCGAAGCAGCTTGGAAAATCTCAGCCTAAAATAACTGTTTATGAGAACCAATAGAGCAAAATTAAATGAGGAGCTTTTATTATTTTTTGGATTCACTGATGTTTTGATTTCCAGTCTTTTGGCTTGATTTTGTCCAGAAATTGCAGTTGGTACAAAATATTGTCAACCAACTGCTGTTTTGTCCAGATCTATATTTGTCCCTGTTTCTAAAATCTCTTCGGTGGCTTCCAGTGTAATTTCGAATGAATTTTATGTTGTTATTAAAGTTCTTATCAGCCCCTGAATACTTTTCACATGTGTTTTCTTTGGGTTTCTAATTGCTGTTTTGGTTCATTTCATTCCTTTGTCACACCCCAATCTGTTGTAGAACCTTGCATTGTACATTTATTAATGGACCCCACCAAGAATTCTTTCTGCTTCATCATCATTAGCGCTCTGCCCTGCAGCTGCAGGTCCATGGACGTATTTTTGGTTTTGTATGTGCTTTGCAATTTGTGCTGAAAGCAACACACTTTTGCAAAATAGTTGCGTTCATTGCAAGATTGACTCAGTATATCCCTTGCGTAGGACACCTTTGCATTCTGTTATGATTGCCTTCATGCTGATTGCAAACCAATCTGATGTGCCGTTTGTTTCCCTTTGCAGTCTATCTTGGTTTGTATTTTTAATTAGATGCATTTGAGTTCTCTCCCTGCTTCTTACCATTTCCATGTGAGAAGCACAGCTTTCACTAGCCCTGCAAATAGCCGCAGATCTTTGCAAAGTCGAGTCTGTTTCTTACAATAAGTAATTCAGTCGCTAATTAGTCCATTTATTGTCTGCTCAGACTCACAAGACTTAACTTCATGACACAGGTCTGTAACAGAAGGGTCCATGGTCCAACCTGACATCTTGTTCCTTGTAAGGAAAATTTGCCTTTCCTAAATAACGTTCTGGAGTAGTTCACAGTATTCTTAACGTTTTTGAATGACTTTGTCTAGCAGCTTGTTTTTCCTTCATGCTCCCACTAAATCACTGGAGCTCTCTAGTGCTCCTGGACCTCCCATGTGGAATGGAGGATTTCACCCTCTCTGATTTCCCGCAATACCTCCTGCTTTAAAAGTGCGGCAGTCAACTCCACCAGTTCTCTGTGCCCCGTTGCCTTCCAGACTGCAAGATTTAGGTAGCTCAATTGATCCGTTCTTGCCAAAGGTGGTTTTCTTCTAACACCATGTAGTAAGGTGTGATCCACAGGAGTACAAGAGCTTGGTCTTTATTTCCTAGCCCCAGTCACTCGACAGGGGGCAGGAGTATGAAGGGTTATTTCTCTGTCAAATGATTTCAATCTTTATCCACTGACCGCAGTGGCCACTGTTTGCAACTCCTTGATCCTACTCAGACGATACCAGTCTTCACTCTTTCCCAAACACCGGAGGGGAAACACTGCATGAAACCCACGAAAGTCTGTTGTAAAGTAGAGATGGACTTGAACCAAAACTCCATATCTGCCCCCTCTATCCATTGACGAAGTGTGAATTTGGATCCCAGTTTCACCCGGCGCACTCCAGGACTTCCACTGCTGCATAGCAGTGTCCATACAGGACATTACTGCAGATTCACATCCTGGCTTGCCATGCAGAGGCTTGTTGTATAGACAAGCCCCATGCCGGCTGTAATGTAACTAAATTGCAAAATGGGGAAACAAAAAGTAGGCATAAAGACACAGGTGAATGGATTAACTGTTTAATACCTGCTGTTACATAGCACTTTTCATCCATAGATCTCAAAGCACATTATAAAGGTCAGTATGGTGATCCATATTTTATCGCTGGGGAAACTGAGGCGTTTGAGAGGTGAAGTGACTTGCCCAAGGTCACCGAGCAGGCCTGTGGCAGAGCCAAGAATAGAACCCAGGTCTCCTGAGCCCCAGTCCAGGTTGATAGCCTCTAGGCAACACTGCCTTCATGACTGCTTACTGACAGATGACCTGCCCAGCTCTGGCCTGGTAATCCAGTGGTAGTGCTGTGCCCTGTATCAGAGAGAGAGGCCCACCTTATAGATTGCCCATTCCTTGTCTCTGACTTCTAAGAGAAGGCCAAGTAAGAGACCAGGACCAGAAATCATACCAGGTCCCTAGGAAGGTAGTGCAGAGCCATACCACTAGTTCAGAGCTCAGGTGTGATTCATAAAAATGTAGCTTCACAAATTTACTACTTGTGATTTTCAGTTTTAATTTTTAGCACGGGACATGTGAAGTGTGTATTTGGTCTGATTTGAAAATAAGGCCTTGTCTACATTAGAAAGTTTTACCACTGTACCCAGTATAATTTCAATAGTACAACTCCTTCTAGGTTGAATGCAATTATATTGGTTATGCTGGTGTTAGCTACTCCCGTAAGGGAAGAATAATTACTATAACCAGCATAAATCACCTTTATACCAGTATAACTGTGTCCACACTGGGGCTTTTACTGGTTAAAAAAAAATCACACTCCTGCCCACAGTATGAGGTTTCTATTTCTGTAACTATCATTGCACGTGCTTCCCTGACAGCTGCAGAAAAACTACAGGGACTCCCACTGTATTAATTCTTTCCCTGGGAGAAGGTGAAGATGGCAAATAAAAGAATACTGTGAAAGCAGCTGATGCTTGGGAGAGTAACATAACTCCAACCCCTAACTACCACTGTATCGAACATCACTACTGTGTAGAGACCTTGGAGGAGAATGTACAATTCCCCAATGATGGCTGAAGAATTTGGAGATCTTCCTGGTTTGGGAATTTTCCAGAGAAGAGTCTGTCTCTCAGAAGCCTTATGTCCACTCATATCTATTTCCCTCTTTTCAGAATCTTCCCCAGAGAGTACCTCCTTCAGCAGATCCACCTGTATTCCCTTGCAGACCTACAGCAGGTAAGTTTCTTCCATTGATTGTACATTTCTTCTGTTTGCCAGGTAATTTCCTTTCCTGTGTGGATTACAAGAATGACACGCTTTCCCCAGCTATTAATTGTGGTGGAGTTAGCAACACATCCCAATCTCTCAGAGGTTTGTCGTTTGGCATAAAAATCTTGGCATACAGGGATGTTTTAGCCCCAAAACAAAGGTTTATGCCACATGTGTGCATCCTGGAACCAGGAACAAGTCTCTGCAATCCTTATACGAGGAAAACTCCCTCTTCCTGAGTCAAGACAACAGGGTTTGGACCATACAAAATAAGGGCTGGTCTACACTGGAAACTTATATCGGCACAGCTACATCTTTCCGGGGTGTGAAAAATTCACACTCCTGAGAGACATAGCTACGCCGACCTAAACCCCAGAGTGGGCAACACTAGGAATTCTTCCATCCGTCAATTGCCTCCCCTTGGGGAGGTGGATTAATGACAGCACGACTGGAAACTCCTCCGATGGCTGTAGGGAGCGTCTACGCTGAAGTGCTACAAAAACGCAGCTGCCTGTGCCCCTGTAGCAGTTTAAGCATAGACGTGGCCTAAGTTAGTCCCCATGGCGCGTGTGGCTGTGTAACCAAAAGGAAGTGTGTACGCATCATTGACGAGATGGAGGGGAAACCTAGGTGGAGTAGCTATGGGGCAGATGCCATGTTGGCCTGGCCTACACTGGAAAATTGAGGTGCGTTAACAGGTTAGCAAAAGTATTAATGAGTGCGGTGTTAAACTCCCTGGGGAGCTCCAGACAAAGCATGGTTAGCTTGTCCCGGTCATCCCTCAAGGGTCTCTGTCTACACTCATTGCTGAGTAGTGTTAATTGAAGCTGAAGGGGGAGCCTGAGTGCCAACTTGGATTGGGACAAAAGAAATCTGATGAGGTTCAACAAGGACAAGTGCAGAGTCCTGCACTTAGGACAGAAGAATCCCATTCACTGCTACAGGCTGGGGACCGACTGGCTAAGCAGCAGTTCTGCAGAAAAGGACCTGGGGATTACAGTGAATGAGAAGCTGGATATGAGTCAGCAGTGTGCCCTTGTTGCCAAGAAAGCTAACGGCATATAATGGCCTACATTAGTAGGAGCATTGCCAGCAGATCGAGGGAAGTGATTATTCCCCTCTATTCGGCACTGGTGACGCCACATCTGGAGTATTGCATCCAGTTTTGGGGCCCCCACTACAGAAAGGATGTGGACAAATTGGAGAGAGTCCAGCGGAGGGCCACGAAAATGATCAAGGGGCTGGGGCACATGACTTATGAGGAGAGGCTGAGGGAACTGGGCTTGTTTAGTCTGCAGAAGAGAAGAATGAGGGGGGATTTGATAGCAGCCTTCAACTACCTAAAGGCGGGTTCCAAAGAGGATGGAGCTCGGCTGTTCTCAGTGGTGGCAGATGACAGAACAAGGAGCAATGGTCTCAAGTTGCAGTGGGGGAGGTTTAGGTTGGATATTAGGAAACACTATTTCACTCGGAGGGTGGTGAAGCACTGGAATGGGTTACCTAGGGAGGTGGTGGAATCTCCTTCCTTGGAGGTTTTTAAGGCCCGGTTTGACAAAGCCCTGGCTGGGATGATTTAGTTGGTGTTGGTCTTGCTTTGAGCAGGGGTTTGGACTAGATGACCTCCTGAGGTCTCTTCCAACTCTAATCTTCTATGATTCTATGATTCTTCTATGATTCTAACTCACACCTGCTTAAAGTACAGCTCTGCCTGGTCTCCACAGTTTTGCATGTGTTAGGCTTGGTCTGCACTTAAAATGTAGGTTGACACAGCTATGATGCTCACACTCTTGAGCAACGTAGCTCTGCCAACCTAACCCCAACCGTAGACGCAGCTCGGTGGGCAGAAGAATGCTTCCATCCACCTCGCTCCCATTGCTTGGGGAGGTGGAGTTCCTACGGTGACGGAAAAATCCCTTCCATCGCTGTAGACTGCATCTACACTGTGGGGCTAAGATACAGTAGCTATGCCGCTAGAGCCCCCGTAGCGTAGTTAAGGCCTTGTTAGCACATGCCACCAAACACCTTTTCCTGAGCCCCACCAGCTAGTGGATCATTCGCATCCTGAGGTAGGAGGACGCTGCCTTATGGCTTATCCCTTATGAATTTTTTATCCTGTCTAACGCACCTTTATACAGGGTCGCTGCATCCACACTAGGCATTGTGCTGGTATAACCGCAGCAGCACAAAATCACACCCGTAACTGATACAGTTATACCGGTACAAATGCTATCTATAGAGAACAGATTTGGCATTTTTGAAAATTCTACCCAGGAGCCGCTTTCAAAATCTGGATTCAGGGGTGGATTTTGAGCACCACTTAAAGTGCCGGGGTGTTTTGAATTGGGGGTTTTCCTATGAGCCCATTTCTCATTTTCACTTTGCATTTCTTGCCTTTTTGTCTTCAGCATGGTCACCATAATGTTTCGATTGGGTTTTGGTATTTCACTCCATTGTGTTCACTTTGCCCTAGAAGGAAAGGGGAAATTGCTTTAAAATGTAGGAGTAACCCCTCGGGGAGTTTAACCCCTTAGTGTGACTAGTAATGTTTACATAGATGTGAGGCAGGAATTGTCTCTTTGTTCTGTGTTTGTGTAGCACCTAATGCGATGGAAAGCTGGTCAGTGCCTGACGCTCCTGGGTGTGATACAAAAAATGTGTAGCTTCTGTGATACAACAAATTAACAACAATGATTAAATTAACCAGACACGTGACTTAAAATCAGGCCATCTTGGGTTACTGTAGCTGTCGATAATCAACCAGATGTGTCCCAATAATATACTTCTTTGCTTCAGTCTCTGCTGAACAAGCTGAGTGGATAGCCTGCTATGCAGCACCCGTATTTCAGCATGGGACAGATGGAATGACAAGAATTAGCTTGGCAATAAGAATTGAGGGGAGTTGGGAGAATCCAAGTTTTGTGTGGCAGCAAATACACAGAGACCCAAAGCTGAGGCAACAAGTAGTCTGTGGGCTGGTGCAGTTGTGGGATGGGAATAATTCCACATGTTTTAAAAAGCCAGTCATCTGAGGGATAGAACTGCTTTCGTGGCTTTTCAGGCTTTGCTGCTGTCTCTTCTTTCATAACCAAACCATGAAATAACAAGCTGCTTAAATCAGAAGTGGCAGTCTCCCTGGTGGGCCAGTCTATTAGCCCCCAGTGCCTTGTAAGCTGCTTAATCAGTTCCTAACATTGGCAGTAGAGATTTAGAAGCAATCAGCAGCTTAGCAAAGGCCCTGTGGGAGTGGGGATGGGCAGGAGTCACAATGCATCCATTTATTTAGCAGTTCCTTCCAACATACTTCTTTGTGTTTATTTGTATTTGCAATCCTCCTACCCCCCCCCGGCTCCCCAAATTTATCATAGTTAGAGGCAGTGTAATTCAATTACTGTTTCTGCTGGGATGGGTTAAATTGGATTTAGCTTTTAATCTAGCTGTATCCTTGTTATCGGCCTGGAGAGTCTTTTCCTCATTTCAGAATCTCTATGTTTGAAATCAGGTTGCCCATTTCTGTCAGAGTGAAACCATGATGGGGAGGAGAGAGAGAGAATGGAGCTAATAGAGGAGCATTAGTGCCCTTAAAGACACTGACTAGCCCCCATATCGTACTTTGCCATTGTTGCTCTCACCTGACTACTGGTTGTTGGCTGCCAGTGTGTGGTTTTTTTTAAATTCCCGAATATTTCCCCTATTTTTGATTCCTCCCCTACTCATTTCCTTATATCCTGGGGTGCTCTTAACACTCTGCCCTGCTGTCACGTAGAATGTATGTGTTGGGGGAATTAACCAAAAGGTTTATTAAAGATTAATAGAAAGATAAGGCCTGGTGAGTGAATTAGAAAAGCAGGGAGTGGTAATCTGCAGAAATGGTGCCCTCTCTCCCAGTGACTCCAAGTCTGATGTATTTGTCCTGCAAAGGGCTCTTTAAAATGCCCAGAAAACAAGAAACCTCTCTCCGCTGGGCAGCTGTGTTTTTATAAATGTGCTATCTGGAGGGGCTGTTGTTTGCACGCTGAATTTGAGGGTGCAAGAAGAGAGCTGAATGAAAATTCATTTTTGCCTGAGATGAAGATGGCGATGCACAATATTATTTAGAGGGAAATCTAATTTAAGACTCACGCCTGGTGCAGTGGGGGGGTCCCGGTGTCTGACTAGTGCTCCTAGGTGCTACCACAGTACAAATAACAAACAGGAATCTAGATAGTAAGATTCCAGGATTGCTGCTCTGTCTGTGTGTCTCCGTGTGAAGCCATGAGAGCAGCTGCAACATGGCTGAGAGCTCTTTTTGTTCAGAATATCTATCATGGGGTTCAATCACCTCTGGGATGTGTGGTCTGTACCGTCCATTTTTAAGTTCTCTGCCATTTTGACTTAACCAATGTACCCCATGCTGTGTACAGCTGCAGTAAGGCGTGTCTCTCTGCCCCGCCAAGAGTCCTGGAGCATTGTGATATCAAAGGTGACTCAACATATTCCCACCCTTACTGTACAGTTAATTTGTATGGAACGGTTTCATTGGTTGTATGAGGGAGACTGCACAGAGAGTGTGAATTACTTGGCCCAACTGCCATTCTGTGTGTCCATCCGCCACCCACACAAATCAACACAGATCTTCCAGTACAACCGCCTCACACACACAAATCTACACAACCACCACATGATAACCCTGAACACACACAGTTTCTCCCCACATCACACGCGCCTCATTCACCACCTGCAAAGATCAACACCAATGTCCTAGCACAACCCCCTCAACACAGATCAACGCAGCCAGCATGCACAGTAACCCCAAACACCACTCTGACGCCCAGAATGTCTGTTGAGTCAGTGTGAAATGATGGAAGAAGCTGCTTGAGAGCTCTTTTTGTTTAAACTATCACCAGGTTTCATCATCCTCTCTGTTACTGACCAGCTTTTAAGTTCTCAGCCATTTTGGGCTTTTTTGACACATGTGGCTTTACAAATTACACCCGGGTGACAACCTAGGCTTCTGCTACTAGTAATTAGCTAATGGTCTGGGGACTTTTACTGCTGTGATCGATAAGGATGGGGTGCTGGGCTAGTGGGGGAGGGCTTAGCCCAGGAAGGAAAACAGCCAAGTAATAAGTCATTAGTTCTGGAAAGCTGCCAAGCTCCTAATGGGATAGTGCTATGCTAGCACTTTGCTGATTCACAGACCCAGCTAATGCAGATGTGAGCAACCTGGCCGGCCTGCCCTTTAACCAGAGAGAAAACAGGTGATGTTCTTTATTCACAGAAGGATTTTTTTTTTTTAAATCAAGTTCTCACAGCAAAACAGTGCCCCAGTTGACTACACCCAAGCTTACAGCTAGCTTAGCCCAGCTCCAGGGGCTTGGGCAGCATGTATTCTTAGCCTCTCCCCAAGCCTGATCTCTTCTTCATTGTTCGCACAGGCATTCACAGGCAAGATAACTAATTAAGAGCATTCAGATTTAACAAGCAGAAAAACAAAGTGTGACAGCTCACCTATTCTGCCCCATTGGCTATGATTGTGTTCCGCTCCAGCCATCACTCTTCATAAGCCCCTGAGAGTAATCTGGTGTGAGTCAGGAATGAGGCCTCTATTAAAACATCACTAAATCTCTGTTAGCTACTTTATCCAGGGCTAGTCCAACCAATTAAAGACTTAGACAAGGGGACGTTCCGGTAGTAAGTGGCAAATATTGACCTAAAATGTTATGATGATGATTTTTAGCAGATGTAGTTCTTGTGACAGTTGATGCAGTTCTCACTACTTGGACATTTTGCTGGGTTCTAAATTAACTGCAACCATTCAGGAAAAAGACCAAAGGTGTCTTTACAAACAGCTCAGTGAAAACATCTGCTCAATACTCTGGGGTGGCCCAGAAAGCAAACAAGATATCCGGTTAAATTAAAGAAAGCTGTATACAGTAAACAAACCACTAACTGACTAGTATTCAGAAGAAGTTTCCCCTATGGGTAGAATATCCTTTACGGGGATTTCTTTCACCTTCCTCTGAAACATTTAGTACCAGCCGCTGTCCGAGACAGGATACTGGACTAGGTGGACAGTTGTTCGGATCTGGTACAGCAATTCCTATACTTTTGTTGAAATGTTTTATAAATGTAATATTGTCTAATAACCAAAAATGTGAAAAAAATGCTTCACCGAAGCCTGCATCTCACCTGAACTACGCTCCAGTGTCTGGTGATGACAGAGCTAGAAGCACTTTTGAGGAGCAATACAAATGCTTTCAGGGCCAGGTCACTTTTCTGACCATCTCAAATCTTTTGCCAAAAAGGCCAGCTTTTCTATCCTGTCCATCTCTCTTCCTCATTGCAGTTCGGTTTCCAGGATCACAGAGAGCGGGGAACTGTAATCATTTTTTCCTCGCGGTTCGTGATCATTCAGAATGTCTGACCATTCTGTCCTAGTACAGTTATTGAGAAATGGCGTGTGGTTGAGTTATAATGCAGCGCTTAGTGACTTTAAAACCCAGGCGTGGCAATCTCCTTTTCCACCCAAGATACAACAAACTCTAAAACACACTTTTTCCCCATAAAATTTGCAATCCATATACCACAGACTTTTTCTGGCCTAGCTCTATTGGTCAGGGGGGTGAGGAGGTGTAATCCTGGATGACAGCAGTGCTGGCAATAGCCCTTGATAGAGGTGAGCTTTCGCTGGTATAGCGTATGGCTATGTGTTTATGGCATTGCTTATGGCTTTCTCTGAGGCCCGCACAGTAGGACTAGTGGTAACTTTACAAGTGGCAGGATACAAAAAACAGGGCTTCAAAAACAAACACACAGAAAAACAAAGCACGAACTCTCCTAACTTTCATAAAATAGTTTTTCTTTACATGTGTGTGGCTTCCACAGAGTAAGTGGTGCTGGGGGTGCTGTCAAAATCCCCTCTGGCGTTGCCATTCGTGAGTGATGCAGCTGTCCCATAAACCCTTTAAACGCACCACATTATCATGTACTGTACCTGTTTATACAGCATGTGTGTTTATATACTGCACACATAAACAGGCACATACATAGAGGAGTGCATGATCATAAAAATTAAATGATCTGCCATCAGATCACCCTCCGAAACAGTCACCCTGCCTCTCACTAGTGATTAAGCCTCTCAGATATTTTCCTGTGCCTAGGGCTCCTTTCCTTGCCACAGTCACTCCACTTCAGTGTGGTTGGAAACTTTATACCTCAAAGATTGCCAGCTCTGAGACTTCCTTCAGCTGGGCCAGCACGAAACGCCGAGCAGAAGGCTCTCCCGAGCAGCTGATATTTTAGGCGAGTATTAATTTCCCAAATTGCTGGCAGCTCGTGTTACATTTAGTGGTAATGACAAGATTGGCCAGCTTTCTCCTTTTACCTCAATACTTGGGAACAAGGGAGTTGCTGTAATTCAGAGTGGCAACAGGACTGGTACACTGGGTCAACAGCAAAAGGCATCTTACGGTTAGAGAGAGAATTTTGGATAGTGAAGGAGGCTAAAGTCATTGTGGTAGAGGGTGGCCTGGAAAATGAGCAGATCTAAGTTTAATTTGATATGTCAAGATCTTATATATATATATAAAACAAAAGAGCTTTTTTGTTCTGCTTGAAACCCAAATTTGCAACAGGGCTTCGAAATGACATTCAGCGCATTAAAAATTAGATGTGCAGTCGGACTCCCAAGCCATCGTGTGGGGAGAATGCAGTGGGACCTGCCTGCTGTAATGAACCTTTCTTTAAAACGAACAAAAAACAGTGTGACTGTATTTGCTTGTGCAAAGTGCTTTTGTTATCTTGTGTTTTTTGTCCTAATTTGCCACACAGAACCAAGGGCCCAGTATGGCAAACTCGGAGTAACAGCTTGAAGGATTGGGCTCTGACTGCGTTCCCATCCCTCAGGTAACACATTGCCTGTCCAACCAAGCCATTGACTCAGGACCCTTTCTCAAAACTAAAATGCAAGTATCATTTCAGGGTTGTCCCCTTCAGTGAGATAATGAAACACAGTCGTGGCAATTATATGTGCAAATTAAGTGCACAGCTGAGCATCTAATTGCATCCTAGCTTTATAAAAAAAAAAATCAGGTGCATCCTATGTATATATTTGTGTGTGTGTGTGCGCACACATTTTCAAGTTAAGGAAATTGTTCTCTGTTCTCTAACATGCAAATTCCCAGTACACTTTATGTCTTGTTTGATTAACGCAGCCTTTGACCTTAGTTTCAATACCTGCTTCTTAAAACCATCTATTACTCATGCCCACTACAAGATTAGGAGAACACCTGGGTGTGACAGAAATTAAATGTAGTGCTGCCATCTTGGAGCCCTGCACTAGGGTTGCCAGGTGTCTGGTTTTCGATGGGAACATCCAGTCGAAAAGGGATCCTGGTGGCTCCGGTTGATGTTCCCTACTTGGCTCTGCACGGCTCCCAGAAGCAGCAACGTGTCCCTCTAGCTCTGAGGTGCAGGGGCTGCTAGAGGGGCTCCATGTGCTGCCCCTGCCCCATGTGCCAGCTCTGCAGTTCCAATTGGCTGGGAACCACAGCCAATGGGAGCTGCTGGGGCGGTGCCTGTGGGCAGAGACAGTGCGCACTGCGCAGAGCCACCTGGCCACCCCTACGCCTAGGAACCGAGGGATATGTTACCGCTTCTGGGAAGCCCCTGAGGTAAGCGCCGCCCGGAGCCCGCACCCTGCACCCCAACCCCCTGCCCCAGCCTGAGCCCCCTCCTGCACCCAAACTCCCTCCCAAAGCCTTCACCCTGCACCCCCTCTCACACCCCAGCCCTGAGCCCTCTCCCACACCCAAACTTCCTCCCGGAGCCTGCACCTCCCCCCCGTACCTCAACCCCCTGTCCTAGCTCAGAACCCCCTCCTGCACCCTGAACCCCTCATTCCTGGCCCCACCCCAGAAGCCGCACCCCCAGTCCAGAGCCAGTACCCCCTTCAACACCCTGCCTTAGCCCAGAGCCCCTTCCCACACTCTGAACCCCTCAGCTCCAACCCCAGCCCAGAGCCTCCTTTTGCACCCCAAAGTGCTCATCCCCGGCCCCACCCCAGAGCCCGCACCCTGACTCCCTGCTCCAGTCTGGAGCCCCCTCCTGCACCCTGAACTCATTATTTCTGGCCCCACCCCAGAACCTGCACCACCAGCCGGAGCCCTCACCCCCTCCTGCACCCCAATCCCCTGCCCCAGCCCACTGAAAATGAGTGAGTGAGTGTGGGTGGGGGAGATCGAGTGACGGGGGGTGGAGTAAGCAGGGGCGGGGCCTTGGCGAAGGGGCGGGGCAGGGGGCAGGGCAAGGGTGTCCGGTTTTGTGCGATTAGAAAGTTGTCGACCCTACTTAAAACCTTGGGGGAAAGAAGAAAGAGACCGGGGGAATGAAATGCCACGAATGTGAAGGTAGAAGCTTTGGCCCAGGAGTCACGTTGTGGAGCTCAGTGTGGATCTGGCACCAGCAGTTTCAAGCCCTGCTGTTTACTCTGAGGCATTTTGGCTCCTTCTCCCTTGTGTCCGCTTGAGCTTTTTCACCGCATTGCTTGGACGTGCTTCATGAGAGGGCCTTCCTTTTTCCCCACTCGTCCCAAAAAATATATGCTTGTGTGTTACAGAGAAGCAGAGGATCTTCATTATCTGTTGACGTTCTGGGGTTTTTTTCCTGTTCTCTCCCCCCCATTTCAAAAGGTATAGACTGATCTCCTTAGATGGAATTTCATGTTAACCCCGTGGCCTGTTTGTAAGAGGAGACTGTGTCTCATTTCACTGGAGGGCCATGCCGTGCTGTATGTTCAGAACGGGTTTCCAAGTGCAGCGGGGAGAGTTTTATCGCATATACGGAAGCAAGTGCATCTTGCCTGTCGCAAGGCATCTCAAAGCAAGTTAGCGACGGATGTTTAATTGAACTGACTCTGTTTTCTCTTTAATTCTTGCAGCGTGTATTGCTAAATTTCCTTGGGGGTGTTCTCAGCGATGGGTTTGTTATTAGTTAATGCAGCACAACAGTGCAAAACAGACTAAACTTGGGGAATTGTGAGGGGAGAGGAGCAATCGCTATTAGGATTCCTGGCAACCGGTCCCCATCCTGCACACAGCACTTGTAGGACGTGGATGGTTGTTCCCAGTTACCGTTGATGCTCTGTAGATGCCTACGGCAGTTGCTGTGTTATCAAGCTATATCTTACGAATTTGCTTCCTGTGTAATGGGAACGTTTCATTTCTCCAAGTCTGCTGGAGGCAGCTGCTATCTTGTGTTCAGTTCAAATACTGCCTGTTACAGAGGAGAAACACGGCTCTCAAACACATGCAGAGGGAACACCTCCTTGGTTTTACTTATTCGTATTCTAGTAGCGCCTAGTGCCAACCAACTTCATGGCCCCTTGCGTGAGGCACTGTACAACGCATGTATGAAAAGACAAACCATGCCCTAACTAGCTTACAATTTAAATATGCGAGATGGGTGAAGGGTGGGGCGAGTGACACAGCATAAAACAGATGTTTGGGAATTAATGACTAGAAAGAGTACAGGACTTGACGAGGATGACACAAGGAGTCAGTGGCAGAGCTGGGAATTGAACCTGCCTCTCCTGAATCCCAGCCCAGTGCCTTAGCCACAAGATCCTCCTTCCTCCCTTTGCCCCTTTCATCTAGACTAAAGCTGAATTGTGTATTGAAATTGTAACAAGAACATTGGAAGATTCAGGATCTGGCAAACTGAAAAAACGTCCAGGAAATCCCTCGTTGGCAACCTAGAACAATCCTCACCTCCTTTCACCTCACACTCTCACACTTCTTATCTGCTCCCTCACTAGAAATGGTCAGTAACTTCCTGGCATGTATTTTCCCCTCCCTTGTATATTTGGCTATAACTTGTGTTATCGTTAGCTAACTATATTACGACACACTGGTTCCGGAGTCCACAGCTTGAAGACCTTTGAGTGAAATCCTGGCCCCACTTGAAGCCCCATGGGAGGTTTGCCACTAACTTCAATCACAGTTTTACCCTTTGTGTTTCAATACCCCCATTCCCACTCCTAAGAACTGCATAAAGAACCACTGTTTATAGTTAAGGCCGTCAGTCCACCCTTCACTCTCCCAGGTCTTCTGACATTTTTCAAAGAATACAGTGCAGATCACCTGCAACAGATGAAGCACAAAGAGAAGAGACTGAAAATGCTTTCTGAAACACATTGCAACATCAGGGTTTTTCTTTTAAATCTTGTGTCTTGGCTGCCATGGAGGTGAAGAAAGAATGCTGGGGTATGTACTTCTCCACAGTGTCCTCACCGGCAGAATTTTTGTAGTAATGGAGTAATGGACAGATAAGAGCTAGTAGGCTAAGGCTCAATTTAGATTAGATGGTGTTGATTCTGGGGGAGTGAGGGAAACCTCAAGAGGAGTAATCAGAAATTGATTTAGAGGATGGTTGGAGTATAGAAGTCCTGTTAGATCATTGGATGCTCCATGAGTTTCCTCCTTAAGGCTTACTTCTTTCATGAGACAGATCCCAATCCACAGTATTTAAAGGGCTTTTCCACCATTACATTGTATAACTAAGGATGATGGTTGAGGTTAAAATGTTGGACACCACTTCTGGTTTCCCAGTGCTTCTTGTCCTTTTTGTGTTTGCCTCGTACACTGAATAAGTCCCTCAGAGCAAGACCTGTCTCTGTGCGTTGAACAGCACCGAGTGTATTCTTGGCCTTGATAAATAATCATAAACTTTATTTCAAAAGGATGAAGGGTTAGGACAATGCTGCCAAGGTTTGAATCTATAATTCTAGATGTTCTAGGGCAGTGTTTCTCAAATTGGGGTCCGCGGACACCTGGGGGTCCCTGAGGGTACTTGAGGGGGCCCCGCGGGCCCTGCTGATCAACTCCTCCCCCTCCTTCTATCACCCGGAGGCTACTGAAGCCAGTCGGGGAGATTTAAAGCGCTAAAACTCCAGCGGCGCAGCGGGGCTGAGGCAGGCTCCGTGTCTGCCCTGGCTCCGCACCGCTCTCAGCGGCTGGCACGTGACTGTGGCCTCTGTGGGGAGAGCAGGGAGTCTCCGATTCCACAGCTTCCATTGGCCAGGAACTGCGACTAACGGGAGCTGCAGGGGCGGTGCCTGCGGGCAGGGGCAGCGCGCAGAGACCCCATAGTCCCCCCCCTCCCAGAGCCCGCACCCCTTCCCACACCCAAACTCCCTCCCAGAGCCCGCACCCCTCACCCCCTCCTGCATCCAAACTCCCTCCCAGAGCCTGCACCCCTCACCCCCTCCCACACCCAAACTCCCTCCCACAGCCCGAACCCCTCACCCCCTCCCGCACCCAAACTCCTTCCCAGAGCCCGCACCCCTCACCCCCTCCCACACCCAAACTCCCTCCCAGAGCCTGTACCCCTCACCCCCAAACTCCCTCATGCACCCAAACTCCCTCCCACAGCCCGAACCCCTCACCCCCTCCCACACCCAAACTCCCTCCCACAGCCCGCACCCAAACTCCCTCCCACAGCCCGAACTCCTCACCCCCTCCCGCACCCAAACTCCTTCCCGCACCCAAACTCCCTCCCAGCGCCTGAACCCCAACCTCCTGCCCCAGCCTGGTGAAAGTGAGTGAGAGTCAGGGGGGATCGAGCGACGGAGGGAAGGGGGATAGAGTGAGCAGGGGCAGGAATAGGTGGGGGAGGGGGAGGGCCTTGGGGGAAGGCGTGGAATGAGGGCAGGGCCTGGGGCTGAGTGGAGGGACTTGGGGGGTCCACGAAAAATTTTAAAGAAAAATGGGGGTTCTCGGGTTGCTAAAGTTTCAGAACCACAGTTCTAGGGATTACATACCTCTTACCCAGTCCCCTCTGTGCCTCACTTGTGTCTACACGTAAATCCGATGGCGGGAGAAATTGGAACAGATTGTCCAATGCTCCAGACGAGGTTTCTTAGGCAAACCAGTGTTTCTAAAGTGAGTGCCTTCTAATAAATGTTATCTTCAGGGAAATACGCCAGCCCCTACATAAGTAGTTAATGTTACTGCCTCAGTGTTGGCTTATAAAACAACTTTATCACGTCTGTGACGATAATGATTAACAAGCTGATTTACAAGGGTGGGGTCACAGAGGCATTTGGCAAATTTACTGTCTTGCAGTGGCAGTTATACGGTATCTGAGTTTTACAGGGTTCTCACCTCTTTAACTGAAATACTTAACCCTGGACTGCTCGGCAGCTTTGCAGTCACATTTCTGAGAGAGTGTCCAACTTGGCCTCACTTGTATGTTTTTAGTGGCTCAGGAAGCTAAACATCTAGTCATACAAGTTCAGAACATTTGGGATATTCCTGGTTTTCTTGCCAATGTTTATTTTCTGATCATTCTTCCACCATGGAATGGTGACAATGGCCCAGATTTTTAAAGGTACTTAGGTGCCGCTGTGCTCACTGTTGCCATGCCTAACTGATTGAGGGACCTAAACAGCAAGTGCCTAAATCCCTTAAAAATGATATTTAGGCTCCTAAATCAGTGAGGTGTTGCAGCGCCACGCACAGGAACACCTAAATACCTTGTAAAAATCTGGGCCAATATGTTTCAAGAGATGACATTACGTGGTGTATCATGGCTATTGTCCTTGTGTCACACCTCAGCAGGCACGTGTTGCGTACATCTAGCGTACAGAGAATTCTGCCCTTAGTTCAGGTTGTAAGAAGGTTTCCACCGAAGTGCTGCTTTTGTCCTCTCATCCTCATTTTCAAATGTCTTAAGTTCTTTTTTAAAAAATCCTCTTTTTTTAAGTTTTTTCTATTTTAATTTTTATCCTGTCGTAACTCAGAAATAATGGCCCACCAAGTTCAAACTAGTTTAATTCAAGAGCCCTTGATGCAATCGAATACAGTGTGACTTTTTCAGACGTTCAGGTGCTTATTTTTGGAGTTACTCATCTTGGAAATAGGGATATATGAATTCTCTGATGGTCTCCTGCAAACTTTATACAATTTACCAAAAGTCTTGACAATCTTTATGCAGGTCACCAAAGATATTGATGTCCTCTGTCCTATGCAAACATCTGATGCACTTCACAAAGTTAGCCAAAGGTACACAAGGGATTGCTGTACAGGTGATAAACCCCACAAGTACAAATTATGCCTGGACTTCAGTGTAGGTTACAACTCCTGTTCCTGAAATATTCTTTCTTAGCTGGCAGTGTTAGCAAACTTCCTCCCACCTTCCCCCTCCCGCCCACACACACACCGGGAAAATGTATGAATGCTCTAAGTTTTTTCAGACGTCTGACAGTTTTTAGAAAGGTAACCAAAGTGGGCTTGATGCAAGGGTCAGGCATTTCTGTGATTCTGGACTTGAATGTGAGGATTTGTGGATGGAAGGGTATTGAGGCACAGACTGTTAAGCTTTGCAAGTTTTGTCAGCCCTCTTCATGGAGCTTGGTGGTTGCAATTTTCAGGGAGTTTGGCCAACCATTTCTTTTTGTCCACTTCCAGTTTCCAGAGGTTCACACTCCTAGTACATCTCTGTGGAATAAAACAGTCTGAGTTGGAGGGTAATTCAGTCTCCATCTTGTCCAATCGATCCTTGGGCTCTCTGATGAGGTTGCCAATGCAAGGATGCCAGCTACGTTGTCCGTTCTGACTGGAATGTCTGTTCATGAGGAACTGAACTGAGTCTACCAGCAGATCACCAAATAGTCAAATAACCATCATACTTTCAGTCACTGGCCACTTGGGCTAGGCTTGAACCAGTGATCCAGAGATGAAAAGCTCTGCTACCGTTCAGCTGAGCCATCCAGTCCCTGAGTTAATTTTTAATATTAGAAAAATTATTGCAACATTGTGTTCACGCTTTTGTAGTGGGGTTGGATTGTGCAACCTTCACTCACATGGGTAAGCACTTACTCACACAAGTATCCCTATTGACTTCAGTGGGACTAGGATGTGAGTAACTCTTCATCAGTGTCGGTAAGGGGCTCTTACGGCATATTTCTCTGTTTAGAATAAGAATTTGAATTACAACAGACTAAAAGCCTATAGCTGAAAGATATTCAGTGAAACTGGGCAGGACAATATTTATTATATATATTAGTCTAAAAGGACAAGATAAGGAAACGAAAACTGGACTAATTCCTGCTATAGAAGAGTTGGGCAGCCATCAAGGGCTGCAGTCTTACTGACAAGCAGTGAAGCTTTGAAGAAGTTCACGTTATCATTCATGTTCACATTAATCTAATGTCCAAAGGGATTTCAGATTGAACAATAGCCCTTGCTCCCTTTCATCTTCAGTATCCTCCCGGTTTTACAAAGCTTGGTCGCTCCTTACAAATTACATCCAGGCTACTACCTAACCGAATGAACAACGCAACAGAGAGAGAGAGAATACAGAGAAGAGAGAAGTGCTTGAGTTATATGTTTTCATAATTTCTTGACTATGCTGGGGGTGGCTTGTGTATTTTAAAAGTTGCCTAGGATAATTTCTTTGTCCTTTCTGGGCTGGGAAACATGCCGTTTGTTTGGTACAAGAAGCAGCATGAATTTTGTTGATCGGAGCTTGTCTACACAGAATGCTAGTGCGCAGCAATCAGGGTGTGAATCTACCGTTACTAGCTTGCCGTTCAAGTGACATCCAGTACTTCTGTCGTTGTCGAGGAGGGTGCTGTAATGTACTGTAATAGCACCGATTTTTGAATAGGCATGAGAGGATGGCTCAGTGTTTCCAAAATCATTTTTGGATTGACTAACTGGGCCATTTTGGTGAGGGAAGTGCTGTGTGCCACCACCTGACATTTCATGACTGGGACCCCCCCCTCACCATAAATAAACCCTGACACTCACAATGTAAAATGCAGTAAGGAAATCGTTTTAAAACGTACCTCCACCACATTTTTTAACACGCTCAGAGTTTGACTTAAAAGACAGACTTTCCCTTCACCTGCAATCTGTGATTCCCCACTCCAGGTGAAGTAGAACTCAAACCCTAGCAATGGCTATCTTTTGGTTAAAATTATCTGGGCAATTTTAAAGCTTTTTCCATTATGTGTTGAGACTCTTATATTACATACAGCGCCTAGCCCATTGGGGCACCGATCTCAGTTGGGTGCCACCGTAAAACAAATAATAATTATTCTGAGGAGTGTGATGATTTCAAATCTCCAAGTTCTCCTGCTTCAGTGAGTGGAATGTGGCTTTAAGTTTTAATAATATAGCTTAGCAAGTTTTTCTGTCTCATCTAAAATCAAGAGGCTCCATTTTTTTTTCCAAACATAGAAACCAAAAATTAGCAGCCACGGCCACATTACTGTAATGGAATAAATGAGCCCATGGTAAGTATTTTATGAGATGTGAAGAGTCCTTTTTATTTCTGTTCTGGTCAGGTTCTTATACCACACCCGTCCCCGTGGTATCTGAGCGCCTTCCAATAAGACAACATTTGCTATTTTAAAGATCTTGATTGATCAGTTAGATGGATTAATGATGGGTTTGGGAAGAAGTGTCCTCCCTCACGCTGCCTTTTTCTCCTAATTAGTGTGCTTTTCCTTGCAGTGGGTGTAAACGTTGTTGGTTGGCCAAGGGAGAGTGGAAGGGGAGAGCTGAAATAGGTGGATTGTGGGCGCCTTTTTCCAATCCCACAGACCATCATTGGCTGCGGCACTTGAACATGACACTGCAATTTCCCTCTGCAACACATGAGTAATAAACAGCGGCACTCGAGCTGTGGTCTTGAGAAACCAATGTGAGGCTCTTGCTTGCTCTCCTTTTTCTTTAATATGGTTGTAATTTTTGATCGCTCTGCAAGAAGGCTTTAAAGCGAATGGATGCCACCTCCTACCCTAGAGTGCCCGGGGAGGAAGAGCCCTTCCTCACCAGTGCACCTACCGAGAGGCCAGGCACAATCTGGAGTGCAGGGGGTTCTGTTCACATTGCTGACCATCTGGATGGCCCCTGAAGAGTTGCTTCTACGCCCGGGGAGGACCAAGGCCAGGGATCTGCCCCAGGTGCACTTGGATGGCTGCGCTGGGGGGAGCACTGGTTTTACCTGTTGTACTGATGTAGTGAGTGGTGCCCCTCCCCATGCGCCCTTGGGCAGGGTATCTCCTCCTCAGTGAGCTCTGGCTCCACTTAAGAACCGCAGTCAAACCCTTCTCGAGCACTATGGCAACTGGCCTACAAAGCCAGCGCTGGGCTGCTCCCCACCCAATGAAAACCAAACTTGTGGGCTTGTAAGTAATGAGCGTGGCCCCAACAGACTGTCACCTCACAAAACCAAGACCTGTTAGGTTGACATGCAGGCTGGGCCGCACAGAGGCCTAGTGAGTGAATGGTCGATCCTGGCTCCTGTCCTGGGCACCTCAGTAAAGTGTTCAGACTTCTAGCCCGTGATGAGTGCTGACGGAAGGTCTAAGGGGCACTCCTGTTTTCACCACAATCACACAGGCCAATGCATTAGGGCCCCTCAGGATTGAAATCTAGGCATCTAGCTGCTTATTTAGGCAGTTGACTTCGGTGCGAGCTGCAAGCCTTCAGGCTCCTGATTCAGGGGGCTAACTTTCAACACCTAGCTTGAAACTGTTGGCCAGTCTCCTTAGTTCGTCTTGGAACGCACAAGCACTTCTCAGTGGTGGCTGAACTGTATTTCAGATGCTCCCCTACCTGCTCAGAAAATGGGCCATGGCCTTTCCACCTGCAGTCCCCAGGTTTTCTGTTGAGGGGCACTGAGAGGACGCACTGTCCACTAAGATGCAATGAAAGAAAACTTTAGCTACATCATTTCTTAACACTAAAACTGTCTACTGAAATGTTGCTGCTTTGCAGCAGCAGGAGATGAACATGACTCAAACGTATAACCTAGGGACCAGGGTCTTCTGTCTTGGGGAAAACAGGCAGGTTCCCCTGGTGTGAAAGAGACTGGGAAGGCTCTGGCTCCTCTTTCTCTCTGCTTTTAACCCCTCGGGCTTGATCACCCCTCCTTTCTCTAGGGGACTGAGGGGAAACAAAGCCTGCTATATCCCTGTCTGACTAGGTTCATTTAACACACCTCCTCCTTTTCCCAGCTATATGTGTCCATAAGGCTCGGGATCTGACTTGCATCCTGGGACTCGGTCTCCCTAGTGCTGAAATGTCTAAAAATCGACAACTCAGGCCTCAATATCTCTCTAGAGAGTGCTTGGTTACAGGTCCCAGGCTTCCTTTCCCTCAGCCAGAAGATGTCCATTACAGAGGCATTATGGTGAAACTGTTTTCTGGGACCCGTAATTAAAAATCCACAGATCGCGGGGCCAGATGGAGATTAATATTGCGTTCTCATGAGATACAAACATTAAAATGAACAAATTGCAAAGAAATGTCCTATCCACTGATCAGCAATGGTCTATGAAGTCTGTTATGAAGTGAAATGACCCTGAATTTGCAGACACTAAAAACAGTGATAACGTCAGTTTGATATTGCATTTTGTCCTCATCCTCAAATGCTGTAAAAGGGGCTATTATTCATATTACAGATTGGGGTGCACGTTGCTTTTGAAGACTGGATCTTCACTGCAGTAGCATGTGTACACACCAGAATTATCAATCAAGCCAATACACTGCTATGACAAAAAATATTTCATGGAAAATATACATCAACTTTCCTCACCGTTCTGGCCATCTAGGCTTTCTCAGAGAGACAGTGCAAGTCTTTGTGGGCAGAACTGGTTTGCCATCCAGGTTAATTCCTTGCGCTGTGGTATGATTAGCTACGTATAAATACTTTTTTTGAAAATAGGTGACCTACATTGTACATCTGACTTTAATCCCCAGCTCTGCCATAGTCTTCCTGTGTGATGTCAGTCAAGTCACACACTGACTCTTTGCCTCGATACTCCATCTGTTCAATGGAAATACTTCCTTTCTCCCTCCCTTTGCCCGTCTTGTCTATTAAGACGGGAAGCTCTTTAGGGAAGTTACTGATTTTTACTGTATGTTTGCACAGCTCCTAGCACATTGGGGCCTTGAATTCAATAGAGGACACTGGGTTATATTGGAATACACATTAATCATAGTAATCTGCAATGCATTAGTAAAACCCAAATTTTGCACTTCTCTGGGTGTCCTGTCTAGTCTAAGTCTATCGTGTGTAGATTGTAAGCTCTCTGGAGCAGAAAACTGTATTTTGTGTCTTGTGCAGACCTGAGTCTGTTGTCAGTGCTTACTAAATACAAAAAAAAATAGAATATAAAATTGAAGTCTTAAGTCACAAGGCCAGCTGTATAAGGATTACCAAAAGGGATATGGGTACTGAGTAAAACCTAGATGGACTGTCTGCATAAAGTGAAAGATGAAATGACTGTAGGATTGGCATTTTGAGCTGAACTTTTTTGTCCCACCACAAATGTAAATTAGGAAGGACAAAACGAGTCTAGTTATCCAGATATTGGATGGAATGTTGACCCAAAAACGGCCATACTGGGTCAGATCAGTGGTCCACCTAGCCCAGTACCCTGTCTTTGAGTGTGACCAGTACCAGGTGCTTCAGAGGGAATGAACAGAACAGGGCAATTGATCACGTGATCCATCCCCTGTTGTCCAGTCCCAGCTTCTGTCAGCTGGAGGTTTAGGGACACCAAGAGCATGGGGTTGTGTTCCTGGCCATCTTGGCTAATAGCCATTGATGGACCCATCCTCCAGGAACTTAGCTAATTCTTTTTAGATCCGATTTATTCTTTTGGCCTTCACAACATCCCAGCAACAAGTTCCATCGGCTGATTGTGCATTGTGTGAAGGAGTACTTCCTTTTGTTTGTTCTAAACCTGCTGTGTATTAATTTCATCGGGTGACCCTTAGTTCTTGTGTTATGAGAAGGAGTAAATAACATTTCCTTATTCACTTTCTCCACACAAGTCATGATTTATAGACCTCTGTCATATCCCCCTTCAGTCGTGTCTTTCCTAAACTGAACAGTCCCACTCTTTTTAATCTCTCCTCTTAAGGAAGCTGTTCCATACCCCTAATCATTTTTGTTGCCCCTCTCTGCACCTTTTCCAATTCTAATGTATTTTTTGGGATGTGTGACCAGACCTGCACACAGTATTCAAAGTGTGCACATACCAGGACTTTATGATTTTGTCTGGTTTATTATCTAACCCATTTCTGACCCTGTTACTTCACACTACGTTGCCCTAGCTACATCCATCTAACTTCTAAGTGCTACACCTCTCGCAAAGCTGGAGTTATTAGGTCGGTGTAGTGGGCAACTTACCTCAGTGGGAGCAACATTGTAGTGTAGACACTTACAGAGTTAGGGCAACATAAACTGCCTTACTTCAACCTAACGCTGTATTGTAGACCAACATAACTACCCGAGTGGCGTCTCTCAACCTCCAAAAGTGCATATAGAAGTTAGTACCGTGCTGTATGAAGCAACTGCTGTATCTTGCCTATAGGACCAAGTGCTTGCTACATCCAGTTCTGTGTGCTGGATCAATCCTTAGATTCCTAACAGTATTGCAAAGGATCCCTCAGATTTCTTTTCCTATTCAAAAGAGTGTTGTTGGGTGAGTGCCCGTGTAGCGGTAAAGTAATGTTAATGTTAAAGCAAGGCATCGATTTACTAATGTGTAATTTGCAGCATGTGCTGTCAGGGGCTACAATATTATCCGCGCCTTCCTGTTTGAAAATGCCTACAAGTTATTGCCTTTGCTGAAGCTGTGTATGTACATTCCATGCGTCGGTGTTGGAAGAGCCTTTCTTTTGGGGGCTTGCTGCCACTCCTGGAGAGTTAACGCTCTTCGAGGTGCAGAAATTGAAGCATTTCCACAGGCTTGGAGAGGGAGCAGGGCGTGAATGAATCACTGAGAAGTGTTCTTTAAATGACAAAGACGAAACTCCAGGCCCTGCTTTCTCCTCACACTTTATTTGCATTCAGACACAGACCTGATTTCTTTTTGTTTTAATATTTAAACAAGAGTCCTTCAAATATACATAATAGCTCCCTCCCCCATTTAGCCAGTCCTCTTAGTCTGTTGGTTCCAATTATGGTTTTCTGGCCAAGGTTTTCTGACTGGTGATTTGGGGCACCTCAGCAGCTCAGTGCCCAACTTAAGAGGCCTGACTTTCAGGCCGTGCTCAGCACCCACCCTGAAAATCAGGTCCCATCAAGGTGACTCGGGTTGGGACCCAAAGAATACCTGAGGCACCCCAAAATCACTAGCCATCTTTGAAACTCTGGCCAAGATGTTTAAGCAACACTGCTGCTGTTTCTCATGCTTCTTGGATGCTGCTAAACTCCTGTCCTCCACCCTCCGCTTGATTTGGACTTCTGACCCTCAGTTACTCTTGAGTTTGAAAGCAAAAGATCTTACTTTCTTTCTAACACTGCAGCATTAACTTGTTGCTCCTCAGGTTGGGATCTGCCTATAAGGTTAGTAGTGTCAGTGCCTTGAACCAAAACTTCATGTTCCGTTACATGCAGTGACCTTTCTGAATTGTTTATGTTCCAGTATAAGGAACCTTCCTATGCCAGGATGCAATAGGAACGTCATTTTCCCCTCGAACGTGAGCAGATGTCCTATCTGTAACGCTAGCAATAACATCGCCGCTTCCTGTTCTCACAGATGGTCTCAACAGTGTGGAGCTTTGGCAAGGAGGGGCAGGGCCGGCTCTAGGATTTTTGCCGCCCAAAGCAAAAACAATTTTGGCCGCCCCCCCCCTTCTTTAATTACCCCACCCCCGGCCCCGCCTCAACTCCGCCCCTTCCCCAAATCCCCAGCCCTGCCTCCTCCCCCCAGGATCTCAAGTCTGGGAGGGAGGGGGAGCAGCGGCGCGCGAAACGGCCGCTCGGGATCTCCCCCTCCCTCCCAGGTTTGAGAGCCTGGGAGGGAGGGGGAGACCCCAAGCCGCTGCGGCGCGCGAATCAGCTGTTTCACGCGCCGTGGCAGCAGCAGCGGAGATGAGCTAGGGTGGCTGGGGCACATTTTTAGAGGCGGCATTCTGGCGCCGACCATGCCGCCCCTAAAAATGTGCCGCCCCAAGCACCAGCTTGTTTTGCTGGTGCCTAGAGCTGGCCCTGAGGAGGGGACACTTCCACTCAGTGGCATCCATTACATTTCCTTTCCTGTTCGTGTTCTCCCAGCGATGGCGATCGGAAGGGTGATGAGATAGAATGGGCCTTTAGAAGTAATACTGCTAGACGGAGATGAAGAATGTTACTGGGATTTGTATTCTCCAGCTTTGCTTTGAGCTTCACCTTGGCCACGTTGGCTTTGTATCAACCTGAAATTTCCAGTGAAAATCAAGTGGTATGAAATCGTGTGATTTAAAACCAATGAGCAAAATGTGTTGAAAATCCATGTGAGCCAAACCTGGCAAGTTAGGCATGCAGTTAAATATGATCCTTCATCTATTTGGGAGCTGGGGACATCTTTAGCATACTCCTTTAAAGAACAGTTATGATGTTCCTATTAACTGTAGGTCAGTGTCAAATCCTACGACACGTTTCCAGCAGTAATCTAGCAGGCTGCCGTTCACACCATGGGAAGAGAGGGGAGGGAAAGTATCATATGAGGGCCCTGTGCTTTGCTCATTACTCCTTACACTAGCAGAATTTCTTAAAGTTCATGAAATTTTGTCTGAAGAAGTATTTTGCCTGAAGCGCCCTTATTGAGACGTTGTCATTGAATCAGAAATTTAGAGTGTTATGGCTTGGGGCTTAATCTACATTACAGTTTTTTCACACCAAGAAGGGAGTGCAAAGCACTTTTGATTGCCTTACACTATTGTATAATAGTGGATTGATGTGGGTCTTTTTGATTGGAGAGCTGGTCACTTAAGGAGAAACTACCGTTTCCTTTGAGTAATTTATTTTAGAATTCATCTCGTTGTAGAAAAGAATCAATATAATGTTGGAATGGTTATCGATGTACCAAAAAATCACCTCTGTTACAATTAGAAACCTCCATTTGATCAATGGAAAAAAATAGATTTGGGTGCAGAGCTGTGGTTTGTGATGAAGAGAAAATTAGGATTTTAAAACATCATTGGCATTTGGGCTAAAAATGTGAATAAAAAGTAACAGTAAAGGAAAAGAATTGAAGATAATTTTCTGAGCTGTCACAGATCTTTCTGCAATTGTGTTTATATGAAAGAATGAAACTCTCTTCTTAGGCTTGTCTACACGGTGGGGTAATGTGCTCTGTGGGGTGGGGGCTGGTTTCTAAAGGCACTACATGTTGCACATTAATTGGTCTGTGTGACCGCTGCTGGTGTACAATAGAAGTTCCCTAGTGCACTTTAATGTAGTACTGTTTCAAACAGCACTATGTTAAAGGGCACTAGGACATGTTTAGTGTCCACCAGCAGAGTCTGTCCAGACCAGTTAGTGCATTTTAGAAATCACACCCCCTAGAGTGCATTCCCCCACTGTAGACAAACCCCTATCTTACCCCATCGTGCCTTGGTATTTGAACATATGTGGTACGTAAAATGATCCACTATTCAGTAATGTTGTTGCCATACATATGTTTAACAGGGGCGCAATCACATGAATTTTTCACTTTTCACCATTGTCAGTTCTGCGCTGATTTGACCATTAATATTACTTTGACCGTACTTAGGATTTTCATGCAGCTATAACTGGGAGTTATATTCAGATTATTTCAACTGGCTGTGAGTAGTCACTTCCCTGTCTTAATGAAAGTGAGACAAACATGTCACTGTTTCAAGGAATTCTGCTCCCAGATGGGTTTGTTAATGTCGTCGTTTTCTTCTTCCAGGTTATTGAAGGAAAATTGGCTCCTTTCTTGGGGAAGGTAATCAAGTTTGCCACTTCTCATGTGTACAGCTGCAGCCTTTGTAGCCAAAAGGGATTCATCTGCGAGATTTGTAATAATGGAGAGATCCTTTACCCCTTTGAGGATATTTCAACAAGCAGGTACCAGTATGCTTCCTTTCCTAGGTTTTACCTGCATGTCTTATCCTCTCAAATTCCACGTCAAACGACATTCCATTTCAGCAGGAGTGGGCCTCACTAGGGCACAGTTAAGGACGTCTGCCCTGGACTTGTGTTGCAGAGAGGCCATCCCTGAGCCTGCAAGCAGATAGATGGAGAAGGGCCACTTTGTCATTTATCTGGTTCAAAAGAGCCTAAACCCCATTTCACACAGCTCTCAAACACCTGTAGAGCCCACTGCTGACGCTCAAAAGGACAGAGGCGCTCAGGGGCTGCTTTCCTGCAGGAATACTTGAAATCTCCCTGTGGCTATGCATAACTGTGTTTGCACAGGGCCCTACAAATACAAAGGTCAGCTGAGGATGACTTTGTAGGTCTTTCCTGCCTTTGATTTCACTGGACCTATGGTAGAACGTACCCATGCATTATTAGATAATAATCACCTCTTCTGAGTTACGGCCGCTGCTTACTGTGAGGTAAGGATATAACTGATCCTCTATTGTCCGTGTGTGTATGCAGCATAGATTTATATTCACATGTACACACACGCGCACACACAGACAGAAATCGTCTCACCCACCCACCACTAAAATGTAGCCGCCTCTAGGTGAGAATACAACAGCTGTTTAACAATGCACAGCATGCTATATAACAGTCTGGGAACAGGAAGTGAGGAAGGATAGTGTATCCAGTTGAAATCACATGGAAAATCTATCAAGGCTCAAGACAGTAACCCAAACTGGAATTCGACCAGAACACTGGAGCAATGTTCCTACTTTTTCAAGAAGTTTCTTGGGTTTAGAACAATCACAAGAGGTAAAGACCTTGAATTTCTTCTCCATCAAGACAATGACACCTCCAGCAGTACAATCTGTCCTTTTCTAATACACCCTCATCTTAATTTATTCTCAGGTTGCGTTAGTAGAGTAGAAAAAAAGTCAGAGGAGCCTATGCTGGGGGTGATCAGGATCAGCTTGTTAAAAATTCCGCGTTGAGAATCGGATTCTCGTGAGTTGACAAAGATCTCTGTGTCGGGAGTGGCCCAGGCCAGCCTGTTGGGGGTTTCAGGCTGACATGTCTTTCAAAGAGTATTTGCACATTCTTTCTCTGAATTCACATTCCAAGAAATGTGGAGACAAAGCGCTGGACATAAATTAAACAAGGTGTGCAGTTTTGTTTTATAAATGGTGTGCAAGAAAAATGTATCTGGATGGAGAAGTTGGAAAGGGAAAGACTTAGATGAAACGGCGTAAGAAGACTATTAAGACTGTACTAAGCAATTAACGATATCCACAAAGCCTGATGAGAACAGAAAAATAAGTAGTGAAATAGTCGGGTAGTGAAGCTTAATTGAAGTGTGTGCACGTACATGATTTGTCTATTGAATTTTTGATTGGCCACCAAAGCCTTGGGGTTTGTAGTGTCCACAGCCTGTGAACTGAAGCCAGAGACTGCGTACCTCACCCTTGTAGAATTTAAAACCTTCCTGAAACATGGAGCATTTCTCAAAAGGCTAGTGAAAGCCGAGTGAAACCGCTCCTCTCTCTATTTGTACACACAGAGGTTAGCAGTTATTTGTGTTCAAGTGGCACAATGCAACAAATGCAAAATAATTATTGAAGTCATGCCAGCCACAGGCTTTCTTCAGTAACAGGTTTCATTACGTCACAAACAATTAAGGGTCTCCGGTATTGCTCTCCCTTTTTTGCTGTTCATTCCTTTTGCTCCTCTCCCTCCTCTTGGTTTGCTAATCCTTGCTTTTATCCCTGTCCCCAGCCTCTCTGCTTCCCTTCCTCACTAGTTTTTTTCCTCTCCTTGCTGATACCCCATTCTGCCTTGGAGCAGAGCAGCAAAGAGAAACTAACCAGGTCGTTTCAATTTAATTTTCCTGCTCTATTCCACCTGCAAACAGAGGCAAGTGACACTGACAAGTGAGCTTGTATATTTCACTTGGCGCTCCACCAGCACATGGGGGGCAGAGGGGAGAACAGAAACTTTTATATGTGCTACTGTGTGACACACATGACAAGGATTGCTGACCTAGCTACTCATCATGGTGATAGGCATAATATAAGGACATAATACACACAGATCGACAGAAATAGTCACAATAACAGAATAAACTACCTGTGAGAAGAGAGAACCAGAACAAGATTCAGAGAACTTGGATGCGCTTACTCATCTAAACCTGAAGACATGACTTGTGCTGTACTTTTTACTGGATTATAAAACAACAGATCTCCTAAATCAGCTATTGGTGCGAATTTAGGGCAGGTCTACACTACAGGGTTAAGTCGACCTAAGTTACACAACCCCAGCTATGTGAATAGCTGGAGGATGACGTGGACTACACTCTCAGCAAGTTTGCAGATTACACTAAACTGGGAGGAGTGGTAGATACGCTGGAGGGTAGGGATAGGATACAGAGGGACCTAGACAAATTAGAGGATTGGGCCAAAAGAAACCTGATGAGGTTCAACAAGGACAAGCGCAGAGTCCTGTACTTAGGATGGAAGAATCCCATTCACTGTTACAGACTAGGGACCGAATGGCTAGGAAGCAGTTCTGCAGAAAAGGACTTAGGGGTTACAGTGGACGAGAAGCTGGATATGAGTCAACAGTGTGCCCTTGTTGCCAAGAAGGCCAACGGCATTTTGGGCTGTATAAGTAGGGGCATTGCCAGCAGATCGAGGGACGTGATCATTCCCCTCTATTCGACATTGGTGAGGCCTCATCTGGAGTACTGTGTCCAGTTTTGGACCCCACACTACAAGAAGGATGTGGAAAAATTGGAAAGAGTGCAGTGGAGAGCAACAAAAATGATTAGGGGTCTGGAGCACATGACTTATGAGGAGAGGCTGAGGGAACTGGGATTGTTTAGTCTGCAGAAGAGAAGAATGAGGGGGGATTTGATAGCTGCTTTCAATTACCTGAAAGGGGGTTCCAAAGAGGATGGAGCTAGACTGTTCTCAGTGGTACCTGATGACAGAACAAGAAGTAATGGTCTCAAGTTGCAGTGGGGGAGGTTTAGGTTGGATATTAAGAAAAACTTTTTCACTAGGAGGGTGGTGAAGCACTGGAATGGGTTACCTAGGGAGGTGGTGGAATCTCTTTCCTTAGAGGTTTTTAAGGTCAGGCTTGACAAAGCCCTGGCTGGGATGATTTAGTTGGGAATTGGTCCTACTTTGAGCAGGGGGTTGGACTAGATGACCTCCTGAGGTCCTTTCCAACTCTGCTATTCTGTGATTCTATGATAGCTGGAGTCGAAATAGCTTAGGTCGACTTACTGAGGTGGTTACACTGCGCTGGGTCGAAGGGAGAAACTCTCCTGTTGACTTACCTTATGCTTCTTGTTCCGGTGGAGTACCGGAGTCGACAGGAGAGCAATCAGCGATCCATTTAGCGGGTCTTCACTAGACCCTCTAAATTGACTCCCGGTGGATCGATCGCTGCAGCATCAATCCACCGGTAAGTGAAGACAAGCCCTTAGATTTGTAACTGAGATGTTCTGTTACGACGGTCACAAGGCTGTAATTAGGTTTCAGTTGCTGTTTTCACTTTCAGTCGCACTTTTCTGGGAGTCACTCATATTCTTGCGCCCAAGTGTTGCAACTCATGGTACCTATGATCATCTGGACTCTGGTGCCTGTGCTATAGATGTGAAGGTAAGAAGAGAATGGCAGCTTTAACTCAGAAGCCTAATTTTCTTTGGTGTTGCGTGTTGGTTTTTGAACATGCAACTGGTTTTGCTAACAAATTGAACTGGATTCTTCGTGTTTAGAAAGAGGCACGTGGCAGCTTTTGTGGCCATCATCAGGGGCATGTGGAAGAAAAGGAGGTGTTTGGGGCTGGCTGAAAATGTGGTCACAAGTGTCCCAAAGGACCAAATTCTGCTCTCAGCTGTCCCAGTGCATAGCCATTGAAATCAATGGGATTGCACTGGTGTGACCAAGAACAGAATTAGTCCTGTTTTAGCTTTTTTTTTTTAATTTAGGGTAGAAAAGAAGTAATAAACCGATCTGCAGTTGATGGCAAAAATAAGTTGTTCTTTGTTCAGTGGCCTCTTCATTAAATAGTTGAAAGGCAAAGTGAGTTCATTTGTGTGTCCTGATTTGGGTGTGGCTTTGTTTTTGCCACAGCCTGGCCTTTCTGCTTCCTACATAAGAGCTCGCACTCTTTGGAGGAACCAGAGTGACAGCTGTCATCTAGCTCAGCAGTTCTCAACTAGGTGTTCGAGGCCCCCTGGGGGCCACGAGCAGGTTTCAGGGGGTCCCCCAAGCAGAGCCGGCATTAGACTCACAGGAGCCCAGAGCAGAACGCCGAAGTCCCGCTGCCCCAAACCCCGCCATCCAGGGCTGAAGCCGAAACCTGAGCAACTTATCTTCGCAGGGCCCCCTGTGGCTTGAGGACATGGACAATTGCCCTGCCTGATACCCACTAATGCCGGCCCTGGGTTTTATACAGGGGGGCTGGACCAATTTGTATAGTGGAGGTGAGAGCCACTGAACCAAATTGTAAACCCTGTATATGATGGAAACCACTTCAAACCAGGGGGTGCGGCTGCACCCCTAGTTCCCGCACCTCTGCTTTTATATGCAGAAAAACAGCTGTTGTGGCACAGGTGGGCCAGGGAGTTTTTATAGCATGTTGGGGGGGGCTTCAGAAAGAAAAAGGTTGAGAACCCCTGATCTAGCGCAGTGATTCCCAACCTTTCCAGACTACTGTACCCCTTTCAGGAGTTTGATTTCTTGCGTACCCCAAGTTTCACTTCACTTAAAAACGACTTGTTTACAAAATCAGACATACAAATACAAAAGTATCACCCCCACATTATTACCAAAAAATGGGTGACTTTCTCATTTTTACCATATAATTATAAAATAAATCAATTGGAATATAACTATTGTACTTAAACTTCAGTGTATAGTACACAGAGCAGTCTAAACAGGTCATTGTATGAAATTTTAGGTTGTACTGACTTTAATGGTGCTTTTTATGTAGCCTGTTCTAAAACTAGGCAAATATCTAGATGAGTTGATGTACCTCCGGGAAGATCTCTGCATACCCCCAAGGGTACACGTACCCCTGGTTGAGAACCACTGATCTGGCCCTTTCATACCCAGCTACACTTCAGCTTTCGAGGGCCATAAATTTATGTACAGTCTCATGTCAGCTGTGGCAGAGGAAAGTCTCATTCCAAAATATTCTCCTTTGTTTTGAGTTGGAATTTGTGAAGGATGGGTCCTTGTTTAGACAGAGGTATCTAAGAAAAAAAGGGGGAAGCACAAGCACCCCTCTTAAAGGACTGGTGTTTCTCTTTGGTCCGCTTGTTTGCTCACCGTTCATTTTTGTCAGTCCTTGAGCAAACAGAGTGAATACCTGGATTATGCACTCATCTGGGTTTGAATACACATATATTACATACCCTCCTCTCACTAATCAGCATGACACATTCCTTTGTTGGCAAATGGTTCCAAAACAAACACAATCAGTTCACTTAATTAGCAGGTCTGTGGGCCGTGCTTGGCAGTCTTCTGACATCCGGTTCAACAATACAGAACAACAGTTTGCTGTCTTAGCCGTGCTGGAGGGGAGGACTTACGAAGTTATAAGCTTTTTAAGGGTATTTCCTTTCCGTGGCTTCTCTTGGGAGGCGGCCATCCTGTGCAGAGTGTAATGAGGCCATAGACCAGAAGCAGCAAAATACAAATTGGCAAATCATATTGGAAGCCTCTTTCCATTTATGTTTGATTTCCCTGTCCTGGTTCCCCTCCTCTATCGCTATCCTTTCTTTATTTAAGTAAGTGCTCATCAAGGACCTTTCTAAACGTCATAGACTCTGCTTCCTTTGGGAGTTCTTTAAATAATTAGAAATGTATTGAAAGCCCAATCAGTCATTTTAAACTCCTGGGGCGAGATCCTCAGCTGGTATAAATAATCATAGCACCACTGGCTTGACTGAAGCTATGACAATTTATGCCAGCTCAGGATTGCCTTCTCTTTTATTGCTTGTATTCCAGGCTTACGTTTAGTGCAAAAAAACCCAACTCATCATCTCCTATTAGGTTGTTAATTTATTGACCAATACGTCTCAAAGTAGGCTTTAACATCCCTGATTGTAAATGGGTTTTCAGAGTTGTCCTCTGTTTTGTCAGTACCTGGTCACTATACATTGATATAATTGGCTATTGCTTACTCAGCTCTGGGGTAGAAAGTTTCTTTCTCTTAATCCTGAAATAAAATAAAATAAACCAGAAATGAAAACATAACATCCTTGTAGATGTAAAATTGTCTATAATAACTATGCTTATTTGTATTACGACCCAGAACATCCTTTTAAAACGTCAGGGCTGTAAAATCTCATGAATTACCTGGGAAAATTTCATTGATTCAGAAATTGAATTAAATGGTTAATTTGTATCCGATTCTGCCAGCCTTACGTTGAGTTGCCCCTTACTCCATAAGTAGTCTTATTAGGACTTCACCCAAAGTCATTACTCACCGTGAGTAGGATTGTCCTTTGTAAGGGTTTTCTCTCTTTCACTTAGATAAAATGTTATGTCTGATGTTTAAGGTTAAGTTTAATGCTACCCAATGAGTAAGGTCCTGATCTTGCCAATACTTCTTTTATTGCTTGGAGGGTCAAAAGAAACTAGATCTGATGATTTTACTCCTGTGAGTCGTCTCCTTGCATTCAGTAGGTCAAGTCACTCACTTGTTAGATGATTTGTATTTTGGTGAAATATGTTTTTGTATCTAGATTTTAGAACTGTTGAGAGTGGTTCTGTTATATCAAGGTTAAACTGTTCTAACTTTGCAAAGTTAATGTTCTCCCAATGTCAGGTAAGGCATAAAGTTTTAAGGTAAAAACATCAAAACTTAGGTTAACAATAGCAGTGCTGTATCAACCACTGTAAGTTTAGGCCACTTTCCTGCGAAGACTTATACATGTTCCTAACTGTACACATTGTTTTACAGAAGTCAGTGGGACTATATTCACAGTCCAGAAAGTTAAATACATGTGTAATTCTTGGCAAGATCATGGCTGTATTGTGTTCTGGCTGCACTGCATTGGAGAAGAATGCATCTGAGCCTTGGTGGGAATGTCAAAGATCTGTGCTGAGCACAGATACTAAAATACATAGCATAGATCACTTCCAGAAAATCCTTTGGCACTACGGAAGTGCACCCGTCATTGTATTACTTCCCATCCCATTTTCATTGGCTTCAGTTATGTTTTATCCTGGATGACCTCTCCACAGTGTCAGCTCCATTGAGCTGTGCTAGCAGTTTAGGGCCAGATTTTCCAAACAGGTCAGCGTACCAACTGCTGATCTGTGGAAAATCTGGCCCTAAGTGGCACATCAGGCGCTGCTGAGTGTTGAGCACTTTTTGTTTTTTTAAAGTGACCTTTATTTAGGTACCTAAATGGGAGTTGAGTCCTTTTGACAATCTGACCCCATGTGAATCAGTCCTATCTGCTCAAAATCTTCTGGACCAAGCTTTGGTTTTGGCATCTTTGCAGAGTTGACCAGTAACTCTGTAATTGGAATATGCAACGGGAAAAAAGGTTGAATAGTTCCCTGGGCCTACATAATACAGTGACTTTTCTAACAAGCATTGTATTTTGAAGATGCATTCATTTAAAAGGTTAATTTGAGAGTCTAGGTTCTGACTTTTACCTTTATTTTTTACCTAGACCTCCTTTACTACCAAAATTATCTTGGCTAGAAGTGTCCTGCATAAAACAGACACTGGGCCCAGTCCTGCAACCACTCAGGCATGGGGGTGCTTCACCCATCTAACTCAGTGGAACTACTCACATGAGCCGTGGTACTCATGGCCATGTTTGCGGGGTCAGGCCCAGAGTCAGGTGTACAGGGACGTAGTAAGGGTAACAGGGACCTGGCTTCACCAAAATTTTGTTCCACACCATCATTTAAGCTCAGCCACCTCCTGGCTGCACCTCCCTCCTGCCTGAACGTGATGCCCATCTCCCTTCCTACTCCCTTCTGCTTCTTGATCCGCATCCCTGACCACTCTTCTTTCCGAGACTAAATACCACTTACCTTTCTACCTCCCGTCGCAGATCTTCCCACACGCTCCTTCCCCTAGTGCAGAGCCATTCCTCAGGCCATGCACCCAAACCATCTCTCCCCGCTTCCCCAAAAATACCCCTCCCCTCCGACCAAATAATAATAATAACCCCTAGCTCGGACATAGCGCCTTTTGGCCATAGAGCTTTAAGAGCTTCACAAAGGAGGTCTTTACCGTACTCCCCAGTTTGCAGCTGGGGAAACTACCAGCCTAGCAGCTCCGCTCTCTTTCAATCTTCCCTATCTCCGTGCTGGCAGTACCGCCAGCCCCAAGGGCTCAAACATCATCAGGTCGCCCTTAACAATTACAAGATTATATTTTATGCATCATAAAGGTTGTGTGCTTTTTCTTTGTCTTCTGGTTTTTGACTGCAGTGGCTCTACGCCTGCTGACACCAGCCGAGGGACTGGCTCGACGTTTTTAATTTTTGTCCATACATTTTCAAGGCCGCTTTTTGGATTTCCTGAGCAGAGCACTAGGTCCGACCCCCAAATTTGTCCCGTTACTCTCATCCTCAGCTTTAGACCTGCAGAATCCAGCTACGGCTGACACTTACCCCTTAATGCTCCCCGTTGAGTGCAAATCTGGAAATATAAATAGAGGAGTGGGACATAAAACACCCTGGAAACCCAACCGCATTAAATGTCGACATAACTAAGGGGAAGTTAAAGACAGGCTTGCTGCCTTAACCAAGAGCCGCAGAAGAAACAGCCCTCAGAGCTGCAGAATTTCTTTACATTACCAACTGTGCTTGAGCCTATTGTTATATATTAATAAATACCATTAATTCAGTAGATCAACAGCTGTTGTTCAGAAACATCAGTGTGTTAAAGCAAAGTGCTTTCCCTGCTGTTGAGCCCACTTCCATAGGAGACTCTGAGGTGAATGTTGTTTTGTAGCTGACTATGCCCAGGCACACAGCAGGCATGATTCTCCGCAGCTTTGTACCCTGCGTGGTAGTTTTCACCTGTGCAGCGTGGCTGTACAGCATTGCCAGCTGGGAACAGCAGGGCGTTGCAGTCAGGCCCAGTGGCGTAAATCACTTGCTGTGGCGTAAATCAGGAGTAATTCTAGTGAAGTCTTATGGATTGTTCCTGGTTCAAGCAAGATCAGAATCAGCCCCAGTGTTTGTCGTCGTATTTGGCCCCAGTGCATTTGAGCCTGATGCAGCACCACTTGTACAGGTGAGAAAATCATACTCACATGGATCCCAGTTCTGCCATTCTAATGTTGAGTAGGACCTGGCCATACCAGTGCTCCTATAGAAATCAAAGGGAACACTTGTGTGTTTGTTATATCCACTCGTTTTCTTTCATCTTATAATTAGATTGTACACTCTTTGGGGTAGAGACTGTCTGTGTTCTGTGTTTGCACGGCACCTCGCACAATTTGGTTAGATCCCCGAGGTGCTACCACAACAGCTTATACCCCTGGAGGAGGTGCAGAATCAGGCTCTGTTTAATTTGGTTTATTCACCTGTTCCATGGGTTTTGGAACTGGCTAGCATGCATCAGTGCTTCTAGTCTGCTGTCAGAGTAAACTGTTCAGTGAATACACATTACTGGACACACATTGCTAGACACACATTGCTAGCTCTTTTCTTCAGTTTCTGCAACTATCAAACTGGGATAATAATTGCCTACCTCACATGGGACGGTCTGAGGATTAAGTAGTTGTTTGTACTGTTCTTTAGCCTCAGAGTGCATTCAACCCAGAATATTATCTATAAGCAGGAAGCATTAACATACTAAGAGTAGCCGTCATTGGATGATTGTGTGTATACTAACGAGGGCCATAATTATAATTTGTTGCACTGCAATCTGTATTTAGTGCGGGAAATTCCAGAATATGATATCTGGGCATCGGCTTAATAACCTAGAATGGGTGCATAGGTCCAGATGTAATGTTCTATTCCTTACATGCTGTATTCTACATAGCAGATACATATTTTTTAAAGCAGGCCTGAAGTACTGTATTTGGACATGAAGTTTTCAAACAATGCATAAAAAATGTTCTCCTGTCCATGCCAAGCTGCCTGGTTAAGAGTGTTGCAAAAAGTGAAGGGAGGAGGGCACTATTCTGCCAAGCACCTCATGCAAGGGAAAACCTTTGCCTATATTAGTGCCAAGTCTCTTCCATTCATTTACTGTATTAGAACCTGTTTTCCTCTCCAGCGTGCGTCTCGGACTGGTTCCTAGGCAACGGTAACAATGTTGCTGCACATGTGCATCAAGCATTAATTGCCTTTGGGGGCTTTTTGTTTTGAAAGTGAATGCAAACGAGTACGTTTCCTTTTCTTTCCGTTCTGTTAACCTCTCTGAGAGTTTTGCGGGGTGCCCATGAGTTACCCGCAACTGAGCGATTCAGACAGCTTGCCCACACATACACGCACACACCCAGAACAAGATCACAAATGGGTTGTCTTCTCTAGCCAAGGGTCGTTTAAGCTGCAGTGTTTAGCTATATGGATTTTTCCATAGCTGGGCTACAGCTGTATAGCTGAGTATGCTAGATGTAAAATACACATAGGGCACTGTTTAGAAAATACAATGAATTGTCCACGTTCTCTTGCTTTCACTCCCTGTCTCTGTGTGAATTTCACCGACAGAGTTCTGGACAAGAGAGGACCCAATCCTGCAATCCCTAATTCACACATGGAGTCCCACTGATTTCAAGGGATTACTCATCTGCGTAAGGGATTTCAAGATCTGGCACAGAGTAGATTGCTCTTTGTATGACAAAATAAAAATCAGCGGATAGCATTACATCAGAGAAAGGATGGTCTTGTCGCTCGGCACTGGAGTGATGATACTCAGGAGGTCTGAGTTCATTTCCCATCTCTGCCACAGGCTTCCTATGTCACCTTGAGCAACTCTCTTCATCTCCCTGTGGCATCTATAAAATGGGGATAATAATACTTCCTTTCACCCACCCTTTGTCATGGTTGTCTACTTAAATTATAAGCTCTTTGGGGCAAGGACTGTCTCTGATTGCATGTTTGCACAGCACCTAGCACAGGGGTTCTCAAACTCTTTTGTGCTGGGCCCCCCTTTGAAAATATTTCAGGCTGTGATGATTTCCCTCTCCACCCCCCCAAAAAAGTGATAGCAAATTACTCTACATACTCAAAGGAGCACTAAATGAAGTATGTAATCATTATTCCTGCAGTCAAAGGCAGTGAAGCCTTTTAAAAAGTGTAAAGTAGGGTGACCGTATTTCAAGTTTCCAAATAAAGGACAGTGCTGGAGGGCGGAGTACAGTAATACCAGACCATGCCACCCTTACTTCTGCGCTGCTGCTGGCGGCGGCGCTGCCTTCAGCGCTGGGTGCCCGGCCAGCAGCTGTCATTCTCCAGTCGCCCAGCGCTGAAGGCAGCGCTTCCACCAGCAGCAGTGCAAAAGTAAGAGTGGCAATACCATACCATCTTGTGACACCCCCTCCACCCCCACAATTGTCTTGAGACTCCTTTTGGGTTCAGGACCCTTAGTTTGAGAAACGCTGATCTAGACACTTCTGCAATCCAAAGAATAAATAGTAATAAAAACTAATGCCTGTGCAGGATCTAGGATTATTTTAACCAGGGCTCTACTGAACAAATACATGTGATATCGGTGAAAGAAAGTTGAAAACAATTTCTTATGATTACATTTTCATGTTCTTTATGCTGAATGAGCATGGATCCCATAGAAAAAATAATATGTGATCATGTGGTTAAAGACTGTATCATAATGCGTACGCACAAGGGGGCTGAATTAAGGGTGCACAGGCAACCTTACTTCTGGTATTTCCTAACTTTTGAGTGCTTGGCTTTGCAATCTTATTGTTCTTTTAATGTGGTATTGGGGGCAATATGTAATAATAAATAATAATAGTATCAATATAGTGCGTAACAATTGTCTGGTTTTGGTTTGGGGATTTTGCTCCTTCTCTGTTATACTTTGTAATGGAACAGAGATTATGTAGAGAAAAGGCTAATTCTCTGTGGTACTATACACCAATGCAAACCAGCAACCCAGAAGAAAATATGCCTAAATCATAAAATACCCTGATGTTTCAACAGACACTGAATTGGCCATAAAAGAGCATGAAAGGAGATAAAGTACCAGAAGGATAAAGCTATTTTAGATGCCCTCTTAAAAGGTTGAGAGTCAGTATGAAAACAATATGCTACATTCACAAGCTCTTCAAAAGATATTTGAAGAATAGGAAGGTATCATTATTAATGTGGAACACTGCGACATCATTCATAACAAAGGAAACATGAAAGGCCTGAATAACTACAGACTCATCAGCTTATTGTCAATAGTATACAGAACTCTCACAAAAGATGCAGGGACTTACGGCCTTCAACCATGAAAGAAGTCAGGATTCAGAAATAGTATCTCAAATATGGATCAGCTCTGACAATGAGTAAGGTTAAGGAACAGACAACCAAGTGCGGCAAACTGTTGCAGATGGTCTTTTGTGGATTGCAAAACATACTTTGTCTCTATGGAAATAGGAGCACTTTAGGAGCACTGGAAGACAAAAACAGTAGAACAGGCATATGTGAGAATCTTGAAATATGCATCTGGAAACAGCAGTAACGTTCAGATTTGAAAAGTTGAGAGGCTATGGCACGTCTACGTTTGAGTTGGGAGGTGTGATTCCCAGCTTATGTAGAAGTACCTGTACTAGATCTGCTCAAGCTCTGTGCCTAAAAATAGCAGTGTGTCCACCGCGGCATGGGCTAGCCACCCGTGTATGTAGCCAGGGGGTCAAGTGGGGTTGTACTCAGGTGGGGTCACTGGGAGTTAGGTGCTTAACTGCCATTTGTGCCTTTGAAAATCTCCCCCAAAGACACCATAGGCCAAATTTTCAGAAGTGCTCAGTCCCATCTGGGCACCTGAGCAAGTGAAGAGATTTTCAAAAGAGCTTCCTTGACATGTTGGGAGTTGAACATGCATGAAAATCTGACCCCAGTTGTGGGTATGGAGGAAGTCTAGCTTTATGTCACTTCCAGCCTGGCAAAGACTTTTGGAAACCTGGATTGGGAAGAGTAGGAACACCAAGGAAATTGGAGAGTAATTGAACAGTCTTATATTGATGGACGGCATTCTCTTTTTGACTAAGAACCTTGCAACAGGGCTTACCAAACTATTTTTGATGTTCATTGTGTAGATTCTGCTGATTCAAATTGTAGGCATGGTCAGCAAAATGAGGCGATTTTGACTAATCCATGCTGTACACTCCGATGCCCACCACCAAATGATGGTGATTGCATTTACCGACAGCCATAGCATGGAGTTGAAACTCAGGCACCCATCTGTCACAAGGTGAAGACAGATCAAAACACGACCACTGCTGGTACTAACTTGACTGACAGAATGGCATCAGTGCCAATACATAAAGATCACGTGACAGTGTCCAGGTGAAAATGATATCTGTTCAAAAAACATCTGTGCATATTAGGATGTTGAGATAAGGTAAAATGTTACAGCACGTCAGAACCAATGAAAATTCAGTAACAAAAAACGATGCTAAAATTACCTTATGACTGTAAACTCCACCAATGTTACAAACATCGCATTAGGAACCAAAGGAGCCATGTTACCTTTAATTGAATTATTTTGTGTCTCTGGCCATTGCAGCAAATACTATCAAAACATTTCGCACCAAATAATGTTATGTAATGGTGGGAGAATATGTAGTCCCCCTCCATGGACTTCTGTGTAAGGAAGGATAGAAGTTTTGTGTACCACTTGTAGTAGTGTAGTGCCATCATTGGTAAGTAATAGCCAAGCATTTAAAGCATTGGCCAGCATCTTTGCAAATCCCTGATACAGGCCCAGATTCTTGCAATCAGACTTGTGCAGGTGGACCTAACACCTGCATGGAGCTGCCTTGAGGTCGGTGGGCTCTGTCCACCTGTGTGGATCTGATTTCAAGATCCAGGCATCTGTGCACTATAATGCTTGGACATAGTGAGACTGAGCTAACAGCCCTGTAATGACTTCCTTGCATTTTGTCGGGTCACATGATCACTGTAGCAGTTCTTTCAGGACTAAGTTATGGGAATTTTGTTCCAGGGAACATCTTTTCATCTAAATATGCAAAGGGCAGCACGTTATTCCTGAAACCCTTTTAATATTTGCCCAGCAAAAACTGAGAAAAATCAGGGCAGGCCTGATGTATTGGTATTTACTACCCCGAGGGAGACCTGAATTTGATTTCTGGTGCTGTTCTCTTGCTCCCCTGGGAAATACTGCAGAAGCAGGCAGGGCATGCTACTCCTGGGGAAGAGGGAGTGTTTTGTGTTCCTCGGCAGTCAGCATCCATCTCAGTGGGTTGCATAAAGAGCAGTATAGTTTGTGAAGTCGCATGCACTCTTCTGTGAGAAGGAGGAGTAGCCGTGATGCGGTTCTCCAAGGCTGTATGAAGGGACTGCTCAAGGCTCCAACATGAAGATCCCTTAGGATGGAGAAGGGCAGGGATAGAGCTATAAACGTTGAGCCCAAATCCCCCAGGAATATAAAATAACTGGCTGACCATGAGCAGAAAAATTGACCCCCCCCCCCCCCAGTGAGAGAGGTTTTCTCACACACACTCACTGAGCCACTGACTTTCATGCATGTACCCAGAATTGCTTGCATAGAAGTCTGATTTTGTTCTTCTATTCTGTCTTCTTCAAAGCAAAACATCTCTCTTGTCGTTTACTTTTTGTGGATCCCAACAATGCCTGTTGTATTTGTCCGAGGCAAGCAAAAGGATCTGAGGAGAGGAGCAGAAATATATATATATATAATTGAGGGTGGTTTGAAAAAGGGATGTTGTTTCAGACGCGGATGAGAAACGCCCTCTCTTCTAACACAGGTGCTGCCCGTTGCCCTTACAAAATACAGCTGCAACGGATCCAGATTCTGGCCATATCTGTATGCTGGCGAGATGCGGGGTGGGCTGGGGTGGGGAGGGCGGACGGGGAGAGGGAAGAGCGAAATTTTGTTGCATTAATCCAAATTTTAGGCAGTGCTGTAGCCAGGATGAGAGCTGTACGCATGGGACTGTATTTGAAAGTTTAATTGGTGGGATATTACAGTCGGTAGCTTCTGATATGTGTAAGTTAGGTTTGATTTTTAGAGTTCAGTTCAAGTTCACGGCTCACTCATGGTTCACTGTTGAGCTGCTGTCCCCGTCGGTTACTAGACAGCGTTCAAGTTGTGGGGCACTTGCTTATGCAGGTGGCTGAGCCATTGCACTGGCCGCTGTATTTTCCTGAATTTTAACATTATTTGAAGGCTCCCGCAGCATGGGAATCGTGTATATTTGTACTTAGAAACAGACAATAAATATGGCTGCAAAGGTTCCTTCATCTGGACAGCGCCTCAATCATCGATTGCCTTTAACAGTAAACAATACAACTTAGAAACTAGTACAGAATCCGCTGTGGACTCAATGCACGGTGTGTAAAGCAGGGCTGATGTTTCAGAGCACTGCAAATCTCTCGGGATACAGGCTGCCATGTTTAGTAGTGTGCTCTGGGCCAAATGTAATCAGGAGCACCTGCAAACCCCAAATTACATTAACCAATTATGGGAAATAACCCCCAAGCACTTATCCATGATTCCTGGTCTTAAGTCTCTGCCTCATGGACTTAGAGAAGGTAGAAAGATGTTCTAATTGTTAAACACGAATGTGTAGCTATTGACAAATCCATGTCCGTATGTTGTCCAAATTTCTGTATGCCAGGAGATGGTCTCACAAAAACATTGTCAAGAGGAATCGCTAGGCTGGGAGTTTTAAGCCCAGCAGCCATTCATGTTTTTGATATATGCTGGTAAATTAGATTTCAGTATGAAAGAAGAAGCAATGTGACTGAAATATTCGCACAAGGGATCTGCTTTTCTGTCATGGTTGGACGATCTTTCCAAGTGAGCTGAAACATGGTCAGTCAGTTGATATTGGTAACTATTGGTAGGTTGCTTTCATTTGTATATATGGCTTGGTACTCTGGGATGCTGAAAATCACCTTTTGTATTCTAAGGTACACTGGGCCTAATTCTGATCTCTCAGCTGTTTTGCCTTAGGGAACTCACTCGCTTTCGGTGGAGTAACTCTTTTACACCACCGCAGAGTGAACTCAGCATCAGCCCCAATCGGTGTCCCAAGAGTTTCTGCGGCAATGCTAAAATAGGCGTATGCATTGGAGGCAAACAGAAGCATCCTCTAGCCCGGCTCCTGCATGACGCCGGAGTAGCAGTGAGCAGCCATGTTTGGCTGCACTAAATAGAGTTCTTTTGAGTACAATGTTATTGTGGTCAGCCTGCTGTTGGGGCAGAAAGCACATGGGCATTCAAGGTTGGCATCGTTGGGAGAGCAAACAGAGCAATTTGTGAAGGCCTTTGGGGTTCTTAGGGATCAAAGAGAAGACCAATAGTCCTGGATCTGGTCTGTGTCACTGCTGCTCACACTCCCAAATAAGTGCAGTAAGCTCTTCGGGCCAGGGACCATCTTTCTAGTGTGTGGTTGTGCCGTACCTAGCACAGTGGGCCCAGATCTGGGGTTGCCGCAGTCCAAATAACGAATCAGAATAACGGGAAATTTCTTTCCGCTCTGTTTTTGGGGGAACTGAGAGCGGTTAGTTAATTTCACAAATGATCCTCATCTGAGCGTGTTGCTGAGTTACAAAGCGTTTGACAAATGAATTTGTTTAAATTTTGAAATCTGTAATCCTTTTTTTTTTTTTCTCTCTCTCTCCCTCCGTTAATGACCTTTGGATGGCAAGAGCAGGTGCGGTCGGCTCCTCTGTAATCCGTCAGGCATCCATTTCAACAGCAGTGCCTGATAAGTTTTGTCACTTCCCCGAGCGCTGGGGAGAATTATCAAGAGGGGGAAGGGAGTGGCACTGAATGAACACAAAATTACACTCATCATCAATCATTAGCCTCTAGCAACTTCTAGAGAATTGTAAATCACTGACTAGCCAGGGAGAATTAGCTTGATAAAATCACCATTAGTGTCAGTTAGGAATGATTTAAAGTTTTAAAGGCCATGGCTGTTTTCTCTCTCTCTCTCGCTCATTCATTTGTATCTGTGCAGATGTGTAATATACATGTGTGTATGTGTGTGCATGCGTGTGTACATGACCCTATCCAGCAAAAGCACATGCTTAACTTGAAGCATGTGAGAACTCCCATTGAAGTCTATGGTACATCAAGCTTAAGTGCTTTGTTGTATATGGTTTGTGATTCTCTCTCTCTCAGAGAGTGAGGGGGTGGAGCTTGGGGCCAGGTAACATCATCCTTAGCGGGAGGGTGGGGCACATCATAGCTCCATTGACATCAGTGAAACTATGACAATTTACACCAGATGAGGATGTGCCCCTATAAGTCTCCTCTGGTCCTGCTCCCAGCCCTGTGGCAGGTGAAAGTTGGACAAAGCTTTATACTCACAGTTTAAAGTGCAGTCAGGAGCTGAGAGGCACATGAGGAAATGGCTATTTGTGCCTGGACTTCCCCCAGTGGTGCCAACCCCATTATTCAGAAATCATGAGCTGGCTCTAAAAAAACATCTGATTGGCTTGTTTTTAAATAAATGTATGGTTTTTCTTATTTGCCTCCTGGTTTCTCAGTCATTAGGGTGCCACTCGCTTCCCATTTTCAAGCTTTTCTCCACAATCTTGGGGGCTAGAAACTTACTAGGTTTCAAATGAAACCTGAGACTTCCACTCAGTCACCTGACTCCAGCAGCTGGGGATTAAAGAAAACACCAAACATCACAAGATTTGTGATGAAATCATGAAAATTGACCACACCTCTAAATTTAAAAAATGAATTGCCTTAAGGACTCATATTGTACTCTTGTCTTCATTATTTAATACACCCACTTCATCTAAGATTATATATCTCTATCCCTTTTCTCATTTGGCTACAAAGCTGTAGCTACCAAGCCCATGACGTGTTCATCCCTGCAGCTGGCTATTTGCACTGAAAAGATGAGAATTTAAAATTGCTTAGCTCTCCATAATTATTGTAATGTTGCACAGCTCTTAAATTAACATGCTCCACAGCAGTACCTAATTCAGAATTAGTGTGTTGATGTCATTGTCTCTGAATGGTTAAATAACAAACCACTCATTTTGCTGGGTCATTGGATTCTTCTAAATTATCATATCACATTTAAAAAAAGAAAAACACTGTTGTAATGGAGGGTGAGACCAGAAGGGACCATTACAATCCTGCAGTCTGAGCTGCTGCATAACGCAGGCCGAAGAATAATACCCAGTAACTTTCTGTGTTCCCTTTGTACTTGGTTGAATATCTTAGTTTTCTTCTGTGGTAGAAGTGGACAGCAGTTTTATTCTTCGCAGAACAGCTGGCCACTGCAGTGGAATTCCAGTGAGAAATGTCATAATTCCATTGTCCCAAGCTCTGAAATATGCATTAACAGAAGTGGGAGACAATCACTTTGAGTGTGCAAACTAAACCAGAAAACTTGCCTTTTATAAAAGAGCAATGAGAGAACACAATCTCTCTATAACAGATAAATATACCTATTCCCTAATGTGCCTTGATGATGACACTTAAAAAGATGGACACTCATCACGGTAATAATTAACATTAACAGAGCAGAAATCCTAGGGCAGGTATACATGGGCACATTGATTTTAATAGAGCTGCGTCCGTTTTTTACAGCAGCTGAGAATCTTGCCCCCGTGTGTACTGGGTAGTATAGCCTTTTGCTTCCTAATATTATTATTTATTTATTTATTTATTTATATTATGATAGCTCTAATCACGGATCAGGACCCTCTTTTGCTGGACAAACACAGAACAGAGACAGGCCCTGCCCCAAAGAGCTTGCAATCTAAGCATAAGACAAGAGACAACAGGTGGATACAGACAGACGGGGGAGCACAAGGAAACAATGAGACCATATTGGTCAGCATGACAGGCTGTGCTCTCAGCACACCACCGCCTAACTATTGTCAAGTTTTGCGTAGGTACCACGGCAAAGGAGAGCCGTGAGCAGGGAATTGAAGGAGAAGCAGATGTTTACGGGAAGCTCCTCCCAAGCGTGCAGGGCAGCATGGGAGAAAGCACGAAGGTGCTTGTTGGACAATGTAACAAATGGACGATGGAAGCTGGTGTAAAGGGCTGATCGGAAGCAGGAGTTGACCTTTCGCTACTGAATGAGAGAGAGGTCAGGAAGGGCCTTCAAAATGTAGACAGGTAGCTTATGTTTGATATGATGAAAAGGGAGCCAGTGAAAGAATGTAAAGAGAGGGGTGATGTGGTCAAAGCAATGGGCTAGGGAAATGACCATGAATGGCTCTGAGTGGGAAAAGATTGCATTTGTCAAGGCCAGAGAAGAGGAGGTTGCTGTGTTCAAGACGTGAGATGATGAGAGCGTGGACAAGAGTTTAAGATATGTGGATGGATAGGAAAGGTCGAGTCTTAGGGATGTGAAGAAGAAAGAACCTGCAAGATTTAGATGTGAGGAAAGGCCTAAGCTGCCAGAAATTTCCCAGCAAGCGTTTGCTGGCCACATCTCCTGTTATAATCAGTTGCATGCTATTGGTCACCATGTCGCTTTCATTAACAGAACTAATTGGTGTTTGCAGGTGCGAAAGCTGTGGCGCTGTCTTCCACTCGGAGTGCAAAGTGAAGTCTGTCCCGTGCCCCAGGTGTGTGCGCAAAGAGCTGCAGAAGAAGCAGAAGTCCTTCTGGAGGAGACTGAATATGGACGAGAGCCTGGAAGAGTCTTGCACCATGTTCGAGCTGTCCTATCAGAATACATGACTTCCCTTAGGCACTGGCTGACAGGAAGAGATCTTCTTCTACAGTCACCAATTCAAGCCGCTTCTCAGATAGTCAGGTGGCAACCTGATCGCAAAGACTTTGCCTGACCCTCATCCTGATTATCGCTTAGCACTGGCCAAAAGGGCCATGAAACCTGGACGGCTTTAGAATGTAAACAGCCAAATTGCATTTAGCGGTAAAGCTGAACCACTAGATCTCATGCAAAATGTGGCTTGCTTGAAATGTTTCCGGTCAAGCCCATTAAGCGCTCAACCTTTTGTTTTCCACCTCAGGAGAAGATTTTCCTCAAGGCAGAAAAGATTTCCTGCCACGACCACATCGCTGTTATTTTTGTTGTTCTTCGGTCAGAAACAGTGAATCATCTGCTTATTTAAGTCTATTATTTTTATTAGTCTTGGCTGAGGCTCTGGTGAAATGTTTTTCAGGAGCCGAGAAAGTAGCAATGGTACCATGCCCACCTGCTTCATCTGACGCAGATGCATGGATCATTTTTCTAATGGCTTTGGGCTTTTTTTTTTTCCCTCCACCCAAAGAAAAAAAAAGCTTTTCATGTCAGATTTTATTCAGGATGTTTTCAAACGTAAGACCCAGGAGAATTCCTTTAGGTGTGTGTCTATATTTATAGCCATCCCAGCTGAATACTATGTGATCAACAGAGGACTAATTGCTATTTTTGGCTGGGGTGGCAATGCCATTCTTGCCCTGTTATTGGAGCATCATACCTTCTGCCTGCCGCTGCGGTCTGCGCGAGCCTCTGGTAATGGGATGTTAGTTCAAATCCCTGTTACGTTCACATTCATAGCCATTTTAAACCACCAGATTGTTTTGTTTTTTAGATCACCTTATATTAATGAGCAATGCTTTATCCGTAGGAGTGATAAACATGCTTCCCTCACCTGAATCTGCTAGAGCTACAGGAAAAGATCTCTTCTGACTTTAATATATATATATGTGTGTGTATAGTGTATGTGTGCAAAATTTCCCTAATCGTGAAACATATTTCATCTTTTTCCTGCATCCTTCTTGTGCATTTTGTGTGCTGCACTGGCCCCTGGCAGCATTATGCAGGTCCAGAGGGACTTTGGTACTTCAGTAGGAACTTACCAGGGGGAAAAGGCAGTTCTTGGAAGTGTGTTCTGCCCCACATACCTGGAATATGGGAAAGCAGGAAACACAGTAAGTCATGTCTTCTGTGCAAAGAGAATGTGTGATCAATTTGATTGGGAAAACGTGTATATTTCACCACTGACAATGTCTTTCACCACCAGTGAGTCTTTGAGATTGTCTTCACTTGAATCCATTAAATATCTTAAGTTTTTCTCCGATCCCTACAGAAGTATGTATATTACATACATATGTATTCATGTGTATATTTATAGAAAGCAAGTACAGTGTCAGGAGAAAAGTTCACAGACTTGTGTACATGTGTATTTATTTATCGCTCCTCTCTAGCAGGTTTGCTAAATGGCAGGCCACCAACCTGTGCTTCTTAGATAATCACCTAGCCAGTGACACCTCCCGGCAACTCGGGTTTGGCCAGATGCCCCTCCATCATGATGGAGGGGTGGCAGGGCCAAATATGAGTGAGTGGCGTTGCAACCTGGCCCACAGGGTCACAGCACCACTGAAATTATAACGGGGGGCAGCCGCCCAGAAATCTGCTGCCCTGGGCAGCTGCCAAGCATCCCTATAGCTAGAGTGGTCTCTGTGCCTGGCCTAGAAATCTCATATGGTAGCTGTTGTATTTAAGGGAGCAACCAGAGCCCTTATCATCAGAAATTTGCATTAATTGCTGGAATGGTATAAATAGAAGAGAAGAGGGTATAATACTTATAGGAAGTGGTTGGCAGGCTAAAAATGTGTCCTCTCTTCTATTCAAACACCAGTGTTTCTGTTTTCCAACCTTCGGAAGGTGGGGAAATAGATGAACCTGAGCTGAGTGTGTTGGGGGGTAACTATGCTTCCATAGTTTTTTGGTTGGTTTTCATTTTAATGAAGATAACGCTTTCTGGTTGCCCGATCTCGTAGTGAATTGCTTTTGGCCAAGGGAAGCATTTTGTTTAATGTACCTGCTCTCTGAAAATGAGCCATGCATCCTCACCATTGCATGACCCCTCCTCCCAACTCTATAGGTGGAATGCTTTGCTTTCCAATATGGTCCCTAGAGCGTGCTCCATGGGAGTCTTGCCTGGCTCCATCATTTCGTGCTCTTGCACGAATGCAAATACCTGGGGAGATATGCTGCCATTACAGTCATACAAACAGGAAATGGAGTCGCATTGGCTACACAAACAATCCGGCCCCACTGTGTGTTTTCAGTGTGTGTCAGTTAGACCAGTCATGGGATAAAGCCACCAGCCTGGAAGTGAACCTGATGTGGCTGGTGCAATTTTCAATTAATTTCAGACATAATGGCAGGTCACGCAAAAAATGCCAGTTGCTGTTTCCAGACCATAACACCTTAGAATACATGGTCGTTTACAATGATGTTTCGCTCCCGGGCGTTAGAGCCCATTTGCACACCTTGTATGAGAGCAGAGGAGCTTTTCAGATTTAATTTGTTAACTTATGTGACATCCATGTGCAACATTGAAATGCACCAGTGCTTTGCTGGATATTTTGGGCCAAATTCTGGCATAATCCCAGTGGAGTTATTCTGGATTTACATGAGTATTATTGAAAGCAGAACTTGGCCTGTTAACTTTTAAGCTTTACAGCAAATGAAATAGCAAGTCTGATGTAAAGAGCAGATCTGGAGCGGCTGCCATCACCCCGACGGCAAACTACACTAGCACATCACATTGAGTAAGAGCTGCTGCCAATACCAAAGGTTTATGTGAAGTGCTGTCGTGCAGCAGTGTTGGAAGGGAGCCAGTTCCTGGAATAGAGCCACGTTGGCGCCATTGGAACGATAGACCTAACTTCTCGTAGTGTGGAAGCTTTCTTCTCGGGGGACGTCTCGCTCCTTTCTCCATAAGGAGTTAAACCCAGTTCTACGTCGGCATGCGTGGGAAACTGCATCATAGGTTGTGTCCTTCCAGCAGGCTCACTGATGAAGCATGATGAAGCGCCCAGTCCTGACTACAGGAGGAGTAGAATTGGGTCTGTATTAACTTTCAGCACCGCAAGGCAAAAGCATAACTTTAAAATTCTATTAGTAAAAAAACAAAACTGTTCCACTACTAAGTATACACTGACATCCACTGAAAAGGGGCCGATTTTCTTTAAGAACCCCATCTCCACAGGAAACAATCTGATGATGCATGATTTCCAACAAAATCTCCCAATCCTGCTGCAGGGATGTCTTTGTTTTGGAGAGCGGGGGGTTCTCTGTAGTCTGCTGTAGCAACATAGCTACTGCTGTTGATCCAGGAGAACCATTCTTTGCCCATTCTGCCTGGTTCCTTAGATTTCTTACACATAGATGGGACTACCACCTGCTCCTTGTTTGGCGTAGAACACCAACAAAAAGGACATGGGATCATTCCCTGAAAAGAAAATCCCTTTCTCCCGGGAGTATATAACGCCTATATTTGTGCTTGCGAAATTTGTGCAGAAACTTTTCATTGTGAATCAGAAATAAAATGCCCTGACTTGTCTGCAACATGAAGAAAATACTCTTTCTGCTGTGTGGGAGAGGGTTATAGAAGAGGTTCTTGATGATGCATCCAGTTAACACTGTTATATGCTTGTACAGAACTAATAGTCACCATAGATCTAGCGTGCTTTACTGAAACAGCTAGATTATAGCCTGATCCTTATGACTACTTAGAATACTTTGAATCTTAGTTTAGTTAGCCTGAGACTATTTTTAACCTAGTACAGTTTGAAAAAAAATGTATGCAATTCTCTCCCCCTGCCTTATGGAGTAAAGACATAGCTAGAAAATGAAAACTGCAGCTTTTTTATACTGTCGACCACTTGAATGAAATTTCCCAAATCTTGCTGGTCTCGATTGTGTGCACTTGAATCAGTCCTAATTTCTGCTGCAAAGTGCATTTCTCCAAGCAGCAGTTTTGGTTTTGACTGGTGTCTGTTCACAATTTTGCTCCTGCGACCTTAAGTTTTTAGTGCTGTTGTCACATATGAGAAACAAGAAGAACAGGAGTACTTGTGGCACCTTAGAGACTAACAAATTTATTAGAGCATAAGCTTTCGTGGACTACAGCCCACTTCTTCGGATGCATCCGAAGAAGTGGGCTGTAGTCCACGAAAGCTTATGCTCTAATAAATTTGTTAGTCTCTAAGGTGCCACAAGTACTCCTGTTCTTCTTTTTGTGGATACAGACTAACACAGCTGCTACTCTGAAACATGAGAAACAAGGGATTTCCCAATGGATGGGTTTCACCAGTTGTTGCGTGTTTTCTCTTACATGCTTCTACGCCCTTCCTGCTCTTTGTCAGTCTCAACCGATGAGAGTTGATTTCTCCATCATGTGACACAGTGTCCAGACTGGCACATACCGGCCCAGCCTCGTTTCTCTGATGCGAAGAGCTTGCAGTCGGGTTAGCTTCTGAACGATTTGAGCTAAGGCTCTTTTGGCGAGAACTCCGGCCTTGCTCACCCCTTGAGGAGTGGAGATTGAGAGAGCTGCTTATGGCAAGTCTTTCTCTTCATATTGAATATCAGTAGCTGTGTACGTTCTAATGTATTGATATCTTGCAAGTTAAAAAAATGGGAAGCCTCATTAAAATTAAATGGGGAACCTGAGAGCCTTCCGTTTGCTTTCTTCCTCTGGAACAGAACCTGTCTTTGGGAAGGTCACGTCCAGATTGCAGCTGACTGTTGGTACCTATAGAAGGGATTTAATTGACTAATCATTACAATCTTAGCTCTTGTGCCCTGCTGCAAACTCTCTCTCTTTGTCTTCCTGAGCTCTCTAGCCAGACTTCCAGCTTCGTAGGCCATTGTACAGCTATTGAACCAGTGGAGTCTGGTGGTTCCGTCTTCATAATTTGCCTTTCAATTCTCCCTCCCCAGTAGGAGTGCCTTACAGTACTGTATATTAGTGTCTTTGTTCCTGTGTCATAGTTCCTGTCGCAAGCTACTGTTTGATTCATTTGTAGCTCTCAACTAAATCTTCTGTTAACTTTCCCTCGCGCTCCACCCCACCCCCGCAGGATCCTCACAGACAGGATATACCAGCTCTGCAGACACCAAGCTCCATGTCAACCTTTCACTTTCGCTTAACTGGGTGCCTTAATTTCCAGAAGTGAAGGATCCCTGTCAGAAACGCGCGGTCACAATTGAAAAACACTTTGGATTGGAGCTGTCAGCCCTGCTCACGTCGGCATCCACTTTACCGAGAACTGTAACAATGAGGAGTTGTAACTGCCTGCACTTCGGATGGGGCTGGTTTGTGAGGGGAGGTAATGACCTGTGACCAGGAGAATTCCACTAGCGGCCTTCTCTTCATGAGACAATTAGGTGGTGTTAGAACATTAGCTTGAGGAGTCGTGTTGACCAACACCTCTTTGTAGTGCAGACCGGGACAAGTCATGTTTAACATTGTGCCAGCCGGTCTTTCTGGAACCATGGGCTAGGCCAAGACCAGCTGACACAGTGTCACACATGACAGCCCGTCTATGCTGATGGATTGACATTATCCGAGAAAGGCGGCTAAACTGCTTAAGTCCCGGCAAATAAGCAGTAAGTCCTACCAATGTGTGCGCCAGCCTGGGGAAAAGCCTGGCCACCTGGTGTGTCCTTTTAAGCCCATTATCTAAACCACTAGCAGGAATCCCATTTAAAAATGGCATTCTTGTCCCTGTAGCTGAGCAGAGAAGCTGTCACATCCTAAGATCACATATTGACTTAAAGTGCTGGTCTCCTCTCAGTCCCTAAGGAGGGCAGTCACCCACATCACAGAGCCACCAAACATTCTGGCCCAATCAGGAATCTCAAGAGAAACCCAGGACTAGAAACCCAGAGTCATCGCTGGCCGGAACCAATCTGTATTAGGGCAGTGGTTTGCATACTGTTTTTTTCTGGCGACCCAGAACCAAGAAAATTGTTGATGTCCGTGACCCAACGGAGCTGGGGATGAGGGGTTTGGGAGGGGTTCAGGGGTGGGGCAGAAGGTTGGGGTGTGGGGGTGAGGGCTGCAGGGTGCAGGGCCGGCTCCAGGCACCAGCCGAGCAAGCTCGTGCTTGGGGCAGCAGATTCTACGGGGCGGTATTCCACCCAATCCTAGGGCGGCACAGACGCTTTTTTGTTGTTTTTGTTTGGTTCGCCGATCTGGCGTCCCTGTAGGGGGCGGCGGCGCGGAGGAGGGGAGCGCCCTGCTGGGAGCAGGCTGCGCGCTCCGTCTGCCCCAGCTGGTGCCAGGTCTGTAGCAAGCCTGGCAGGGCATCCTGCGTCCTTCCCTCCCCGCCGACCGGAGCAGTGCAGAGCCCTCCCGGCAGGCGGCATGGTGGGAGAGGCCGCGTGGCGAGCGCCCCGCTGAAGCCCCCTTCTCTCTCTCCCCCCCGTTCCTTTCCTCTCCCCCCCACTAGCCGGGGCATGCCTGCAGCATAGGCAGTCCCCCTGCACTCTGGCTCCGGCCTCCCCGCAGGTTGTTTTTTTTTCCCGTTTTGCTGCTCTGGCCACACCGCAGGTTTTTCTTTTTTTTTTTGCTTTGCCGTTCTGGCCGCCCCGATTTTTTTTTTTTTTTTTTTTTTGCTTGGGGCAGCAAAAAAGCCAGAGCCGGCCCTGGCAGGGTGGGGCTGGGAATGAGGAGTTCAGGGTGTGGGAGGGGGCTCTGGGCTGCAGCAGGGGATTGGGGTGCAGGAGGGAGTCAGGGCTCTGGGCTAGGGGTGCAGGCTCTGGGTTGGGGCCGAGGATGAGGGGTTTGGGGTGCAGGAGGGGGCTCTGGACTGGGGCAGGGGGTTGGGGTGCGGGAGGAGATCAAGGCTCTGGGCTGGGGGTGCAGGCTCTGGGGCGGGGCCATGGATGACGGGTTTGGGGTACAGGAAGGGGCTCCAGGTTTTGGGGGGGCTCAGGGCTGGGGCAGGGGATTGGGATGTGGCATTAGGGCACGGGCTTACCTCAGGCAGCGGCTCAGCAGGAATGCTAAGGCAGGCTTCCTGCCTGCCCTAGCACCACGGACCGTGCTGCACCCCGGAAGTGGCCAGCAGCAGATCCGGCTCTAAGGTGGAGGCACACAAGTGGCTCCATGCGGCTTTCGCCTGCAGGGCAGAGCCGGTGCTCGGGGCGGGGGCCACACACGGAGCCCTGTGGCCCCCCCACCTAGGAGCCGGACCTGCTGCTGGCCACTTCCAGGGCACAGCACGGTGTCAAAACAGGTAGGAACTAGCCTGCCTTCGCCAGGCAGCACCACCAATGGGACTTTTAACGGCCTGGTCGGTGGTGCTGACCAGAGCCACCGCGACCCAGTGCCTTCCAGTCCAGTACTGGGTCGTGACCCACAGTTTGAAAACCACTGTATTAGTGGGGGGGGCTTGATTCAGTTTAGCTTCAGGGCTTATCTAAACGCAGGTTGATGCTGGTTTAACAAAAGGTATGGTTTCAGACCCATTCTAGTGACATTGGTGCAAAAGGCTGTGCAGATACTCAAACCAGTTTAAATCTGGCTTATGCCAATTTAGTGTAAATCACTCCCTTACCTTCTTACACTAAACCAAAATAAGAAACTTACGAAAAGAATTGAGAGCATTTACACAGGGCTCTGCACCAGTTCAACTAAATCAGTTTCACTTAAGAACAGTGGATTTTACCAATGGTGGTGTCTCTTGAGTTTGTACCTCCCTGTTCATGGACAGTCATCGTGTTCTAGCTGCTAACCTGTATGTGACACAAGTGTTGTGTTTTTTACTTTTGACAAGGATTTTTTTTTAAATATCCGCAACTGTTGAATCAATATCCTTAATTTATGATCAGCAAAGATAATAATGTTACCATAGAAGCTCAGTGAGTTGAATTATATGTTGACAGAGTACCTAAGTGGGGGTTATTTGTGACATAATTTCAGAGCACCAGTCCCTTGTGTATAAAGCTAAATCTAAATAAACGGTAAAAAAAAGTCTTCTTGGCACCATTTTTTCTTTGATTGAAACACTGCAGCATGAGTAGGGCAGACTTAACATTGGGTGATTGTTCGGGCCTTAAATCTAGTCTACCTTCAAACCCTAGTGCACTGGGGAAAGTCCTCTAGATTCTAGCTAATAATAATATTTTGCTCTTCTTGGGTCAGATCCAATGCCATGGCAACACTACAGAGACTATACCAGCATAGCTATGGCACCGTCTCTATGCCGGCATAACCCCGTAGTGTAGACGCAGTTTATACCAAAGGAAGTGGTTTTTCCGTCGCTGTAGGAACACCACCTCTCTTCATGATGGTAGCCAGGGCGACAGACGCATTCGTCCATCAACCCTAGCCGCATCTACACTGGAGGTTAGGTTGCTATAGCTACATCACTGAGGGGTGTGGATTTTTCACACTCCTGAATGATGTAGCTATGTCAATCTACGTTTTAAGTGTAGACTTGGCCTAAAGCTCATTGAAGTCAATGGATTTCACTGGGCTTTGAGCTTTAGTCCCTCCCATCTGAGGATCTCAAAGCACTTTACAAACGATTAATGACTGGATTTTCTGAGGGGATGAGCACCTACCACTCCTTTTGCAATTAATGAGAGCGGTGGCTGCTCAGCAACTTTGCAAACCAAGCCATAAATCTCTCACTGTCACTGTGAAGTAGAAAGACCACGTCACCCACTACTGAACTGCAGCCACCTCTGGCTTGTCTGCCTTACAGAATGTTACCATGTTCAAAGACCGTTGTGAAGACGTCTTAGCTGACGTGATGCTGACAATAACTGAGCAGTCAGTATAGGCAAGGGCAAATAGTCTTCACCACTGAGACAGCTGGTGTCATGATCAGGCCCCGTCCTCACCTGTTCCTTACTGCTGTAGCCTTCTCTTGTGGGAGAGCAGGCCTCATGGAGAAATAAAGAGCAAGATTTTGGAAAGGGGTGGCAGGATACTTTAGTCCAAGGGTTTGTCAGAACTTGGTAATGCACTGACCTTTCATCTTTGAAGACCTGGGTTCAAATCTTGCTTTAGGTCACAAGTGAGGACAAAGGTGATGATCACATTGGTGTGCACCACAGAGCACTGTGAGCTGTCTCAGGCCAGGAGACACCCCTGGAATTGCCTCAGCTGTTGTGCTTCAGCAAGAATACGATGACTAAGTGTTTCTCAAATTTTAAAAGACAACATACATAAAAATGCCTAGTCCCTGGCTCTGTGGATGATGACAGTGTTTTAATTTGCTTGGGTTCATGTCTGTAAATATAATGTTTAAAAATCTACAACCTGGAAAAGGTAAATAAACTAGATCGGCCTTGGTGAGGTGTGGGAATTTGAAATAAACAAGGTGGAAGCCCAGAAAGCTTACATCCCATTATGATGTCATGGGACTTAGGTGCTCTAGCATCGTTAGGCCCAGTAGCGAGACCAGGAATTTAATGGATATTCAACTACCATGTCACCTCTAGATGTGGTCCCTCCGGGTCAAGGTTAAGGCAAGTTAACCTTGTGGGGAAGTTTTTAGCGCCACTTTCTCTGCTCTGTCAGGTCCGTGCATCCGTGCCCCAGGGATGGGAAGCCAGAGCTTCTTACAAGCACTAAATCCACTATTTAAAATAAAGGAAGAAAAAGATGATGAGAAAATGGACAAGAAGGGAAGTGCCTCTAAACGTCTACTGGTGACCCTTGTGTTGGCACGTCTTAGACCAGAGTGATCCCTCCCCCACCTCCTCCCACCTAACCCTTAAAAAAAAAAATCAATCAGGAGTGTAAATCCTCTGTTCCTCGGGTGCCTTTGGACTTCATCCCCCTGATGAAACCAGCTATGATAAAGAGCAACGAGTTAATGTTTGACTGAAACCAAAGGAGCCACACGATGTAACCATGTTCCTGATAAGACCTCCTCTTACCTCCTTATTTGCCTTACAAGGTGAGTGAGTTCTGTTTCTACATCTTCTTCCCCGCCCCCCACCACCTTTTCAGTCAATAGGATTAGACACGGCGGGAAGTTTTGGCTCATCACTAGGCATCAGTGGGGAGCAGAGAGCCTGATGGTTGGAAAGCAGCTTTTTTCCCATCATGCTCTTTTTCATTTTATGAGCGTTCTAATGAACCACGTTGGCCAAAAATCTATTCCATCCGCTGTCAGGGGCCATTTGGGGTAGGAGGCCTTGATTTCAGTTTGGGTCAATAACCTCATAGCTGTGATTTTTCCTGCCCCCTCCCACCCTGTGGTACATAGTAAACACTTTGGAACTGCCTCCTTGCAGTAAAGTATAACTACTGCAATAAAATCTTACCTTGATGGCCCTTGTTTTCCTTGCGGATGGAATGAGAATGTACTTAACTGCCACTTATATTAACCCGCTCTGTTAACTGCTCAGCGGGGCTGAACTTTACGGTCTTCAGCCCAGGCATGGAAGGACGTAGAAATGCCCCGTTGGGATACTGTGAACTCTCCGGGCCCCACAAGAACCAGTGGGAGCGCAGGTGCTGAGTACTAGTTGAGATCAGCAAGATAGGGGCAGTGTACCTCTCCCCTCCCAGCGTGCTGTCAGTCAGGGTGCTGACAGTTCTCTTTCCCTGAGAGGACCTCACAAGGATAAGGCTGAATGAACCCCTGACCCAGCCGCCCTTCTGCATTGTGTTCCTCCTCGTGGGTTCATTTATATCCCTCATCCTGAGGACATACACATGTCTAGATGCCCCTCTCACTGCTCTGGGAGCACTATAGCGCAGGCAGAGCACACCGGTGCTGGGCTGTACCTCTGAAGTCCAATCTGCTGGGAGAAGCCAGCTGTTAAGGGCATTTTTGCCCTTTCACGGCCAATTTGCACACGCCGTGGTCTACAGTAGAGTCGGCTGGACCAACTCAAGATTCTTTGTAGTCCCAGCCCCTGGAGGAGTCCCCTTATAACCACTCACTAATACGACTAGCATACTCATCTACACAGAAACCCTTTTCCTCATTCAAAATTCACCCTTTCCATGCCTAGGGCTGAATGATTCTGCATTGGGTTGCACAGGCAAAATGATCCCAGCACTGTGCTCCAGGTCTGATCCAGCACCTTGTGATAGTCACATATGGCTTGTGCCCCCGCCCAGAGCTAGACCCCAGCTCTAGGGAACTAAAATTTTACCTCCCTCGTCAACTTCCCTGGGGTTTCTTTCCTGCTTGCTTGCCATAAACAGTACAACATAAATAGGGCCCTGCCAAATTCATGGCCATGAAAAACGCGTCACGGACTGTGAAATCTGGTCTTCCCGGCTGAAATCTGGTCGTTTTTGTGCTTTTACCCTCTACTATACAGATTTCACAGGGGAAACCAGCATTTCTGAAATTGGGGGTCCTGACCCAAAAGGGAGTTGCAGGGGGGTCACAAAGTTATTTTAGAGGGGGTCACAGTGTTGCTACCCTCACTTCTGTGCTGCCTTCAGAGCTGGGCGGCCAGAGAGCGGCAGCTGTTGGCGGGGCGTCCAGTTCTGAAGGCAGCACCCCTCCAGCAGCAGCACAGAAGTAAGGGTGGCAATACCATACCAGGCCATCCTTACTTCTGCGCTGCTGCCTTCAGAGCTGGGCGGCCGGAGAGTAGCTGAAGTGAGAGTAGCAGTACTGCAACCCCCCCTACAATAACCTTGTGATCCTGCCCCACAACTCCTTTTTGGGTCAGGACCCCTACAATTACAACCCCGTGACATTTCAGACTGAAATAGCTGGAATCATGACATTTATTATTTTTAAAATCCTATTACCGTGAAATTGACCAAAATGGACTGTGAATTTGGTAGGGCCCTAAACATAAAACTCTGGATAGAAATGCACTGGTGTGAAATTACAGGTGTAAATGAAGCCAACTAAAGCTAGCTTTTCACCCCTCAGGGGAAGTAGAGCGTTCCAGCCCTCTAAGCCGACTAGCTCTGAGACTGGCAGTGACATTGGAGGAAAAGGATCAGTGAGGGGTGGGGCTGAGAACTGCAGCATGAACCAATATGCAACTCATCTCTGGGAAGGGAAAGAATTCCTGAGGCTTTGCGTACACAGTTATGGTTTGTGTTTTCAACGGGCTCCTGTTTAATTAAATTCAGACACCAGGTTAGTCAGGAGGGCCTTGTGTTACCATTAAGGAAAAGAGCTGAAAAGCGCATCAGCTAATTGGGTGTCACAAGTCAAACCAGACAAGGTCTTCACAGCCAGTAGGAGTAAATTCCAGCCATTTGAAGCACAGACAAATCAAAACCTTGGCATTGGGGTGATGAGCATGCTGAAGAGCTGTTTCATTGCCTATAGTACATGACTCTTGAATTTCTGTCGTTGAATTGTTCAGACACTAAAAATGAGGTTAGTTGGTTCATCTGGAAAGAGAAATAAGGTAAGGGCTTGTTTCAAGCGTTGCACTTTCCATTCACTAGAGAACTCAGAGCTGCTCACTACGTACAATGTCGTAGCAAGTCAATAGCAAGAACCATATTAACAATGTAAGCACTGTGTAAATACAATGCCTGCATAAGGAGGTGTAGTCACTTGGCGCAAGTAGGTCAGCAGCAGGTAGAAATCGCGCGTACGTATGTAACTACTGAAACCAAGGTGTCCTTGTATTAAGCACATTTGTTTACAAACTAACCTCACTGGTCTGTGACTAATGCCATAGGCAGGTACATAATGTGCAACTGCTAAGCCAAAGGGCGCTGAAAATCCAGTGTCTGGTTCTGCCAGACTGCTTCACGGTGAGTAATACCTTGTGCTGAATTTTTGTCACAGAGTCCAATGGGCACAGAACCTTGCCCTGAGTGATGTAAGCACTGAGCCCTGAGGCTAACATTCAGCCCTCTGGCACATATGTGTGCCTGCTATTGAATCAATGGATGTTGGACGTGCACAGCTGTGGGCAAAGTTTGGTTGTAAACATGCTAAGCTGGGGCCAGATTCCACACCCTGGAATAGCACCTTACTCTGGGCATGGGCTCTTTGCTGTCAATAGCAGCAAGATTGGGCCCATAAACAGAGACAGATCCCAGTGACGTCAGTGGAAGTGGCAGCAGTATGAGAGAGACCAGAATCTAGCCCACAGCGTTTAGAGATACAAACTGTAGCAGTTTACAAGTGTGGCAGATTCCCGGTAAAAATGAAGCAGCGGCACCTGTGTTTGGTACCAAGTTAACACTAGATGATACCAGGTAAAATAAGGAGGGTGTAATAGATGTACACAGTAGTGACATTGTTAACTGGACCTAAAGGTTTATGTCAATGCTGCTGCATGGCCATAAAGCAATAAAGCACTTCTGTGAAGGGGTCAGGGCAAAGGGACAGCTAGAAGAGTCTCACGAAATAAGGCCCTTATCCAACTTGCGCGGAAATCAACACCAATCTTTCCAGAGAATTCAGTAGGAGCTAGATTGGATCCTACAAGGGGAAGGGAAGCCCAGATGGCTTGTTTGCTCCATTGACTGCATTTAACTAGCCATGTTATCAGCAGTTCTGGTTTGATCAGCTCCTCTCCGCCTGTGGCGGGTGCTGGGAGGGCAGCATGCCAAATGGGACGGGGGAGCGGTTGTGTAGCGCCATCGGTGCTGGACGGTGGCATCTCTAGTGGCGAGGTATGTGTCGGTGGAGGAGGCGAAAGTATGCCATGCTAGAGGCCAGCATTTCATTTCCTTGCTTGTTTGTTATGTTAAGGGCAACCTAAACTCACACACAATGTCGTTTTTGTGGGTACTAACTACTAGGGATCACCACCTTTTCTTGTGCTTCCATCTCACTGACCCCAGGCCTATGTACAGTGTAAACCTAGATTTTCAAAGGAGTCTAAGGGTGTTAGGTACCCAAATACCATGGAATTTCAGTAGGGGTTGGGTCTCTAACACCCTTTGGCCAGAGGCAGCACAGACCACGCTAAGGCCAGAGAAGAATTCTAATCTGTGTCTCCCAGCGTTTGTGGTTTTGAGTCAGAGCCTCGCTGATACAGAGCTACAAAGAAAAAGCCAATGAGAGCACAACTGGTCGCGGGCCAGGTTTATGGCATCACCACTGCCAACAGCACATGCTGTTTGGTAGCAAGGTGTCAGAGCCATACTCCAGTCGCTCTCCTGGACAACTCACCACACAGCCCCCTGGGCTGGCAGTACTGAGCCAGCCTTGTGCTGCCTGGCTTTTATTTAAAGCACAGCATTGTGGACATGACTGTCCCCAGAACCTGGGGGTTCAGATCCAGACTTGACAGCTGAACCCCATTTTTATAGTGGGCCAAACCACAACCCTAGGTCCAAACACCCTGATTGAGGGGGAAGTTTGGATCCAAGCTCAGTGTGGGTCCATCTTGACTAGACATTTTTGCATCCCTTTGTATGATTATGCCAACTTTTCTCCTCAATTTCTTCGAGACAGAATTGGAGCCCTCCTTCGTCTTGCTTCGGAGAGTTGCTGGTCTCCCATAAGCTGTTGTTACTAGTCAGAGGTTTTGCTTCTTTCTCCAGGTAACTAGGATAGGTTTACAGCACAGCTTTTAGCTGAAACATCCCATCCTCTAGCCGTCTTGCAGCTTCCCACTTTGTGGGCTTGTCTCCGTGCTCGCAGGCTGGTGGCCTGGTCCTGGACTATGCTTCTCCAAAACCTCCTAGGCTTCCAAGAAAATCACCTCCGTGTAGGTTTTTATTGGGGCACTTGACGCAGCGGAATGAATGTCTCATCCCAATGTGCCCGTGAGGCAGAAGGTGGCATCCCAATTTTACCCAGGGGGAACTGAGGTACAGAGGACGCACTAGATTTGTTCTGAGAGGGAGCTGATGAGGTGGATTCTCAATGGGGACTGCTGGGTGATGAGTTCGCTACTCCCACATCACTTGCCCAAGGACACACAGGCAGTCTCTGGCAGAGCCTGAACCACCATGTTGTCCTTCCTCTCCAAGCCCATCAGCCTTTTTTCTTTCTCCTACCCCATTATTGTTGCTACTCTCCTATTCCAGATGATTAGTTTGGAGATGTTGGGTTTTGATCTTGACCCTGCCTCTCACCCATCCGGACAGAACTTCTGCTGCAAATGCCGGGGCAGACTCTGATCTCGTGCCGGAGCAACTTTGTTGGACTGAACGGAGTTACTCCCCAAGGTATGTGACATGAGAATCTGACCCTTACCCAATAGTCACAGGAGCGGCCTCGCTCCCTTGGCCTTTGCCCCTTCATGTCGTATCATTTCATTCGCCTGGGCTTGTATCACAGTTGAAGATGACACCCAGGTGTGTTCAGACGTTGTCCCCTATGGTTGTACTAGCCCAGGAGTTGCCACACCACAGACCAGCCACCCATCCTCCCCGGCCATACACAGTAGAGCACTGTCGTACTCAGTCACCTCTTGTTTCCCATTGGTCCTAGGCAGAAAGAAGAGTTGGAAAGTCCAGTTCATTCAGGGCTTTTTTAAACACAGCAGAGCACCAGGGCACCAGGCCCCAGTGGGTTTTGTTTGTGTTCTTTTCCCATGAGTATTTAAGTGGTGCCCCCCCCGGTCACATACGCTCTTCAGCCGCTGGGATCTTGAGACTGCTTGGCAGATTGAGACATTCCCTTTATCTCCCCCCCCCACACACACACACACACTAAAAATCATTATTTTTACTCGTATCATTATTAATTTTCTGGCAGCTCGGGCGCAAACAAGCCGTCGGTGTAGTTTGTGTGCGTGTCTCTTTCTCTTGCTCTCTTCCCCCGCCTTGTCGTCTTCTTTTATTGAGGGGGTGCGCTGATTGGAAAAGCCCGCCTGCCCCCCTCCTCTTCCTCTCCAACCGCACAATTGTCACCGCCAATTAGTGCATTGTTCAGGCACACAATGGCGCTGTAGCCAGTGGAATGGGCCGCTTTTGTGCTTCTCCAGTCGGCCGTGGGGGCAGTCAAGATTCATTTAGGGCCTTACACAACATGGACAGAAAATGCTATCAGAAAAGCAGCAAAAGGAAAAAAGAGATGAAGCTGGGGGGGTGGGGGGGAAGGAGGGGAGCAAGCAGTGTAGAAAAAGAGAGCGGGGAGGGGAATCGGCTATTCAAGGGTTAGGCCAACCTCATGAAAGGCCCAAGAGCCAGCATCGCATTGAAGCCACCCCTTGGAACACAAAAAGGAACTAGGGTTTAATAGTAATTAGTGGGCTAACTGTGCAAAGAACACTAGGCCTTTTTAGTGGATTGTTCCAACTTTTACTTCTTCCCCCCCTCCTTCCCCTTACAAATCGGGGGGTGGGGGGAGCAGAGAAAAGCTACAGGGCTGGGAGTCGGCGGCACTTCAGTGCTCACCACATTCTGTAGAGGGCCATTCAGCGCTTCTTTTTGACAGGTAAATTGGATTTTATTCTCTGAAGCTTGTAGCCAATTACGCAGGGTATTTTGCAGCCGGAGCGCGACATATGGGTACGGTTTGGGAGTCAACGTTTGGCTTGTTTCAAGTACCTTGAGAGCCGCCCCGTCCCTTTTTGCAGCCTGGGGAGATGCGCGCGGTGGCCAAGCCTCTGCCGCTTTTAACCAGGGCACATTCTTGTGCTTTTCATCAGCGCGACATGCTTCCTGGGGCTCTTTTTTCCTTTCCTCGGAAAATACATAGATTGAAAGTTGGGACTTTTACGGAATTCAGCTGGGGCCTGAGGTGGCAGCAACACCAATCAGTTTAGCGGCTATAAAGGCTCCACTGTGGTTAAAAATGAAACAAACCAAATGCCAGCTCCTTCTAGGGCTTTGTAAGCATTCGCTCAGCATGGAAGCTGGCTGTCTTCGTTTTGCCCTGAGAGTCTCTCCTGAGATGACCCATCTCCCCCTTTTTCTGCGTCCATTCCCCAGCCAACTCTCACTCACAGTAGGACTCAATGGGTACATCTACACTGCCATTAACCACCTGCGGCTCACCCGTGTCAGCTGACTTGGGCTTGCGAGGCTCTGTCTACGGGAAGGTCCCAGAGGCCGGGCTCCAGCCTAAGCCCGAATGGCTGCACAGAAATTAAACTGCCCCCTAGCCCACGTCAGATGAAACGGGCTAGCCGTGGGTGTTGAATTGCAGTGTGGCCGTACCCAGTCTGTGGTCACTGTAGTGCTCTAAAACGCAGTTTGCCTGAACTTGTTTCGGTTCGCTGGGGCGGGAGGGCGGCCAAACCACCTTTACATTCTCTTCGAGGGTTTCCAAACTCACTGTGTGGCTAAGCCAGTGCCCGGCCAAATGTAGACGGGGCGTCAACGTATGTCTCCACTGCAATGAAAAACCCACGTCACGGAGTCAATGGACTCAGACTCACAGGGCTCAGGCTGCAAGCCTGAAAACGGCAATGTGGCCGTTTGCGTTTGAGCCAGAGCCTGGACTGTGAGACCCCCTGCAGGGGCGCTGGAACGGAGGGGGCCAGGGCCCCGTCACTTTTTACTGGCCATAAGGGTGAGCGGTGGGGGGAGGGGGCAGAGAGGAGCGAGTGGGGGGCAGGGCCTTGGGGGGAAGAGGCAGTGTGAGGCAGTGCCTTGGAGAGAAGGTGTGGCACGGGGGAGGGGGGGAGGACAGAGCAGCGTTTGGGTGCCGATGGCCCCACACACTTTTAGGGAGCTTCTGCCGGTCCTGACCCCATAAGCGGGAGGGTCTCAGAGCCCGGACGTCTACACTGCAATTTGTAGCCCTGTGCGCCCGAGTCAGCTGACCCAGGCCAGCCGCACCACGCCACAGGGCTTTCATTGCAGTATAGATGTAGCCGCAGAGGCAAAATCTTTCCTCTGGAGCCCATTACGGCTCCTCCTTCCGTTTACCAGCAGGAGGCGCTAGGGAACAACTAACGCCCTCCTCCCTCTCCCCCCAGGGCTGAGTGCACTGGGATAGATGCTGAGCTCCTTTACATCAGTGGAAATCCAGACTAAATCCACTGGCTTCAATGGAGCTGCTCCGATATGAGCGCAGCAGCTGACCTGTTGTTTCTGCAGAATTCTCTCCCTGGCCCTGAAATTAGTGTTTGACCTTAACCTGAACCCTCTCCTCAGCGAGCGCCATCCTGGGTTAGACTCTGTTAAAAGTACATATTGAGACGCTGAAGTGTCTGGTCTTAGCAAGAATGTCTGAAAGGTCATAGGAGGCTGGTTTGGGAGCACCCTATGCCTGATGTTCACTAACTGGCTCATCTAAAGCCTCAGTTGCAAATACCGCTAGTGTGGGTGTCCTCCCCGCTAGATGGAGGGAAACACACAGGTCTAGATTTTCAACAGCGACTGGTGATTTTGGCTGCCCCTGTTTTTGGATGGCCGACGTGAGCCATTTCCAGGGGCTTGGTTTTCAGGAGGTGGGTGCCCGCTACTTTCTGAGACTCGGGCATCTTTAAGGTGTCTCAAGATGGGCACCCAAAATCACTCAGCCCTTTTGAAAAGCGTGGGCGTAGCCTCTTGAAAGAGCTGGGGTATAAATGGGGCCAGTGTAGCACTTTGTTTATTCCTCCTGTGCGTGTACCAGAGCGTAAGTAGGGGTTGCAATTTGGTTTTCTGAACATAGTTTGCATCCACGCTCAGCTATGACAGTTGTTAATACCTTTGTCTTAGATTTGTAGAGCCAGAAGGGACCATTGGATCGATTAGTTTGACAGCCTGTATAGCGCAGCCCATAGAATTTCTTTCAGTTACTCCTGGACTGGCCAATAATCTGTGTCTGGCCAAAGCATATCCTTCAGAAAGGCATTTGAAGGCTTCAGGACATGAAGAATCTATCATTTCCCTTGACTGTTTGTTCCTCTGGGTTATAAATTGGTGCCTAATTTCTAATTTGAATTTGTCTGGCTTTAACTTCCAGCCATTGGTTCTTGTTTTGCCTTTCTTTGCTGGAGAAGAGCCCGTTAGCCCCCAGTATTTTCTGCCTGTGAAGGTGTTTATACACTGCAACTGAAACTGAGTTTATTTAAGCCTGAGGATAACGCATAGGAACATAAGCAGATTGCCAAATATTCTGGTCTGAAACATGGTACGCAAAGTCTTGTGCCACAATGGAATGGCTGTGCATGTCTGACTCAAATAAATTGGTGCTCATTTGTAAGGTAGAGGAATGAAGAGAAAATAGCTATTTTAGGATGGTTGTTGGTCAAAAACAGCTTTGGTCTAAAAATATAACACGTAATAATTAACTTATATTATCATCATCTCCTAGAGGGACTGGATAGCTCCAAGATGGGAGATAGAGTTTTTTGCCTCTAGATCCTTAGCCCGTGTAAATCAGTGGAGCTCTTAGGAAGTCAATGGAGCTATGCAGTTTAAAATCAGCTGACCATAGGTCAGTAATTCAAATCCAGCGCAAGTCTGTACTGACCAGGACTTGTTCCCATCTGATGGCTGCTCAGCAGGGTCTGAGAAATGAGCCAGTGGGTCTCAGTCCAGTTCCAAAGAAAAGCTCCACCTCATTGTCATTCACTGTCACCTTTGCAGGACAAAATTTTGAGTGAACCATGGGCACTGAGCACTTCGTTCTCCCCGGTCCTTGCTGTTCAGACACATTGATGGACAGTATGGGGCCAAGACTCTGGAAAAAGCTGTTGGAGGTCATGCTTCAATTTGGCAACTTTCATGAAACCCAAAATTCACTACAACTAGATTTTTAAACATACAAATTTCTGCCCATCACAATCCCCCTTGCTGTTTAAAAGTCCCAAATGAGCAAGCTATTTCACATTGCAAAGTACTCAGAGCAACCTCTTTTCATGAAACATTTCACTCTATGTAGCAATATCCATTTCAGAACCCATCCAGCTAGGTATTTAAACACTCATTACAGTCTTTTGGGTAAATAACACATGTTTTTAAAATGTTCTAAATACACAATAGGCCCTAACCCAATAGACCCTAATTGCTTTGAAGGAGCCATTAGATTCTATCAAGTCAATAGACTGGAGGGAGGGGGTTAAAGTCGCTCACCATCTAGTTACATAATCCACAATTTTAAAGTCCAAAAATAAGTATTTACACAATGAACACTGAGGGCTTTGCAAGAGCCATAATAATTTATCATGTCAACTTCAGCATGGAGCCTTTTCTCCTTTCCAAGGGCCAGTATAAAAAAAAATTTTAAACCACAACTTGATGCACCAAAAAGTACATATATGAAAAATGTCAGGCTGGGTAGCCAGGAAGATCAAAGGTAAAGCTCCCATGCCGTCCTTAGCGCCCACGTTGTTGTCTTGGTCGGATGTCCGTCACCCACTGGGTGAAATGTCACGAACAAAGCAAGCTGCCCTGTTACTGAATGTGGGACTCTGGCTACATTGTTCAAAGGTAATGCAGGGCCTTGGCTTCGTATTTATAAACCATTCTCCCTCGTTCAGCTGAGCAAAGTCAGGCTCTGCACACAAAGTGCAGGCCTCCCAGCCCAAGGTCTCACATTACTCAGGTGGTCAGAAGCAAGGCCATGCAGTGAAACAACACTTGAGCAGGGAAGCCAGACAAGTGCAATTATTTAGGTACAATCTGTACATGCATTCCAGATACCCATGTGTTGAGAGTTTAGATACAGAAAATGCGTGTCTTCCAAGACATGCATCTGATTGATACATATGCATCATGTAAAAATAAAACAAATCATGCCTAATAGGGCAGTGCCCAAGGGCCCAGCAAGTGTGCTAGGCATTGTGCATACACAATAGGAGACAGTCCCTGCTCTCTAGAGTTTGCAGTGTAAATAGGCAAGCCAGACCCCGGGTGGGGAAGGATAGAACACACAAGCAGAGTGAACAATGTGCTGGCAGGCGCAGCCAATGGCATGTACGTTCCAATTGGGTGGGGGGGCAGGGGCGGAAGGGGTGGTTAATGAGGCCGGGATCAGCATTTAGGAAAGGGAGGGGGACAAAGCTGGGAAGAAGAGGCTAAGAAGCGCAGATGTGGCATAAATGTGAGGTGAAGAGATTGTGATGGGGGTCAATCAGCACAAGGCTGAGAGACCAATCAGAACTGAGGGAAGGTCTCCAAATGTCCACCGGTCCTTCCCCCCTTTGGTGGCTTCTGCTCTGACCTGCTGGAGTCGCTGGCTAACTCCTCTCTGCATTTTTCCCCCAAGGCAACATGGCAGGAGGGAGGGGAGGCATTTATTCGCCTCTGTCTTGCACCTGCTGTTGCCATTTTCACCTGGGCAAAGAGGGTATAATGTGCTACCAAATACGCATAGTTGAGATAAATGACTACCCATGGGCCGGGCAGTGGCGAATCAACCTCAGCAGCCTTGTGTAACTGGAAACATCCTCCCCCCTCCCCCACTGCTAGCACTAGTTCTGCTGTACTGAGTGTAGCAGTGTTGGGATTGGCCTATTGTAGATGGGCCACTCACATTTTTAGCACCATTTCAACTAACCATGTGTTCGGAGCAGGTCTAATTGTCATGGTACTTAAAAAGATGGTGGCAACCAGCAAACCCTCTACACAGGGGCTTCCAGCATTAATGCCAGTGGAGCTGACACAGTATTAACAAATATGGGAAGTATCTGTAAAACTCCGCTAGTATAGACAAGGGGAATGGCTGATATCTTCAAAGAAAGCTAAGGGAATTAGACATCCAACTGCCTTAGGTCTTTTTGACAATCCCAGCTGATATGTACAAAAATCCCAGGATACCCTCATCAAGATAATTATTCAAGTTAATGCTTGTAGGCTAACAAAAGATCAATAAAAGAATCAAATACAGAACTGCTCGCCAGTTGATGTGTCTCATTCTTACCAAGCAAAACTCCGCTCTCAGGGAACAGAAATTATCTACACCAGTGATACTCAGACCTCCGGGGTTCAGGAGCCAAATTAGTGATCAACATTACCCGAAAGAGCCACAGGCATGTCAATTCCTTGTTTCATTTACTATCAATCAATGGATCTATCTAATTCTCATAGCAAAATGATTGGCCAAGTAGTCTACAATTGGTTAATATAGTAAAAGCATCCTGGTTGGTTAATAACTTAGAATGGTTAATAATTAAATCACACAGTTTTAATATCGTGTGCTGCAAAGAGCCGCAGGAGACATATTAAAGAGCCACTGGTGGCTCCCGAGCTTCAGTCTGAGTATCCCTGATCTACAATGACAAGGTCTATCTCCAGGAACTCATATAGTGTCAGCCTAGGCCAGCAGTCTCCTGGAAGGAAAGTTCCACATGCCTTCCAAACAGAAACTGCTGGTGGGATGGGGGAATACACCAACATCTTTATTATATGGACTAAAGGTAAAGCGCTACATTATGAATTCACAGTATTTATCAACCACGTACTCCCTTAGATTGTTAAGCTCTTTGGGGCAGGGCCTGTCTTTTTGTTCTGTGCTTATACTGCGCCTGGCAAACTGAGGTCCTGGTCTGTGAGGGATTCTGAGGCACTACCACAATACAAATAATATATTATAATACCAACATATTTGTTTGTAATGCATTATGCTCACCTACGATACACTAGAGGTAAGTCGTAATCCTATCGAATGTGCTTGCACTGATACAATACATAGATGTTCTGCTATGTATTCATTAAAAAAAAAAAGAACAGAAGCATAGACAAGCCAACAAGTGCCTGCTAGATTTCATGGCGAGAAAAATATAGCATTATTTACAGCCAGGCTCTAAGACTTAGATGCATCTGGAGTAGTGGCAAAAAACCTGCAACAAACTAACAGCTGATAGAATAACTGGGAAGCCAGAGCACGTACACACTTCTCAGGACAAACCGACGCGTGGCCCACCAGGGAAACGCTCATAAAAATAAAAAACACGAACAGAAAAAGACGCGAATGCCGGGGGTTTACCTCCAGCAATTCCTAATTACACAGTAACCAGCACGGAAGGTGGCCCTCTGCCATCTAGCATATTTTGGATCAGGAACCAAATGCCCTAGTGACATTTCCAATGATTGTTTACTGCCAGTCTCCTAATTTACAGACACTCTTGATAAGGGGCGAATTCAAAAACTGTGAGGCCTGCAAAGGAGTGTGCTACTGTACTTCAAAGAGAAGGGTGACTTGTACATAGCCACAGCCAGTTTCTGTATAGCTTCAGCACAGGCAAAACGTCGTTTAGCAGAGCTCCGTGGAGGTGATTTGTCATTGTGTCGGTGTAGAGAACGCAGCAAATGCTACACGGGCCCAAACGATGCTGAGTTACAGGTAGGATTTTGAAAGCACAGCCTAGCTCTCATTACTACAAAACTTGGCCTGCCAGGGACTAAACCGTTTAAATCAACACTGGCTGTCTGCTCTAGTTCAGTTCCAAGCAGGAATTACGGGATGAAATCGAGGGTTGGTGTTATCCAAGTGTTACTTTAGATTAGCTGATCATAATGGTCCCTTAAAATCTATGAATCTGTGAACATTTTGAGAGCCATGACCACAGCATCAGCACTAAGGCACCACACTAATGGGCACCATAGAAATACCGACAATAGGTAGAAAGATTGGCTAGCTAATGAACGTTTTCCCCACCGGAAAAGTGTCAAGGTAAGAAAAACTCGGTGAACGAAGGAATTTCCAGATTTAGTCTCCAAACCTGCAATCTGGTAATAGGCTGAGCACGGAGGCCAATGCTTCTGTCTGAGTGAAATGGGCCGGGGTGACACATGCCATCCATGTCCCATGGCACGTACCATGTACTGCTTAGCTGGGGCACTGCGAACACTATTTCCAGTCTGGGAGCCAATGGGCTGCCAATTTTACAGCCAGAAAAAGGCAAAAGCTGGATCTTATTTTGCGTCCGGTCGCTAGGGTGACCAGACAGCAAATGTGAAAAATCGGGACGGGGGTGGGGGGTAATAGGAGCCTATATAAGAAAAAGACCCCAAAATCAGGACTGTCCCTATAAAATCAGGACATCTGGTCACCCTACTGGTCGCTGTTTAGACTCTCCTGGGGATGTGCCTGGGAGGTCAGCAGTGGCTTGAAGGCAGAGCACAAGCAAAGGAGGGGAAACTCTGGGGAGGAGCATGGCTTACCCAAGCCTACCCAGAAGGTGGTGGCTCATTAGGGGGTCAGTGCTGTGAGTCCCTCCCCCTGCCCTGAATTGCTATCAGGGGCCCTGCTGATCCACGCAGTCAGTGATGACTTCCTAACGATTTCCCAGCTGTGCAATCTGATGATTCCCGTTAGCTGATAGTGGAGGATTTGGCCATACCTGTTCAACACACTGTGCACACAATGGGGACATGCCACTTTAACAGCATTCCCTCAGTGTATGATGGTGCAATTGACCCATGTCATCAATGGCTGTACGCACAGCTTTCAACAGGAGCAGGAAATTAAACTACTGCCGCCACTTCTAGGCTATAAAAACTGCAGGGGATAGTTTGTATTAAAATGATGGACGAGGAAGGGAGAAACCTGATCCCATGCTCAGCCCCACTCGCTAAAATCAACACGAGGTAGCTGTGAAACAGGGCCAGTTAGGAACGACCCCTCCACCAGCCAGGTCACTGCAGTGCGTTCGGGGTGTGGGTGTGTATTATTTATTTATGTAGTTTGATTGGCAACAGAGGCCCTAAACTAAACTGGATTGCATACACGTAATTTACGACATACAATTCATACAAAAACTCAGCTCAACCCAGCTCATCTCAACAGCCTTCGCCCTCACCACAGCAGGCAACCTAGAGTGACCAGATGTCCCGACTTTATAGGGACAGTCCTGATATTTGGGTTTTTTTTTAATATGGACTCCTATTACCCTCCCCCCACATGCCCTGTCCCCATTTTTCACACTTGCTATCTGTCACCCTAAGGCAACCAGGCAGATGAATCCCAGAATACAGTATTTTAAAAAATGCCCCTGAAAAGCTCAGCTAACCTCCCCCAAACTAGGCCAGGGAAGATGCCTCCTAGAAGCGCGGGCCTGAAGGGCCACGCTTGTTTCATTTGCCCGAAGAGGGGGTTCAGCGTTGCACAGGTTCCCAGCAGCAGCTGAACCACAGTCTTTCCTGCCATATAGGGAGTACACCCAGGCAGCGGGAAGGGAGCAGAGAGATTACCATGACCTTTGTACCAAGGCTGTGGTGTGATTGCAGTTACAAAGCAAACAGTGGTCACTGCTGACTCACCCTGGCTCCAACACCTTTCCCCCAGCACTACTTCCTGATGATTTCGCCAGGAGATGGGCTAGGTTGGGGGCCATGAAACATGTCAAAAGTCCTGGGGCCATGGGCGGGGGGGTGGAGCAGCAGGACTTACTCTAATGGCTGTGAGTGGGCGTGAAAAACAACAACTGGGGAAAAGGCAACAGAGGGTCCTGCGGCACCTTTGAGACTAACAGAAGTATTGGGAGCATAAGCTTTCGGGGGTAAGAACCTCACTTCTTCAGATGCATCTGAAGAAGTGAGGTTCTTACCCCTGAAAGCTTATTCTTGGGGGTAAGCTTATGCTCCCAATACTTCTGTTAGTCTCAAAGGTGCCACAGGACCCTCTGTTGCTTTTTACAGATTCAGACTAACACGGCTACCCCCCTGATACTTGAAACTGGGGAAAAGTCCATTCTGCTGCCTTTATGGAGAAGTCCATATTACGAGGTGCATGAGAACCTGAACTCCATAAACACCACCCTTGTTCGCCAACACCCCGACATAGGCCAAATCCTCCGGCTACGTCAGAAGGGGAAAGGAGAGAAACAGACTCGAAAAAAAATCTCCCAGTTCCATCCATCGCCACAGGAGAGCTTTGTTCTCTTTTCTATTGTTCTTCTCCGGTTCTGGGCTATTCTTTGACCACCTGCGAGAGCTGTCGCTTCCCACAGAAAATCCAAACAGACCCACCTACGAGTGAAACAACAAAATGTTTAAAACGGGGACCAGCGACACCCCAAGAGGCACTGCTGTGATGGGGATTGTCGAGAGCAAGAGGTCTGTTTGGTGGAGGGGGGTGAGTTTAAATTCCTAAAACAGACAGGGAGGACAAAGACACATGTTGAAAGGTTAATAGGTCAGACAGCACCTTAACCTTTTCACTTCAGTGACTTCTTGTGCGCCTTCGCTCTCAGCCAGGCTGCTTTAAACCAGTCTCCTCAGCATTGCTCCTCGGTGTGTTTATGAGCAGTCGACTGATGGAACATTGCGTCTTTTCCCAGCTGTGTGCCTAGTGCCCTGCATGGGCAGAGAGGGGTTAAATAAGCGGCGTGCAATACGGTATGCAGCAGTGGAGTGACCTTTTTAAAGCGGGTTTTGCATCACATGCAGGGTGCGGGGTTGTTTTGTTTAGGGCGCGAATAACAAGTTATTGACAGCTGCAGACGCACAGTTTCATTCGCCCCCCCTCTCCCCTTCCTTTTTGCAGGCTAGCCGGACAGGCTGTCCATTGGGTTCAGCAGAATTGGGCCTTGTTCGTGTTGGTCAGGGACCCTGGAACAGGGCGGGCCCAAGGGGCCATGGCCCTCCCACTTTTGGAAGTGCACGGGCCTGACCAGTCCCAGCCCCCTGCCTGTCCTCTTTCCCCGAAGGCCCCCACCCCCCCAGCCAGGCCAGAAGCTGGAGCCCAACCAGGGTAAGAGCAGCCCAGGGAGCCCAAGCAGCTGTGGGGAGCCAGGGACCCTCTACCGGCCCAGGGGGGGAATGGCCTGAGAGCAGCCCCTGGCCAATGTTTTCACCCCCCCAGACCCCTGCCCAGGACAGGTGGAGGGTCCGCAGCGCCCCACAGCCCCCTCTTACTGTTGCCCAGCTGTGGCTCTTCGGTGCAAGGAGGTGGGGGGTGTTTGTCACTGGGCAGAGGAGATATGTGGGGCGGTCACGTGATTTCCCCTTTAGATTGTGTCCCTGCTGTATGGGCAGGCACGAGTCGTCTATGCATCTCCTGATGGCTTCAGTTCAAGACGGAACACCTGTCAGGGCTTGTCTACATGTGAAACACTACGGGCGGCGCAGCTGGAGCCTTTCGGTGTAGCCACTCCCTGCAGCACCGGGAGGGCGAATTCTCCCATTGCTGTAGTTAATCCACCCCCCCCCCCAAGAGGCGATAGCTAAACTAACGGAAGAATTCTTCTGTCGACCTAACACTGTCTACACCTGTGGTTAGATCAGCTTAACTACACCGCTCGGGAGTGTGGATTTTTCACAGCTGAGTTGACCTAACTTTTGAGCGGAGACCTGGGCTCAGTCACACGGAATTAGACTCAATACAGGAGTAGCTGGATGGAATTCTCTGGCCAAATAGGATCAAGCTACATGAGCTAATGGTCCCTTCTGGCCTTTACATCTATGAATTTACAGTACATAGCTATGAAGTAGGGCTATGAGACCGTGCCATTGGTTGTGTTTGGAATTCCAAAATTTATCTGCACGCTCTCCCCCCCCCCCGCCCACTCTCCCCAGCTGTGCTCCCCGTGTTAGGGGCAGCTGCATTGAATGGTGGAGGGATTAGTTGGGGCAGCTTGGCAGAGCTGTGCCTGTGATAGGAAGGAAGGTACCGTGAGAGATCACGTCTGCCTTATTTCACCGCTGGATTGTGTAGGCTGTGCCGGTAGAGATGTTTTCGTGCCATTGGAATTGTCACCAGGCCGGGCTCATACATGACAGTGGGGGCTCAGTGAGGATAAGCGAAGGCAATGGTTCCGAAGGACTCCTCAGGGCAATGTCAACGCGTGGTTACATTTAGCAAGGCGGGGGTGATTTAGCTGACGTCGGAGTTTGAATGTAGGTCAGGTGTACAGGGCACCAGCAAACCAAGCACGTGCTTGGGGCGACACAATTCCAGGGGCAGCATTCCGGGTTGGTTTTGGTTTTTGTTTTGCTTTGGCAGTTGCGCTCTCGGAGGTTTTTTTGCTTGGAGCAGCCAAAAACCCAGAGCCGGCCCTGCAGGTGTAGGTAGCTCCCGTTTGCTCCGCTTGACCTAAACCCACGTTTTGCTTTAGCAAGGAGAAGGTGTCAGTCTTTCAGTGTCCAGGCACTCTGTTCCCAACATGTTCTGCAGCGTCTGAGAGGGTGTAATGCTCCTCTATGCGTTATTGGCAAATTGGGGGCAGCTCTCAAAGAGGGCAGAGTTAAGGTTACATAGTGGGGGTGGCAGGTACTGTGTATTTCTTGGTTTGCAGAGGTTTACGTTTAGCTGATCTCCACATTCTCTGAAGGGCACAAAGCACCACCGCAGAAAAAATGAAATTATCAAGCTTTTCATTTCCTGGACTTTTTTTTTAAATTATTTCTCCACAGTCCCATGCACCACAGCCTGACTTTCCCCCTGCACTGCCTCTGGCTCCTTGGCAATGATTTCCCCAGCCACCGAATGCACCGGCTACATGTAGGTCCCCTCACTGCCCCAGCGTCATCTCCTCGTCTCGTGTCTCTCTGCCCAGCGAGGCAGAACTGAGTAGCTGGGGAGAGGCTGAAGGAAGAGTGCTGGGACGAGCATGGCGTCCGTGGGGCTGTTTTGTGCAGGGAGAGAACAGAAATGGGAGGCATGGATCTGGGGTTTTTGGAGAGGACAGAGATGAATCCCCCAAACATCTCCCACTGCATAGCTCGGCCCCCTCCCTCCTTTCCACCCCACTCTTCCTTGTTCCAACACCTCCCACCCAATCCCCTTCACTACTCTGACCCTCCACGCCACCCCACTGCTCCAACTCCCCCAACAGACCCTTCATCACACCCATTGCCCTGCCCAACCTCCTCCCTGCCATGCCGCAGCCCCCCTACATACACCTCCACTGCCTCAAGCCTCTTCACCCACCCACACACCAGCTCCACCCTCCTGCTTGCACCGCATGCCCCTGGTAAGCTGGTGGGGCTGTGGGGAGGTGGTGGCGCTGTGCAGAATGCAGGAGGCGGCAGGAAGGGGCAGGGGGTGGAGTGGCAGACACCCTACCCCTGATCTAGATTTAGAGCACTAGGAATATTCATCTTTTAAACAATCAGTGCCTTGCCACCTCAATGAAAGCAGAGCGGCCACTCCGCTATCGTTTTCATTCAAACACATTTTCAGTGTGAACATTTAAAGGAAGACTCATGTGCCTGCCAGTAGGAGTTCTCCTTTGATGATGCAAAGAGCGAGAGAAAGAGTCTGAAAGATTCGCAAGATCTAGTGCTCCAACTTGGAAACGGGCATGGAGCCAGTACTGATCGTAAAGTGACAGCGTGGCCATTTGGTGAAAAACCTTCCAGGATCCTGCGCGGCTTGCTGAGTAAAACACAGATCCTACTCTTGTCTGGCACGTTGAGCTAGGGTTTTTTAAAAGTTGTTTTTAATTCGCTCTTGCTGCTGACGATCACTGTCTATTTCATTATTGGTTTCAACAGCAAGACCCTAATCCTACCCTCTCTTGCTGATTTGCCAACACAAAGTGCGGGGGTGGGCTTCATGTTCGGGGCAGGGCCAAGCACCGGGTCAAAATCCTCATAGTAGGGGCAGGCTGATGGGGAGCGTCTTGATATGCCGTTGGCGTCTTCTGCCTTGTGGTACATGCCCCCTTCCAGTTTTGTATTCTCTTCCTGCACTGGATTGCCATTTGCTTACTCCCCTCTTCCTCCAGCCTGTTGCAAAGGTGCAGGTTTGGGGTACGTCTCCCAGAACCGTGCAGCTTGCTGAACGAACACCAGCACTCCGCCAGGATACGGCTGAGCGTCTCTGGCCAGCCAGCGGCACGCTGGGGTGAGGATCTCTCAGACAGCAGCTTGGCTCTAGCACTGTTTGAGTGAACTGAACTGTGCAGAGGTAGAGCAGGATGCGCGGAATGAAGGGTTTGAATGCTGAGTACGTGTATATCAACCGGCAGGTGGCTCACGGTACAGAGGAAGCCAGTAGGTAGAAAAGCAGGAAGAGACAGCCCCCAAGGAATTGTGGGAAGGCATTGGAGGACTATCACAACCCTAGCTCTGTAAACTGGGCTTCAACTCCATCCACACTAGAAAGTGGGTGGGTTAGAGCCCACCATAAAGTAATACCTGGGTTCTAACTTATATCTCAAGCCAGGTAAACAGCCCAAGTTCAAAGCACATATAGACCTGGGTCGAAGGGTTTTGTGTGTGGACAGCAGAGGAGTTTGGACTAAAACCTGGATAAGAGCCTGAGTGAACTCTCACACCCTAAGTGATACTAGCTACAGCAGATCCCTGGAGGATTTCGCTGGGGGTAGGATGATCCTCAGGTAGTGCAGAGTTACTGTAGCTCCTCTTCACCACCCCTGCTGCTGGCTTGGGGGCATAGCGGGGCAATACGACTCTGGCTATGTCTACACTGAAAAGACTGCAGCGGCACAGCTGTAGCAATTCAGTGTAGACACTCACTGCAGCGACGGGAGGGGTTCTTCTGTCAGTGTAGTTAAGTCACCTTCCCCAGAGGTGGTAGCTATGTGAATGGAAGAATTCTTCCCTTGACCTCGCGCTGGCTACACCAGGGATTAGGTCGGTTTAATGACGTCATCCAGGCATGCGGATTTTTCGCACCCCTGAGAGATTTAGCTGTGCTGTGTTCTAATTGATCCCCCCAGTTTTCAGTGTAGAGCAGCCCTGTGGCTGCACTGGCATTTTTGGAGAACCCGCTCCCCTTCTGGAGAACTAGTGTAGACAGCGCACAAGGGTAACAACAAACTGACCAGAAGCTGCTGACAATGAAGTGAAATGAAAATCCCCACTTGCTTCAGTGCCTTTCATTGGACTTTCACAGCTCATCCTGTTCCCTGCCTAGGCAAATCCCATTGTCATTAACAGCATTTAGCACCTGCCCAGGAGGTGCTAAGTGTTGCTCATTGACAATGATTAGCACCTCCTCCTTCTCCTGCTGCTTTCCCTGCTCTCACAGGCTTTGTGTACCTTGAAAGCTGTAGGACCAGCTCCACTGTACCAGGGCAGCTCCACTGGGACTGGGAACGGTGGGAGCTGTGGCTGCTGATGTTTTTACCAGCCTGCCACCTCGATCTACAAGTTTAGTCCGTCAGGCAGTTTTTCCTACCAGGGTCAGATGAAATGGGGCCTGATCTCCCAAAGAGGGCTATTTTATTACTGAAAAATGCTGAGGTGGACTCCAGTGCTGAATTCCTAGGCGTATTCCTGCCATCTGGATAGCAATGATGGCTACAAATCAATTCATGATTCCAGTGCAATTGTTTCTCTAAAACTGCAAGCCAAACAAGCCAGTATTTTCAATCTGGGGCCCAGCGGGTACATGCGCTTGCATTTGCACATGTGGGCAGTATTTGCATGTAACTGGGACACCTACCTGCACCTTTGCTCCCACAATGCTCTGATTACACAGGCAAATACCGGTTTGCATGTGCAAACACTCAGCTCAGCGGGCACACCTCTTACGCCTGCATCTGATCATTCGGTCCTAAGTGAATGAAAGTGACAGCTGAGCACGTTCGGGGGAGGGGGGGACAGGCAGGGGCTCACAATTAATGAATTAAAATCCCTCAGCTTCATGGAATTTAATTCATTTTTTCATTGTTAACAGTAACCAAGAAATATACATACTAGGATACCTTAGTCTAAGGTCCTTGGACCAACTACCAATGGAAGTGGTAGATTCTCCATCTCCTGATGTCTTCTGATTAGGGTGACCAGATGTCCCGATTTTATAGGGACAGTCCTGGTTTTGGGGTCTTTTTCTTACATAGGCTCCTATTACCCCCCACACATACACCCACTGTGCCGATTTTTCACACTTGCTGTCTGGTCACCTACTTCTGATCAAAACTGTCTGGGGAACATGCGTCAAGTCAGACACAAGTTATTGGACTCAATCCAGGGGTAACTGTAATGCAATAGCCTGTGATATGCAGGAGATCAGACTGCCTGGTCCCTTCTACCCTTAAACTCTGTGAATGTATGAATGAATCAGCTTTCCTGGAAGCAGCAACGTGCTGTCATTTTCTATTGTTTCACTCCCGTCCTCTCCCGTACCACTCAATGCCTGACTTGGGCTTTACATGCCTGTGTCGTTTTGTTATTTAGCTGATCCAATGCTGCAGACCCTCACTCACACAGATCAGGTTGCCAGATGATTATTTAGATAACAATTATGACTAGAGACCCATTGTGTTAGACACAGTAAGAACCCATAACAAAGAGCTGGTCCCTGTCCCAAAGAGCTTACAGGCAGCATTCAATGAGATGCAGCAGACAGACGAGGAGACCACAAGGAAAGAATGAGGTTGTAAACACGCTGAAGATGGGACCTGGTTGCTTTAAACCCCTGCTCGCACTGGTTTAAAAAAAAAATCAAAAAATTTCACCCAAAAAAAGGGCCAATGTCACTTCATTGTCAGCAGCTTCTGGTCAGTTTGTTGTTACCCTTGTGCGCTGTCTACACTAGTTCTCCAGAAGGGGAGCGGGTTCTCCAAAAATGCCAGTGCAGCCACAGGGCTGCTCTACACTGAAAAAAAGCCCCCCCCCCCTTTTTTTTCAGCCAGCTGTAATAGCTGCAAATTGCCATTTACACCAAAGGTTGTGTTATCAGTATTACAATATTGATGACAAACTGCATTCAGTGTTGGAACACTCAGGTGGCTGCAACATGAAGGAATCATAGCTTCCGCTTAGAGACCTGCCCTATTGAAATGAATAGAGAAGATCCTCTCTAGCTGCTAACGCTCCAGAACACTAAATCCTGTAAGCAGCTTCAAACATTCTAGGAAAAGGAGTTCATTCTCTCAGACATTAGACTTGTTAGTGTCTATAGAACCAGATTGGTTTCTTCCCTGTTAAATGCTATAGGACGTTTCCATAAGGAGCAGTGAGATTGATCTTGAAGAAAGAGATTTAACAGGCTTGTCTAGTCCACTTCCTAATATGTGAAGCGCTCGTGTAAGTATCAACTGATTATTTTTTGGTAAAGTGGAAATTTTATACGTCGATAATAAAGGGACAAAAAAGAACTACTCACTATTATTACAGGACAGCAGTTATTAATGCTTAGATGGGGGTTAGGCCCCAAACGTGCAAATATTTATGCACGTGCTTAATACTACACACCAGTGCTCCCTTTGAAGTCAATGGAACTAGTCCCATGTGTAAAGTTAAGCAGCTCCTGAAGTACATGTCTATGTACAGACTTGTACTGATTTAGCGAATGGTAAGGTGTTTAAATTGATTTTGCTAAACTGGTGCAATCCTGTCTGTAGGCACTTTTACGTCAGTTTAAATCTGGTTTCTTTTGATTTAGTGTAAATCAGTAAACCGAAACAGGGTTAAATTAATGTAGGGCCTTGCACTGCTTTAAAAAAAAAGCGATTTAAAAATCCAATTTTAGCAAAACTGGTGCACGTTTTGTGTGTAGACAAGGTCTAAGTGTTTGCAGAATCAGAGTCTTGTAGGTGGGATTCACAAAGGTATTTAGGCACCTAACTCCCATTGACTAGTTGGGAATTAGCACCTAAGGTGACAGGCACCTTATAAATAGAAGAACTGTGTTTGTTATAGTATATTGATTATCTCATCCATATTATAAGATGAACCAGGAGCTGGCTTCTGTTTTGAAAAAATATCAGCAACTTCTTGCCGCTTCATGCCACTCGGGGAGCTGGCTGAGACAGCCGAGGGGCTAGCGTCCAGCCTGTGGTAGCCAGGAAGGTGACCACGGATATTTTCCCTGTGTACACAGGCCCCAAGGTGGGACAATACCACAGCTGCTGTCCCCTGGTGGTACTAGGGCAGTGGAACCAGGAGAAACTGCTGACAGTTTCTGCATGCAAGGGTGCGCTATTGCTACTCAGACTAAAGCAAAATATTCAAGGGGACACCCATCTAGAAGAAGAAGGGATGGGATGTCGGAATCACAAGGTGCACCCCAGTTCATCATTTGCTTTCTCTGGGCTGATGAGCTGGTCTCCAGGGCAATCCGTGGGCACTAGGCCCAGGGTTTTCTAGTCAGGAGGCTCTATGTCTACACTAGAAAGGCTACGGCAGCACTGCTGTAGCACTGACACTTACCGCAATGGAAGGGGTTCAGCCTCTCCGTGAGGTGGCAACGAGGTCGACGGGAGAATTCTTAGCGCTGTCTACACTGGTCGGCTTACATCCGTCTCTCAGGGGTGTGAATTTTTCACAACCCTCAAGCGGCGTAGCTGGGTCGACCTAACTTGCTAGTGTAGCCCCGCCCTTATTTTCTTTGGAAAAATTAATTGGGCAGGATTCTGTCATACTATCTAATCTCTCCTAGGAGGGGAAATAATATGGGATGATCCAGCTCACATTGAAGTCAATGGGAGTTTTGCCATGGTCTCCAACAGGCACCGCCGGATCAGAGGTTGTGTCCAGGGGAAGTATAGCTCAGTGGTTTGAGCATCAGGGTACGAGTTCAATCCTTGAGGGGGCCATTTAGGGATCTGGGGCAAAAAAATTGGATGATTTAGTTGGGGATTGGTCGTGCTTTGAGCAGGGGGTTGGACTAGATGACCTCCTGAGGTCCTTTCCAACCCTGATATTCTGTGATACAGAAGTGAGAGTGTAATGGGATGTACTCTGGGACACCTTCCAAAGGGAGCTCTAGTCTTCCTGAGGTAGCCTGGCTTCCAGTTCAGCAGCAATTCACTCCTGAGACATCCCTAGCTGCAGTGGCCCAGTCTCCAGCCAAACCATCACTATCTATCTGCAAAGTAGGTACCACCCCCCAGACCTTGAGTAAGGAAGGGCTGTTTACATGCATAATAATCTCCTTTAGACACAATTACACAGAGCAGACGTTGCAACCTACATGCTGTTTCTGTATTTGTTTCCTGCTCTGGTTCTTTCTGGTTCAGTGTAGAGGGGGCTAGTTTAGCAGATGCCTAGGGAAACAGGTGGTTAGCAGTCAGATTATTAACTAAAGGCCTGGAGACGAGGGTGGGTTTGTTCTGTGCTTGCAGGTTATTAGTCCCCGGCAGAGGACAACGAGTGTCCAAAATCACCTTCTGATTGGCTAGTTGGGTCTTTTTTATTATATCACTGCTGTACACCAATTCCCACTGCTTAATCTTACATGCCAAAATCCTACTCCTCTTGTGTTCAGTGGGTGAAGTGGGAAAAGTTAATGGAGGGAGCTGGACAAAGATACTGCACCTTTGAGGGTGGGAAGTGAAGGGGCAGTGAGGAGATGAAGGGGAAAAAGTAAGTTTCAATATCTGCTTCTTTCCTGGGAGTGCCAAACTCCCCATCGACTAATAATCTGTGTCCCTGTGTCAGAGGCTCAGCACTCATGGTCTGGTGTCTAGCAAAACGGGGAGCTGTTCAATCAGCTTTTTATCAAAGAAAGTGAGCTGGCCCGGTCTGGTAGGGCCACGCGCTGCTGCTGAAAGAGCAGTTGGGATTCTGCAGGGCCAGAAGAAGCTAACTGAGAGTCCAGGAGACGCACCTCAAACAAGAGGGCCCCAGTTAGATTCAAAATAGCTGAGACAAGGGGTTTATAAATGTTTCCCTGCTACGTTTGCTTATCCTATTACTGGGAGCTACTTTTCATAGCGGAAGGATATGTTGGAGAAACATCCAAAAAACTGTTTGTGAGTTTTGAATGAAATGTATAATTAATGAGCTCTCAGGCTCTCCGGAGTATGCATTAGTAGGTTATTGATGCACTTCTTAGGTGTTGAAAGCACAAAGCCACAGCTTATTTCTGTCCCGTTCCTTCCTGTTCTTCACTTTAACTTATCTCTGTGGAGGGAATCGGGTTTGTTTCAATGAGCTCCATTATCCCAGTCCACCTATTGCCAAGTTTATATATAAGGTCATATAAGCTATCTTTGTGGACATGCATGGGGTGAACTACATCTCAAACATATTAAACTTATGAGCCTTCTCTAGATGTTGAAGTATTAGAAGGTTTTTAGAGGCACTGTCAGTTTACAAATCCTAGGCTGAGATTTTTAAAATTCCTCATCTGTGTTATTAATCAACAGCCTTGATTGTGACAGCTGCATTGATGGCACAGATCTATCCTCCTTATAGGGTTTGTTTACTATTTATGTTTGTGGTAGCTGCAAAGAGACGCTCTGCAAGTCAGTTTCGCGCTGTGGGTCTCATGCACTAGCACAGTGCTGTGATGTTGTGCAACGAGGGCAAGGGAAGGGACACATCGCAACACCCACCTTTGCATTTGACACTGCAAGTCACTTCCCCCGCCGGTGCCTGTGTCGAGGTGAGAGCTCGGGTGCTCCAGGGTGGCCTGGATGGGGATCTGTGCCTGAGGACTGGCAGTGGTTTCCCTTTGGAAGCGGAGACTTCCCGGTTGCTGGGGAAGGGTCCCCGTTTAAGCAGATTCAGAGGTGGGGCGCCCCGCCCAGCGCCGGTGTGTGCCCCAATGGGAGGGGGGGGAATGAGACGTTCCCTTGGGGAATCACCGGGGGGAGTGGGTGGGGCTAAACGCGGAGGGGCGTGGCACTCAGCAGGGGGCGTGTCCAGCAGGCGAGGGGGCGGGGCTGCAGCCCGTGCATTTGAGCGCAGGTGGCCGTGTCCGCGGCTCCACTCCGCCCGCGCCGGCTGTAGGGGTGGCGGTGGCTGCAGCGAGTGCCAGGGCCGGAGCCCGCGGGCGGCAGAGCGCAGCAGCGGCTGAGGGGGGCTACAAGGTGCCGGGCGCTCGGGGCAGCCTGATGCCCTTCCCGCCCGACCGGATCGCAGCGGCCGGGACCTCGCTCCCCTTCCCCTTTCGCTGCAGGTGGCTGCCCGCGGCCATGGAGCCCGGCGTGCGGGGGCAGCGAGCCGGCCGGGGCTGAGCGCCGAGCCGCCCCTCGCGGGCGGGCCATGCCCCAGGGGCCGGGCGCGGCGCAGGGACCGCTGCCAAACTTCTCCGGGAGCCGAGCGCCGCCCGTGCCTAGGGAGCGCCCCGGCCCGCCGGACTCGGGCTCCCCGCCGCCGGCGGGCGCCGGGGAGAGACTCCGCGGCTCCTGCCCGAGCTCGTCTGCTGCTGTCCCGGGCCAGCCGCGGCCGGTGCCGGGGCGCGCTGCGCTCACGATGGTCGGCGCCGGCCGGGGGCTCCTGAACCTGCTGCTCCTGCTGCGGCTCCCGCTGCTCGCGGCCGCCGCCGCCAAGGCGCCCGTGTGCCAGGAGATCACGGTGCCCATGTGCAAGGGCATCGGCTACAACCTGACCTACATGCCCAACCAGTTCAACCACGACACGCAGGACGAGGCGGGGCTGGAGGTGCACCAGTTCTGGCCTCTGGTGGAGATCCAGTGCTCGCCGGACCTGCGCTTCTTCCTCTGCAGCGTCTACACCCCCATCTGCCTGCTGGACTACGCCAAGCCCCTGCCGCCCTGCCGCGCCGTGTGCGAGCGGGCCAAGGCCGGCTGCTCGCCCCTCATGCGCCAGTACGGCTTCGCCTGGCCCGAGCGGATGAGCTGCGACCGGCTGCCGGCGCTGGGGGACCCGGACACGCTCTGCATGGATTACAACCGCAGCGAGCCCACCACCCCACCCGCCGCGCCGCCCGCCCTGGCCAAGCCCACCCGCGCCTCCAGGGGGCCCCAGAGGAGCCTGACCCCGGACTGCGGCCGGGTGTGCCGGTGCACCGAGCCCTTCGTGCCCATCGCCCGCGAGTCCCACCCGCTCTATAGCAAGATCCAGACCGGCCAGGTGCCCAACTGCGCCGTGCCCTGCTTCCAGCCCTACTTCACCCAGGACGAGAAGACCTTCGCCAGCTTCTGGATCGGGCTCTGGTCCATCCTCTGCTTCCTCTCCACCTCCACCACCGTGGCCACCTTCCTGATCGACATGGAGCGGTTCCGCTACCCGGAGCGGCCCATCATCTTCCTCTCCGCCTGCTACCTCTTCGTCTCCCTGGGCTACATCGTGCGGCTGGTGGCGGGCCACGCCAGCGTGGCTTGCAACCCGGAGTACCGCCACGTGCACTACGAGACCACGGGCCCCGCGCTCTGCACCATGGTCTTCCTCCTGCTCTACTTCTTCGGCATGGCCAGCTCCATCTGGTGGGTGATCCTGTCCCTCACCTGGTTCCTGGCCGCCGGCCTGAAATGGGGCAACGAGGCCATCGCCGGCTACTCCCAGTACTTCCACCTGGCCGCCTGGCTCATCCCCAGCGTCAAGTCCATCGCCGTGCTGGCCCTGAGCTCGGTGGACGGGGACCCGGTGGCGGGGGTTTGCTACGTGGGCAACCAGAACCTGGACAACCTGCGGGGCTTCGTGCTGGCCCCCCTGGTGGTCTATCTCTTCACCGGGACCCTCTTTCTGCTGGCGGGCTTCGTGTCCCTCTTCCGCATCCGCAGCGTCATCAAGCAAGGGGGCACCAAGACGGATAAGCTGGAGAAGCTGATGATCCGCATCGGCATCTTCACCGTCCTCTACACGGTGCCGGCCACCCTGGTGGTGGCGTGTTACGTGTACGAGCAGCACTACCGGGAGAGCTGGGAGAAGGCGCACAACTGCTCCTGCCCCGGCGACCCCAGCAAGCCCAAGCCGGACTACGCCATCTTCATGCTCAAGTACTTCATGTGCCTGGTGGTGGGCATCACCTCGGGCGTGTGGATCTGGTCCGGAAAGACGCTGGACTCCTGGAGGCAGTTTACGGGGAAGTGGTGCCGGGGGAGGAAGCCCTCCACGTACAGTGAAGCCGGCTCCGCTTTGACAGCGAGGGCTGGGGGCGCCCCCGCCGCTTCCTACCACAAACCAGTCCCGCTTTCTCAGGTGTGACGAGCACCGGGACCGCGCCAGGCTCTCCCGGGGCCAGGGTTTGCAAAGCAGGAGAGTGGGGGCTCTGCTCCGGGGGCCGGGAGCTGCGGCATCCCCCAGCCCTTTGTAATGGGAAGGGGATCCCGCTGGGAAGGGCCAGAGGGTCCCCCGAAGCGCGTGTGGCCACCTGTCTGAGCGGGGAGAGCTGACTGCTCCGGCCGGCCCCGCTCAGAGCCGCTGTACAATACCTGAGCTAGCAGGTAACTCCAGCCTCGTGATCGCTCCCGCTCAGTGGTATTATAGCTGCGGGTACCAGCAGGGACGTGTCTCTGAGGCGGGCTGGTAGATTTCACGCCCCGTTGCCCACGGGCGGATGTAACAGGAAAGGGAGCCCGTTGAACGGAGACTTTTTTTTATCAACGCACTGGAAGATCAGCTTCCAGAGTAACTTTATTCAAAAACCCTGGGTGGCGGGGGCGGAGAATAAACACGGGGTTTTCGTGCCCTTTTTTACCGATCCTTGCTGCCTTTTTCCGCGGGATCCCGCCCCGGGGGCATGGGACGGGCAGTCACCTAAGCATGATGAGGGTGACCAGCTAGAACGTGTGAAAAATCAGGCTAGGGAGTGGGGGGTAATAGGCGCCCCCCTAAGAAGAAGCCCCAATCTCAGGCCTGTCCCTATAAAAGCGGGACAGCGGGTCACCCGAAGCAGGACAGTTCTTGGGCTAATCCGTTGTCATCTCCTAGAGCCCGAGCCCAGGACGTGGGATGAGCTGGGTTCCTAGGGTGAAACGACCCGGCCCCCGAGATTGTGAAACGGCTCCCTGCTCTCAGGCTAGACCCCGCGGGTGGCTGCCCTAGGCAGGGACACCCCGGTTACAGCGCGGGGCTTTAATCAACTGCGTGCGAACGCACCCCCCCCCCCCCCGCTGGGTGCTCGGCCACCCGGCTCCCTGCCCAGGAACCAGACCAGCGCCCGCCCCCACGCAAGGCAGGGGCCATGGCAGTCCCCGGGAATCCTGCCCCGTGTGGGGGGAGTTTAAACCTCGGTGAGCTCTTGCGAAGCAGAGATTCGTAGTTTACAAGGGGCCTTTAACAGTCCGCCTGTTTAAAAGGGAGTCAGTCCCCCGGGTTAGGAAAGCGGGGGGAGGGAAGCAAGCGCAGGTCGCAGTTACAAAAACCAAGTGTCCGGGGGCGGGGGGCGCTTTTCATCCTCCCGTAAAGGGCCGGGGAGGGGAAAGGGCCCCGGCTGCCAGCGGTCGCTTATTGGCGCTGCGCACTTAAAGCCTAACCGTGTTTGCAACCTGGAAGTTTTGCCACCGTCTTGAGCCGGGCAAAGGTCTGCGCCTGCCTCAGCCTGCCCGGGCGGAGTTTACTGCCGCCTTTTCCCCTCGCTTTCCCTCCTGCTTCTTGCCGTGGGTTAGGGCCCAAGTCGCTGCTTTGCCTAAAACACCCGAGGCGAGCCGGCCAATCGCCGGCCAATCGCCGGCCAGCTCTTAGCAGACAGGCCCGATCTCCCCCAGCCGGGCAAGCAAAGCTCAACGCGCCCTTTGCCCTTTCTGCAGGGGGAGATGCCGAGCGGCTGCTCAAAGCGGGCTTGAGCCCAGGCCACGGCCTGCTGCCGTAGCACTGGCCTGGTTCTCACTCCCCCGGCGAACGAGGGCCAGGGGGTTTCTACTGAAACCGGCTTTGCCATTTCCTCCGCCGCTCTGGTCTAGGCAGGTGCCGCCCGCCCGGGTTTCCGACTTCAGCAGTAGGGCTGGGCTGGGCGACGGGCGGATTAAAGCGCCCTAGAGCCAAAGCAGCCTCCAGCTTTGATGCAATGTGGCAGTAGCCCAACACCTGCTTTTGGACTATAAAGTGGTGCAGGTTTAAAGCTGGCACTGAGCAGTGAGCACTCAGTCAGCAGGACCCACACGGGTAAGGGGACAGGGCTGGTGCATTGACCTGCACTCCCCAGGCACAAAAAGGGACATAGCCCCTCCCCCCAGCAGCAGGATATTTCAAGGCCCAGGCCCCTGAGTCCAGAGGCCTCTCGCTGTGTGGGCAGTAGGAGGAGTGAGGGGGAAAGCTCTAAAAACCCTGATTTCCCCAGAAGCAGCTGAATGTTCTCTGCTGAGTTGCACCACCTCAGATAGCCACGGCAGCGCCAGAGAGCACCTGCTCCCTGAGCTGGCCAGGGTTTGAAAGCTCTACACCCCTTCCTCCCAAGGCAGCTCTATAGGCAAAATTCTACTCCCCTGCTTATCAGAAACCGAAATGGAAAGCAAGCCCCCAGCCAGCCAGAAAACCAAGGATGGCCCATAGTAGTGGTGGTGGTGGGAATATGAACAAGCCCCCAGCAGCTAGGCAATAACTTTCCCCAGCACAAGTTAGTAGCAGCTGTGACACAAGGGTCCTGCAATGCAGTGAGTGTATAGTACTTCACCTAGAGATGGTTCAGTTACACACTGTAAATAATTGTACTATGGAAGCTGGTCTGTATATACTAGAGAGTTTTAGTGAACTTTGATACAGGTTTGTTCTCATTAATAAGGCAGCTTCAGCCTAGCTCCACTGGGGCTAGTTGTGGGGTGTAGTCCAGCATCCTGACTCATTTTACAGTGGTCAAATTCAGGCCCAGTCTTACCCGGGTCTTGCTGTAGTGGCCTTGTGTAGGCACAGCTAGACATGCTTCATTCAATACTTTGAACAAAACCCCATCAAAGGATTTTTCTTCTTCAAGTGTGACTGCCTCAGTGCAGTTTTTTTTTTTAATCAGCTGCAAACTGTGGACTACTGGAAAAAATGTGAGCATAGGTGAAGCAGTGGTATTATAGCTTTAGGCTAGTGACAAATCTTTGCTACAGACAATCAATCATTTAGGTTCGATAAATGTCTATCAGGGATGGTCTAGACAGTATTTGGTCCTGCCATGCGGGCAGGGGACTGGACTCGATGACCTCTCGAGGTCCCTTCCCATCCTAGAATCTATATAACGGCTGAAACTTTATTTGCCCTGGCTTTCAGGATTCTCCAAATTTTCACCACTGCATTGCCAGCAGCAGCAACTAAGAGCAGTAGGTGGGTAAAGAGACATTAGTTTGTGCCCAGGTAGGTGGGGCCCACACTTATCCGCATTAGACTTCACACAGTTCAGTTGCTGACCCTGTGACTTTTTTTTGTTTAAGAAGTAACTTTGTATGTATTCTATTTTGTGAAAAGTTGAAGAAAACCTGAGATTTTATTCAAAGAAAAAATATGGAGATTAGCTATTTATGAGAAAACAAAAGTGTCTATTTTTATTTCTTTGTTCTTGATGATGGTAGAGCAAAATAAAAGGAACAACAGGGGGAATGAACGTGCTGGAGAATGTCTCCTCCCCCCCCCCCCCCATTTCTTACCAGCAGGAGACACTGAAAGGGATGTGCTGAGACTAGCCCTGAGGCAATGAAATAGGGCTTATAAGAGTAGTGCCTAGCTCCATGAGGCCCTATTCCCACATTGGGGACTCCAGGCATTATTATACAAATAATAAACATGTCACATTTCCCTGCAGGAAATAGGAATGCAGCTAGTGGAATCCCACCAGAAGTCTTCACACAGGTTATAAACAAAGCCTTGTAAGGAAATGTTACAGAAATGGGCAGGGGGGGAAGCTTAGGTCTGTTCTGTGACTTTTTTTTTAAAGGGGGGGGGGTAAACACATGTAGATCAAGAGTTGCTTTCAAGGCAAGCATTGCTGTTGGCTTGTGTCCATAACAGCTCCTGTAAAGTGCACTGCCCTGACTGTTCAAGGTAACACCTCATAGCTAGAGCATAGGCCTTACTATAAAATGTACGGGTCTTTTGACTTGGAATAGTGTCAGGTCCTTATCAAGCAATAAACTCAAGCACCACACACCTGTCCTTTGGTACTTACCAGTTAACACAGTCAAGCAAGTCTCAGTCAACTAGGAGTGTATGCCAATCTCCGTCTTGTGTCCAGATTTGGTGCAGACCCACATAATCCACAAGACAGACCCTGGAAATCTTCCTCTGCAGGAGGTAACATCTCATTTTGCAAGGATTCAGTCTAAAAGGTACCCATGCTGTAGGAAGAGCATTTAAAATAGGGAGGCTTGCTCACTTGTGACTAATCACGCAGCACTCAGCTATCCAGTTAGCTTTGAAGTGTGCACGCCTAGCATCGGCTGGATTTCTGTCACCCAAGCAGCGCTATCAGAAGTGATCATGGACAAAATGCGGACACCGACCCCCAAGATTACGATTCCAAGGCACCAATACCTGTCTGGCCATTCTCCATCAGTGGAAATAAGATGGTCACAGGGTCTGATCCTGCTGTGCATCGAGATCCACAACTTCCTTTGGCTAGAGAGGCTGCAGCACCTCTCAGAATGGGGCCTTTTCTAATAAACTAGGGCACACTCACTTCCTTTTAAATACACCCTTTAAAACACACACTGGGTCTCGTCTTGTTCCAGCCTTCCCCTCTCCTGGAGTCTGCCATACTCTGGGATTTGGAGGCTTGGATCTGCATGGGGAGTTAGAATGCGTAGGTGAATAGGAGGTGTACAGAAGTGGCACACCAGGAATCAACACAGCGCTGGTCCAGAGTTCATCCCTACAGCTGGGGAAGGAAGCTGGTTCCTGTAGGTGGCAGGTTGCTAGTCACCTGAGCTAGTCAGTCCCTTACTAACAAGTAAGCCACTGGAATAGTTTATCCCCTGATTAGGCATCTCATCACTAATCTAGGTCCCCCAGGGTGCATTCAGTCCATATCTGTCTATTCAGACCAATCTCAGGGCAGCTGCTGCCTCTTCCATTGTCTTGCACAGCACATAAGAGCTGGCAGGGAACAGGTGCTGTAGAAATCTTAGTCTTGTGAGGCAAGTTTAGGAACTGCACTACAGGGGACAAACTTCTGTATCTTGGATTAGTCTCATCTTGCTGCTGCCCTCCCCCCCAGTTGTCTTAGAACTAGGCATAGCCTTTACAGACTGACAGGTTAGCCTAATTCGCCACCCCCAGTACAGCAAATCAGCAGTCATTCAATGGAGCCACAAAGATGTGAGAGACAGGAAGATCAGGTCCAATGACCCAGAGCGCTCACAACTTCTAAGATACCATGCACCATGAGAAAGGAAGGTAAACATGAGTGTTAAGGACAAGAGTGACAACGCTCTTAAGAAAAGAGGGGTGTAATTTGGTGCACTCTATAAATCCTTTCTGCATTTATCTCTGGTATGCCACTTGGCAAGAGAACATGCGTCACGTAAGGATGGATATTTCTTACAAAAACTGGGTACAGGTCATGCAAGAACTACATGAGCAACAGGGAACGGATCACTTGATGATTACCTTTTCTGTTCATTCCCTCTGGAGCACATTGGTCACTGTCAGAAGACAGGATACGAGGCTAGATGGACCTTTAGTCTGACCCAGTATAGCCGTTCTTGTATGGAAATTAGGTCTGAAGAGATACCACCACTTCCTTCTGGTGGAGCTCTCTCCACTATTCAGATTTGCACGTCACCATTGACCAGCAGCCATCCTTACTTCAGTGCGTGGAACATACTCTGTAGCACGTATTCCACCTCTCCTTCAGCGCTTGCCTCAAATCGCTCCCTTCTCCTCCTCCTCCACTTGTCCACATTATGCCTGATGCCTTTTCTTGGTAAAAATCTGGGTGGTGTTGACATTTATTCTATCCCAAGAGTACTTGTCCTCCTACCTGCCAAACCCACTTTAAGTGGGTCTCATACTAAATTGCCGTAGCAACAAAACACACAGTTCCTGTATCCAAAGGGCAAAGGTTGCGCTGAAGCAAGTTTGCATTCTTCAGCTGGGATTCTATCAGACTAAGCCCGTATCAATGAATGGTTGGCAGAGCATTGATCTACACCTAACACTACTTGTGGATGGGAGCGGAGTTGATTCTAACTAGCCTGCATTGAAGCAACACATAGCTGGGCAATTTGCTGCCAGCGATTGAGTGTCACAGCTACGACTAGAAGATGACAGTGTTGCAGCTCAATAAAGATTTACGTATCCAACTGTTGGATTGGTGGGCATTTTTCATTGGGTTATCTATACCCAGTACACATAGCCCAATGCACACACCGATCTATCCTGCCAGGCTGGCTCATAGGCAGAGAGAGAAAAAGAATTAACTTGTCCTCTATAATAAAATCTCATTATTGTTTTTAAAGGGACATTTCCAATAGTAATTATGAATAAATTCCCTCTTAGCAATGGCTTGTTTTTGAAACAGCACGGTTGACACCTTCTAGGGAGCCTTTTCTAAAAACACCAGGCTTCCCGGGGAAAAACTGGGTAAGATTCCCTTTGAAACACACAGATGCTGTCTCTCCTTAAGGTGTCTTACAGCACCAAAAAGCAAAACCCAACTTCTTTGCTGCTTCTATGTATAAAGGTCCAAAAGATTTAATATCCCCGATTTCTCTGAGGTTGAAGAGCAGATTTTAAAGGTTTGTCTTTTGTGTTTTTGCTGGAAAACTAGAGCACTGGAGTGGGAGTTAAGTCCTCAACAAAAGGGGAATGGATGTTTCTCACAAGCGGTTGTCAGTTTCTTTTGTTAACTCCTATTTAACTGTTTTAAATAGATTAAAAATCACTTCCCCCTCCTCAATAGCTCAGATTTCAGTTTGGTTATAGCAAAATCTCACTAGTTCTCCAATCAACCACCAACTCCTCTTGCAAAAAACAGGGTAGTAAGGACTTGCTTTTCCAAAGCAAGTGTTCTAAAAATATTCATGCCTTTATACCATCAAGAAGCAGCAAAAAGAGCATACCTTTTATTCCTCCCTAAGTCATTTTCAATAGCTTTTAATGCAAAGATGTAAACCAATGGGTAAGGAGACTCAAAGCATCTACAATATAGAAATATGATCACCTACACCTAAAATGAAGAACACTGAAATATCAGTAGAAATGCAGAGAAAGTAAAAGATGATTCCACACAAATATCTTACCGTGTAGAAATTTCATACAAGATATTTTTCACAGGTTGGAGAAACAAGGTGGATGAAGTAATTAATAGCTTTTGTTGGACCAACTTCTGTTGGAGAGAGAGACCAGGTTTTGAGCCACACGGAGTTCTTCAGGTCCGGGAAAGGTCCAATAAAAGATATTACTTCACCCACCTCGTCTCTAATATCCTGGGACTGACAGCTAGAACTACACTGCATATAACTTCTGTAGGGGTTGGTCACCAAAGGCTGGCTGAACAGTGGATTTCCATATGGGGGAGGTGGAAAGGAGAGAATGAGCATTCTGACTGATAAGTAGCAATTTGTTAGCCAGTCTGTCAGATTAATGCATCAATGAAAGTTGATTTTTAAGGTAAACTGACTTTTTCAAATTCAGATTTTATCTATTTTGCACGTGTCATCAGATGCCCCATGCTGTTGCAGCCCCACATATCAGGCATGATACTTGGTAACTTAAAATGCCACTGAGCAAAGGCAGCTCCTGATTTCAGTCTGGTGATGAGGAGTCAGACGCAGTTAGCGCTTGTATTAGCTACACAAAAGATTAGCAATACGTCCTGCAGATTCATGTTACTTTATGGGGAGTTTTTTTCCGATCCTCCCACACTGTTAGGAAGAGGTCTATTGACACATCCTAAGATCGGTCATGCGCCTACAAACCAGGATCATAAATCTCTTTTCTTACTGTGCTATTACATCCTTCACTATTTCATCTGTCAAAGAAAAGATGAATACCAGGCCCAGGTGATGCTTTCCTTAGAAGTGCCAGAAGGCACCTGCTACGTTTGTGAAAGCTGTATAACCAATCAGCAAAATAAGCACAGGAAAAGTGTGTTTATATTCACCTCAGAAAGTTCAAATCAGGTTGCAGAGTATTAACTAAAACACAGACTTGTAAGAATTAGGTTACAGGTCAACCTGAAAAATCAGATTGGAAATTAAAAGCAGCTAACCTCGCTCCAGAGTAGATTCAAAAGGAGGACTAATGCAGCAGCGTGAGACAAGTTACCTCCAGCAAGTTTCTTGCATTTAAACCAAAAATCTACCAGTCACCATTAGTTACTTAAACATTGTTGTTCACAAATGTTAACAATAAATAGGACCTGGAATCACAGTTGTCATCAGCCAGCCATACCCTTCCTTCAGCTTAAAACACACAAACTGCAGTTGACTGAAAACTGTATGACCCCAGCACACCTCTAATATTCATTTTTGGCTCCTAAGGGATATTTTCAGATAAAGGTGGTAAGACAAAAACTTTAATTAGCTCATATTGGGGTGGATTTCACACACCATAGGACTAAGATTTGGTGAGATTCTAAAGTAGCCACACAGGGCCACGTCTTCATTTTAATCTGTTCAATAAGTTATTTGCAAACAAACTCAGAAAATGGTACAGAACACTCTAACCACCTTTAGCTTTAATTAAAATAGAGTTTATTATTAGCTTTTTTTTTTTAATACAAACATGAGAAAGGAAAACCACCTGAAGATGTAGCATTATTTTCAAAAATTGAATCGTGATCAATACCTGAAGTTCCAAGTTCCATGGATTGCGGGGCTGGAGCTGGTAGATTTGCAAACTTTAAAATACTATACATATTTAAATAGTTTGAATGCTGCCAAATTGTTATACTCAGAAGTCCCTAATCTCAAAGGCATGGGGACCTGATAACTTACTGGACCTTGGATGGAAGCAGGGTTGAACAGAATTTGTCCTAGGAACTAATGTCATTCAGTATGGCACAAAGTGCCTAGAATCTATCTAGAACTGGGAGAAGGAGATATAAGGGTTAGTAACAGGAAAAGTCTATTCATACTTATCCTGTTTAGAGTTTTGAAGTTTGAAAGGAAACTTCATCCCAAATTCTCATTCTGGAGGAGTAAACTCTATCTTCAGGAAAAGCAGAGTTACACAAGTTATAATGTTCACTTCTCCAAAAAAATAAGTCTGACAACTTATACATTGGAGTTTTGTTTTTTTAAGAACTCCTTTGAACGAAATCTTATGTGCTAATTGGGAATAAGTATCTACCCCTATCAGTGAGTCCAGGATCCTCGAACTCACTGTCCCACCACAAAAGTAAACCCCCATCTGAAAGCAGGAAGTCTAAGGGAACCAAAACAGACACGATAATCTTATCATCAACTTCGTCAGAACTCCACAGCATAAAGCACAACGGATCTGTAGTGGAAGAATTCAGAGAAGCAATGCAGTAGGCTATTCATCACTGGATTGCCACATTGTTTGGGATAGTGACTTTGTTTCCAATACAGCTCTCTCTCATTCAGTGCCTCAGAAAGATATACAGGATGCATATTTTCCTAAGCAGTAGTAAAAGTATTAGAAAGTGAGAAGCACCATAGTTCACAAGAAATGCAGCATGGACCCTATACATTTGAACAATCAATATGTAACACCATTTCTCTGCTTCCAACCAAAACATTCCAAATCCTGTGACAGTCTCTACCGGAACGACACTGCTGCTCAAACAGCTTCTTGGTTTTGAACTCATCACCAATAATAGCAGCTTTTGAATAGCAAAACCCCTCAACACTTATCTATGCTACCATTTCAAACTCCAGAGTGGCTTTATACTTTGTTAGAGTCCTCTTTTTTGTGTGTGTGTGAGCACTGCATTCACTCTGAAAGGCAAACGCAGCAGGATACTGGATGACCGGGAGAAGAGGGAAGAACATTGTAACTATCGTCACGTGGTTAGTGTTTAAATTCTAAAATTTAAAACTACTCATTATTAAAAACCTCATCATTCACAGCTATAGGCCTACACAGTAAGCAAACATCTGTGGGGGGGAGGTGGGGAGCTTGTTTTTGCACCTCTGGATACATTTAAAGGAGGAGCACTGATTTGACAAGGTCCCATTTTTTGAATGGAATATGCTCCTCAGGCCCTGGGGTCCCTTGGCTGGTTTTATCCTTCCTCCCCTTACTGGAAGACACCATCACTGCTGGCTTATGTGCATGGAGTGGTGGTATTCCTCCGGTTCACACGTACGCTGGCTTCACGGTGCTGCACCCTTCTCTCTCCTCAGGAGAGGATGGCATTAGAACGACGGATACCAACTAAATTATCAGCACTGAAAGATCGTCTCATAGCAGCTTTGGACAAGTCTTTGTATTTGTCCTCACAGAGCCTGGAGATAGCCTGTAAAATACATTCAGATACAAAAGAATGAATGCGGGAATTAGAAGCGTTCAAACATTTTAAGAAAGCTCTTACAATGGCAACGCTAATGGACCAAGCACTTACAGTGCCTATATCTTTCAGTGACGCTACTGGCTGCTGCCCTGGGTAGGCTATTACAAAAAAAAACCTTTTGTTGAGGGAAAACATTAAGGGGCTGTAGAAACTGCATCTTTAAGGATCTCTCCCCATGTTCACCCGTATCATTATTAGTCACAGGAGATTATGATTTTTAAATGCAGTTCAATCTCCACATCTCTAAGCAACTTAAATCTTATACCAGCCTCTACAGCTTAATGGAAATCTTGGATCCAACTTGAAGGATGTGTGTTCATGTGCAAATTCCACTCACAACTCCATGTAAATAGATGAGGTTTGGAGCCCAGGCTATGGATATGAGGCTCAGGAGGGATCCTAGAGATTCCTAAGCCCTGAAGGAAGAGGTTACAGGCGACTGCTGGTTCCCCCCCCCCCCCCCTCAACATAACCATCTAGGATTCTTAGGGTGTATAGGGGAGAATTTGAAAGGGAAATTTATTAGGGCTGGTGTTTTTGCACTTCCTGAGCCAGACAACTTTTTGCTGACGTTTGTAACCCAACACAAAGGGTTTGTGAATCCAATAAGGAGATCCTGGTGCTGAACTGTACAGTACTATCCACCCTGCTTTAGTGCAGGCAATGTCCTATTAACACAGGTCTGAGAATTGTATTTAGTATTTGAACTGCTTTAACTAAACTGCAGAGTAGCTCCGTTTATTGAACGATTAAAGCAGCATGTACACTGGGGTGCAGTTATTCCAGTAGTGAGATTCCCATTAAATCTGTGTGTCAACTAATTCGATTAGAAACTCTTCACGACAGTGTGATTGGGGCCTCTAGGGGCCATCATAATGCAAATAAATACATACAGAAGGGTGTCACTTTCTATTTGTATGCTGAGCTGTTACTATTAGGCTCAGAATGTCAGTTGTGAGTATTAACTTCCATTAAAAATTTACCACCATCACCAGATGAGCTTTCACAGCTCTTCATTCAGTAAAGAGACTGCACCTTCCCTCTAGGGTAGCACCCATTCTGCACAGCCCAATATTCTCAAAGTTCAAAAGGTGAGCAGTGCTTCTCAGCATGAATAGATTGCTAAGTGTATTCTAAAATAATTATTTACATTTCTTTCTGTCAGCCTCCTTCTGGAGGCATTCATTTGGCTCAAGAGTGGCATGCTTTGAGACACTGGCTGCACAAGCCCCCGCTGCAAGACCAGACAAAACCGCTCTTTGGCATTAATGCGAGCACATCCATCAGAAAGGAACCCGTGTGTCACATTAAGCCCCACTCCCCCATATGGTGCAAATCCGTTTTCAATCTGCTGGAATACTAATTCGCTGCTTAAGACAAGCTCCCAAACTGACCTTTTTGTGTTTTTAAGCCAAAGGCAGGTTTGTTTTTAAATTCAGAAAAAAACGTTTAGCAAATACTTTGTAAATTGTAAACGTTTTAAATCACAGAATATGCAGTAAATATTTTTCATATATACGCACATTAGTGAGTATGTTGTGGCAAATCATATGCTTGCTGAGAACCATTCAGTGAAGTAATATTGAGTAACAGGCCCCCAAATATTTGCAGCAAAGAAGTGCAAAACTGGGGCTCACGCCTGTCCAGAACTCATCCACGTCTGCCTATGTACTGAACAGATTAGAGAACAATTTTCTGAGGAATAGAGTAGTAGTAGTATTATTGGCGTGCTCAAATATAACAACATTTATTATTTGTAGCACGGTAGTACCTGGGAGCCCCCCGTCCTGGACCCCGCTGTGGTAGGTGTTGGTACAAACAACTTAAAAAAAGACATTCCCTGCCCAGAGCTGCACTATAATCACAGAAGCAGTTAGTGACAGTATTAGCTTTAACATTACTTAAAGGTTGAAAAAAACCAACAAAGAAAAGCAAAACAAAATCTGCGGAAAAATAATGAAGTGATATAGTTCCATTTTTAGGCATCTCTTGTCTACCGTTTCAAAGGATCAGTAAGTGATTACACCTTCTGAAATGCAGCCATTTCTGAAATGGAGTTAAGAACCCAGCATGCCGCACAATTTTTGGGGTGTGGATGAAAAGTGGTTTGGGCCAAGAATAAAGTAGCAAAACTCTATTAAGAAAGGGGCTATCGGACCTTTTAGTGTCTACACAGAGTCTTTGTTTGTAAGGTCTCAAATTAAAGACCAAACTGCATGGTAGTCAATGTATCTACCTCAGAAAGAGAAGGGATTGAGTTGACCCTGACAGAAGTTTTGCCTGGGGTTCCCATGTAATTTATATGCCGTTCAAATGCTTCTCCTTGTACTCTAGCATCATGTTAAAGCAACCATGAAGAAAGGTTTGTGCTGTGAAAAGCAATGTCTGTTTTAATTAAGTGAGCTTGGATCCTAGAGAACAGTAATGGAGCTCTTAGGGCAGTCATGAGGACTCTCTGGCAGGGGGTATTTTTACTAGCCAAGTTCTGCTAGGTCAGTTATAGTACATAACATTTAAGTGGAGATTCAAGATTATTCATAAAATAGTTCTTTTCATTGATAAAAGATATTAGTTCACAGTGATTTTTTTCAAGTTGTGAAGTGAAACTACCACCTCCACATCCAGTTTAATAAATCATAATTAGGAGCATTAAGAACTCCTTTAAAGCTCAAAAAGGAGCTGTGCACTAGGTGCTATGGAAACCTGAATTTCAACAGGTTTGAAATGGATGTTTTAGGGCGCTTGGAAAGGAGACGTGACCAGGGAAAGAGAAACACAGTCCATTACGAACACAGCTTTTACTATTAAGTGGCCTAGCCGAACTACAGTTCCAGAAACTAATGCCTTGTGTTTTAAGGACCTAAATAGACTGAAGCCCCTCTTACGCCGTCTCCTCAGGATATATGTTTCAGTTATAAAGCACCAATGTGTTTTACAAGTGATAACTCCCATTATTAAGGGGTTAAACCTCTCTAATACACTACTCTAAAAGCTTTTTAGTTTTGCTAATCACCACATAATACAATTAGCCAGAGAAGCTGTTATTATGCAGCCACAGGAGTGCCCAGCTCACCAAGTCTCAGGCCATTACCTCCAGTTTCTGTGCTCTCTCTTTACTAAGAGGCTCCAGCAGAAAATTCAGGTTGTTGTCATCTGCTAAGGAGCGAAGGTCAAAGTAGTATTTGGCATAAACACTGGCAGGAACATTTATATTAAACTGCAGCAGCTCCAAGAAGTGTCTTTCCATCTCATTCCTAAAAGGGGTAGCAGGGAAACAAGGAAATGGGATTCAACATTTGCAACCAAGTCAAGCTGAACAGACCACAAATCACTTTCACAATGACCGGTTATACAACAGCCCTTCAAATTCTGTACTGTACTGTTGTTTTCAAAACGCAATGGATTAATTCACTAGTGCTCAAAACCAGGTACAGCTTCTGAGCCCCCGCACCTCCAGCTTAGGGAGAAAGGTCATTGCACCGTTGCACACTCACTCTACTGACTTAGAAGGTTCATTCTTCAGACTTCCATTAGGACAGCTGTACAATTCCTACTCCATTCTTGTTCTCTCAGAAGGCCCTACTCTAGCAATCAGATGAAAGGAATGATATATGCTGTTCATTAGCTCTGAAGAACTTGCAGACATTTTCACCGGGCGGATAACAGGAAGGGGGTTTATTGAAGTAGAGGCGGACCAACAAAAGGAGTAGTCACATCACCACGGCAACAAATGGATCTATGAAGAGCTGCTGCTATTATCTCAGAGAAAAAAGCCTCTTGAGGCAACATGGATTCATCTCCAATAGGTAAATAAATAAGCAAGCAGCATTAGGTGGGAAAAGGAATTTTCTTCTCAATGGCATTAGGCAGGATAACAAAGTACTCTGTCAGAGCACAGGCACTAGTTTTGACTCACTACGCTATCTGTAGTGTCCAAATCATTTGGGGTGAGGGAAGTGGGAAGCGACCTGTTGCATGGGAGGGGAGCTTTCTTTGGCTATTGCAGGTATCGAACAGGTATAAACAAACTGTATGCAATTTGAAAGGTAAGTCACACACAAAAAAAATCAGTAAGTTGTTCTTGCTCTTTGGAAGCTTTTAAGATGGATGTTTTTAAGATGGCCCCCCCAGAGAAGGAAAACAAATCGAGGAATCATCCAGATTGTGTCTTGGGTTGGATGGCTGGTCTCATAATGTGAATAGCAGCTTTATGTTAGTTTCTAGCAGGGTGGACTTGAGTCCCATTGAACCTACTGCCAAAATTAATTTCCTGTTCATATGGTCATAAGCCTATAGAAATGTAAATCAGATAATGTTTTGATGATCGGCTGATCAGGGCTTGATTTATCCCATGAATAAATGCTCATCATCATCCCTTTTGTTCTTGCTACACTAATACATTTTAATTGTGTAAAAATACAATGCTTCATAGGATTAACAAGTCTATTAATAGCAGTTTTAAAAAAATCTAGCAAAAGCATAATACCCATATGTTTTCTGTACAAATGTAGGTAGCCAAAAGAATGAACAGCATGTTCCCTCTTTTGCACAATGTAATTCACAGGATTAGCAGCTGCACGGTTAATTTTGTCACTGATTAGAGACAAAATCCATCAAGGCAGAAAAGTTTATAGTAAAGAAGGGTTTCCAAATATCAAATTAATTTTCTTTTAATTTTTCAATTAAGAAATTAAGAAAGTGTCTTTAGGTCCAAACTTTCTGCTGGGGAGACTGAGGTGAGGCAGAGGATGAAGATACGCAGAATGTTGATGCTTTACTTTTGGTCATGTTGCCTCTCCATTTGCCCTTCATATCAAAATTAAATTCATATACCCATAAGAGGACTTTAGGTAGCGTTCACTTTCCACAGCTCCAAAAAGCTAATTTTCTAACAGTTAACCAATACATTTGGGACCCCAAGTACTGTACCACACTGCAAAATTAAGCACTTCAGTGGCGTTATAAATAGGGGAAAGTGAGTTTATTTCTGCAATATGCCTTCTTCTGTGGCACTGCCTACTTGGTTTATAAGTGGCTATAGAACTGTAAAGCATCTTTTTCATCAGTTCTGCAATTACCACTCTCAGGTAGGTAGGGGTATGAATGATAGATCAGTCAGTCCTCGATCTTCCAAATTTCAGCTCAAAGAGAAAATGAAGCACACAGGCTACTAGGAATCAGCTAGGTCTAACAGCTGCTGTAGAGAGTGAAAGGCTTTATTTGCACACAAAAGTTGCACCAAACTGATTTAAGTGGAACTGGTATAAACCCTTGTGACACTCAAACTGATTTAAGAGTGTTCACACAAGGAGTTACACCAGTTTAGTTAGATCGGTTTCTAAATTGATTGAGGGCTTGTCTATACAGGGAAATTTACCAGCAGAATAACGACAGCAGTATAATTATTTAGTATGGGTCCACTGGTAAGTTTCCCCATTTAGACAAGTCCTTAGTTAAAATCGGAGCAGCTTGTGTTTAGACATGGCCCAAGTGTTTGGAAAATAAAAGTTGCACTGGGACAGCTGCTCTGGTGTCACTCAAACAATAAGGCTCTGCTTAGCACTTGCAGCAAACTTAGCACTTGCTACAAAGCGGTCTCCAACATCTGAACATGACCATTTCTGAAATTCTTTCCCAGGTATTTCGCTCAGTAGGATTAACATAATAAAAGGATTTAATTCCCACTATTGGAAAAGTAGTTTAAAAACAGCAGAACAGCTAATACTGGCAAAAAAAAAAAAAAATACACTGCCAAGTACTAATTAAATTGGGCCTAAGTCAGGTTTGGTTAAGAGGAAATCACTTACCAATAGCAGTTTCCTAAAGATCTAGATCACATTAGGCCACCACAATTGGGTTTGTTTTGCACAAACTCCAAACTCAGAGTTCTAAGCTTCTAGTTTCAAGCAGGGGCTAAACCCCTGCAGTGAAACATAAGCCACCTCCTTTCAATCTAATGGTGGAAAGTTGTTCATGTGCATTAGAGGCTTGATCAAAAAGATCACAGAACCTTCATCTCAGCAACTGTCTACACTAGGGAAAAACCATCTTTAAAAAATAAACTTAATTTTCAGCCCTATGTCAATTCAATTTGCTCCTAGCAGGGTTAGAGGATGAGATGCTGACTGTTAACAATCAGCAGGATTCCCCAGCATTGCCAACCCCAGTTGAGCGGAACCAGGGATACTTGTGTGAAATTTTTCAAGAATGCTGTTAGTGTAGACAAGTGCTTTGAGGTAAGATGAATGGCGATTTATCACAACTGGTATCTGCTAAAAGAACACCAGTTCCACTTCTCTCCTCCAAAAACAGTCAATAGAGCTCCATTCTTGAAGACCAGTCTGCAGGAAAGGGGTGTGTATAAAACAAGCAGACAGAGTAAAAGCCAAGGGAAATACCTTGAACAGTAACAAAGGAATGTTTTTGGTGTGAAGGATGATAAACACAAGGTTGGTTGGTTTTAAAAGGATCATTATCTCAAAAACTCTTTTCTGATATTTTATTGTTTGGAAAGTACAATTACTATTTGGGAAGTGAAATGTGTGACCCTAGTCCTCAAAAAAAATCCTGTAAAACCAACAGGTCAAAGTTTGAGTCTCAGTTTGAGGCTGAATCCAAAGTACAGTGCTTAGGAAACATACGCAGAGTCCTTCACATTTCTGCATTATAAATCTACTACTGAGAAAGAAACCAGACGCCTACTGTTATAGCACACACAACTGCTTTATATTGAATCAGACTGAATGTGTACTTGGAATTATAGCTGTATCAGGCTGTTAATTTTTTTTTTGTTAACACATAGAAGAGCCAGCTAGAACCTGGGAGAAGTGAAGCACCGAATCCAGTGTGAAGTTCCCCATGTACAATGCTTTGTGGATTCTCTGAGGTGCTTAGATACCATGATGATAAATAATTAAGAACAGAGATAAAACCAAGATTAACTAAGAAATATAATTAAACTGTGGCTTTGACAATGTTCTCTTGGAGACCGAGCCTATTGAGGTGTAAATTGAAACCAAGAGCTGATGGGTTTTGAGAGCTTAAGTCCTCACCATATAAAAGTCTAGTGACATTGGTTTTGGGGAAAAGGGAAAGCAGCTAGAATAAAGTCTTCCCATTTTCTGATGGCCTTTCAGGAGGGAGTTGTTGTCTATAGTCTCAAACTGCATTCGCAAGGGGACAGTTTGGAGAATTCTCTGAAGCTAATTAGCCCTGCTAGCTAATGCCTAAGAGGCACAAGTCCACAGCAATGCAAGCTTCCTGGGGAGGTGGAGGTAAAAAGGCTTTTGGTGTCCCTACAACAGAAAGATCCTCTGAAAGAGAGATCCTGGTAGTCTGGCTGGTTTCCCTACCTCAGAAACCTTGACGCCATTTCTTGTCTTAGAGCCTCGAAACACTTTGGCTTTTCACAGGAAGGCAGAACACCAATTTTGGATGTTGTAAGCAACCCTGCAACCAGACTTGTGGGCCGGCTTCTGTCTGATGCAGTCTCTTTATTCCATACTTGATTGGAAGAGGACTGGATGACTGAGCTTAGCATCTGCAACTAGCCTTTAACTTTTGCCTAAAAGACGTTCCCCATCCATCTTTTGGCAGATCCTCGAATTTCTGCTGAACATGTGTGTGAAGTCTTTAAAAAGGCAGTCTTGTTCTCATGAAAACCATCAATACTGTAAATAGTTTATCATACTGTCATCTCACTGATATCAAAGGGGATAGATACCACTACTGTCGCCACACTGCCAAATCAGCTTTTTTAGAACCTTTATTCTGTTTGGGAAGAGAATCTAACAAGTGCCTGGGCTGTCTAACACAGCTCCAGTTAGCATCTGTCCATGAAGTACAGGTAGTTTCCAATGACATCTGCCATTGAGGTGAACTGGCAAATCTTCATCCAAAGGTGACCCAACGTTTCTGATTATGGTCCTGAAGTGCTGTAATCTGTGTCTAATCTGACAGTAGTAGTCATCAGAACCAGGATCGAACAGGGAGTGTGATGCAACAATCTTGGTGTTCCTACCCTGAAGGTACTACTTACCTACCATCTTTGACCCAGCTGGGGTTGCAGGACACAGAAACATCAAATAGCCCAGAAGGAAGTGGATGGGCACTGCTATCCTATCCCCAGATACCCTAATATGTATGCTTTGTATCCTAGATGGTCTCCAAATTTAAAGGACCTTATCTTCAAGTCTGTAGAAAGCCAAATCCAGAAAGTTAGAAGATTTCATGTTCAGAGTCTTAAAATACTATGTAAACATTAAATATCATCCTGGAAAGAGTTTGCTTACTGGCTTCTTCCCCAGCAAAGAAATGCTTTGCATCAGAAGAGTCCTCTTCCTCCTTAACATCCAAATCTCTCCAATCATTTTTAAAACTGCCTTAATCCCAAACAGGCATTGCAGGTTTCTGCAAACGCAGGAGCAGCTAAACTACCACCAGGGCCGGCTTTAGGCCGATTCAGCCGATTCGGCTGAATTGGGCCCCGCGCCAAGAGGGCCCCGCGCTGCAGCTGTTCACCCCGCCCACTTCCCCCTCCTCTCCTGCCCTGCACGCCCCGCCCCCTCCCCTGCTTCCCGCGAATCAGAGATTCGCGGGAAGTCTGAGACTAAGCAGCAGGGGCGGGCCGGCCGGCCGGCAGCACAAGGTAAGCTGGGGTGGGGGCGGGAGAAGGGCTCTGGGGAGGCGCGGCCCGTTCCCGCAGGCCCCAGCACGGCCCCCGTGGCCCGGATCCGGCCCGGTCCCCGCGGCTCGTGCCCCCCCGACCCCCTTGCGGCGCGGCGCGGCTGGGCTCGGGCCCCCCCGCGGCGCGGCGCGGGTTGGGTCGGCCCCCCTGTGGCGCGGCACGGCTGGGCTCGGGTCGGGTCGGCCCCCCTGCGGCGCGGTGCGGCTCGGGTCGGGTCGGTCCCCCGGCGGCGCGGCGCGGGGCCCCCCCTGCAGCGCGGCGCGGGGCCCCCCCTGCGGCGCGGCGCGGCTCGGCTCGGACATCAGCCCAGAGACCAATGCATCTTGTGGGAGTCCAAACCTCTACTTCAATATACTCAATGCTTCCACAGCACTGGAGACAACTGGGTCTCAAGATACCATGTCATAAAGTGCTTTAGTGTAGAAATCTGATGCAACAGGAGTTCAAAACAAAAAAGAAGGCATCAGGCTACTCAATACTTCCTGCTGTCTTGCACCGGAAATCCTGCTGACCAGAAGCTGAGGCACCTGAAGGTTTTGACCAGTTGCTTGCTGAAGCCAGCATAGACCAGTCTTAATGCATACCCATCTTGCAGTTCAGAAGAAGAGACATTTCGCTAAACAAAGAGTCGGAATCAATCACCACTGAAGTAGTATGAAACTTCAGGACGTCCTAAGAAAAGCAATATACTGGGTCTTTCTGGCCACTGAGGGAATCCCAATCTTTCAGCCCCTATTGATGGGAAAACACACAAGGTGCTAAAAGAACTAATGACCAGCTGGTTCACACATGGCAAGAGCCTTTAAGGCTTTCTGAGTCAACTTGTTAGGCCAGAAGAGATTCAAAAGGTCAGGTCCTGGCCTGAGTGCCTCCAGGAACATGTGAGGAAGCGTCATAGCAAACCAGTCATGAACTGCTGTGAGGCACAAAATACAAGTCAAGCTTCTACACGAGGGACACAGTGTGACTGTTCAAAACATTCACATTGTTTTGTGAACCAAAAAATGTATTACCCCCCAACCCAGGTCTTCTCCACACATTTTTATCTAACACAAGCACAGAATACCACAAGAACACAGCAGGAGCTGTGGGGCTCAAGGCCTATTTGTAATGACAGAGGTGGTTCACGGTTTCCTAAGATTTGCAATTGGAGAACCTGAGGCAAAACGAATAGGCAAGAGGAACACATTTATTTGTAGGATGAACAGTACAGCTGAAGAACTGATTGCAGAGACCACGGGAAAGTGCTTTCAACAACTCATTCAGAAGAGAAAGGCAGTCGCAGTACTAGGGGTGCCTATGTGCCACGGTAGGTTCTGGCACAAGACACCTGTTTCTGGACTAAACAGAAGGGGGTGTTCCTGATTTGGCTGAAAGCTGGAATACGGATCCAGGAGTGAGAAATCACAACTAATCCTGAAAGCTCTTACAAAAAAATCCAAAAGCAACAGAAAGTATTTTAATCAATTCTTAGTTTAAATTTCAATGGATTTTTTTTTAAAAGATGTCCATTGTGTCTATAATGGAAATATTTCTTTATTGCACTAGCAAATAGAAACCTGAAAGTGATATCGATTAGTGACTAGCTTGTTTTTTTATTATCAGGCTAAAGGAAGTGAAAATGGCAGACACTAATAACTTTTAATAAATTTTTGCTAACACCAATATGGACTTGCTCTAAGAGAACGCTTTTATCCGGAGTTTCCCTGTTAACAGACAGATAATTCTACTTTCAAGGAAACGAAGCTGGACAACATGAACTATTTCATTTCTCCATACTGCATACCAGCCTTAGAATGGACAACTTTACAATAATGGCAGCTCTCCAAAAAACATTGTTTTTAAGAAAGCAGCAAATTGACCAAACTTGCAACTTACATGTCCTCAACCGTAATGTCCTTCAATATTTGGCAGTAATCCACATTCCACACAGCCTGATCATCCCAAACCTTAGAAGCCAGCAGAATAGCTCCTAGAACTATTCTTTTCCAGTTACTAGGACAGATGTCAATCTCCGCATAGGTTAAGAGTCTTTCCAAGTAAACCTACAGAAAGAGAACTCATCTTAGACATCTCAATCTGAAGTTTGAGTTCCAAACAAGTGTTCAGTCAGATTTAATTAGACTTTACCAATTATGTTAGTTTATTTATTCCAAATCCATTAAGCTACCAGAATTAATGGCTATTACTGAATTTTAGCATTCAGACTTTCAAAAAGATTACACATTCCATTTTAAATGCAAGATATTAAAGGACTGAATGATCTTGAAGTGCAGAATACAATGCATGAAGTAAAACCAGTTTCTAACAATAAGCTCTGCTGTACCAGTAAGACTCATAATGAAAGTCATTTACAACAGTGTGACGTTTTCATTAATGCCAACCCAGGATTATTAACCACTCCACTCTAATGCATTAGCTTTCTCTCTTCATGGCTGGGCTGGTGTGTTTAAAGCAAGATAGCAAGTATTGCAGCCTGCATTTAAGCCATTTTTCCCACAGCCTTAAGCTGTATTGCATCTATTTGCCCCATGCCCATCATTGTGGTATCCAGGTTCCATCACATCACAGCTCCACCTCAATCTGCATGAAGCAGATTGGTAGCCACTGCACACACACCTCAGTAAGCGCTGCCCTCATGTCTCAGCTTGCCGCACTGAGAGGTAGGTGGTGACAAAACCTCAAGTAGAAAACTGAATTTCAAAGTTCCCAATGGATTTCCTACCTCCTCAGATACGATTTCTACCAGCTCCCAAGCAGCTTGAATCTCAACGGTTTCCTTACAGACACTGCTCTTCCTAGAGGTACATACAGGTTTACTCCAGGGCTACATGTGCCAAGCAGCTGGCACATTTATAGAAAAAAAAATTACTTTTGAAAAAAAAATCTACTTGTGAATCAAGATTTTAAACTCCATTCACAAGTGGGTGTGAGGGCCTGGAGAGAACCATAGCTTAGTGACCTCAATATGTTTTCAATACTTTTTCATCTACACCTCTACCTCAATATAACGCGACCCGATACAACACGAATTCGGATATAACGCGGTAAAGCAGTGCTCGGGGGGGGGGGGGGGGGGGCTGCGCACTCCGGCGGATCAAAGCAAGTTCAATATAACGCGGTTTCACCTATAACGCGGTAAGATTTTTTGGCTCCTGAGGACAGCGTTATATCGAAGTAGAGGTGTATTCATAAGACGTTTTTGAATGGAAAAAATGGACTCAAATAGTGAATTAACCTTCTGCTTGTAGCCTTAGACTGGAATCCCAGAGGTTTTCAAATAGCTAATAGAGCCACCTACTGGCTGAAGTCCACTTTTTAAAAACAAACTTCTTCAGATCAGGGGAAATGCTAATTTCCAAATATTTGTATTGGCCAGAATGCCTGAGGTCAAACACAGGAAAGCAACACAAAATGTTTGCAGAGTTTCAGTAGCTCAGTGTAATTATTTAGCCTTCGCAGTCACAATTTTGATTAAATCATTTCTAAACTTTAGGAGTCTGCTTCTTTGCCACTCTCAGTTCTGTTCTCTCTTTTTGGTTGTAATTCTTTCCTCCTCTACTCATCTCTGCATTATTTCTTCCGCTCCCAGATGTGAAACTAAACTGAAATTACCATACAGTTTTATAGTAGGCAACTAAAGCCCAAATTTCAGTAGTCCACACCCCCAGAATAATTATATAAGTTCGGAAGTGGTTTTTGGACCATCAGTGTCAATCTTCAGTTTCTTTATCTGCCGCACTTTTCAAAGTCACATGGCAAGGACATAATGAGATGGATGTATGTTTTGGGTGGGTTTTTTTTAAGATACTATCAAACATACCTGCAAGCAGCTATTTGTCAGAGGACTAAACTTAACAGCTGGATATTGAAAATATGGGAGGAGGGGCTCCAGCATTGCAATGGCAAAGCGGCTCAGCTGCTGGGATTCTTACCAGAGCGCTGTTCCTGGACCCACTTAGGGGCTCGATCGTCTACATCAGTCTCTGGCTAATATACATCTGATAAATTAGAAGCAGCCCACCTCCCTCAACTGATGGAAGGGGAAAGGAGTTCATTCCCCCCAACTGTAGAGGTGTTTAGGGTGGTGGTCCATTACTATATCTTCCTCTAAACTCCCAATTTCTGCAAAAAGTCTCTACTATATTATTATACCCAACCACATTTTGTTTCTCCGCCACCAGTAAATGACTCCACCGGCCCTCTGGTATCATATGCAGAAGCAGAGTAAATAGGACCTGGTTAGTTTTACTATTGCTCACAGGTTTCTGAATAAACCAGTTACATTCAGTGCACTGTGGCTTGGAAAAGTCATGATCAGCAAGGGCTCCACTGCTTCAATTTACCCAACAGTGTATCTTAGTCACCATAAGGGCAAACAGCTTATTTTTAAATGAAAGCTTAAAATGCTCTGAAACTGATTACTTAAGATCCCTTTAGAAAAGTTTCACTGCTCTCCAGGGAAATTAGCCTATATACCACCGGTGAGTGGATTTTGAGTGCCCTGCCGGCCTACCTCAGGTGAAATGAGACGTGATGTCAAAGGCCTTCAGCCATATTGTAAAAGAAGGTCACTGCTACATTTGCAGTTAAGAAAAAATAGGAAAGTCTATACATGAATTTGAAGTTAATGTGCCTGACTGACAGGCCTGGAAACCAAATACTGCAGATACCACATGGGCAGACATTGCACGCTTCATAGTGTTTCTAGGATTTAGACCAAAGTTCAGTCAATTCAACCCTAGTCAATTCATCTGTCCGATGAGTAAGGACAATAACTTTCTAATGTGGATATTTCCCTTAAGAATTATATTGAAGCCACAACTCTGTTCTTATTGGCCAACGAACGGCCATTCAATAGTGGTTGTTTTTAATCACTACTGACGGGCTAGATTCAACCTATGGCCCAGTGGTTAAAGTGCCATAACCCCTTCACCATTCCCCTATAACTGCTTCTCACTAGTAACTATTCACTTTTCATTAATTTTATCAAACTGGAACAAATGGTTTATTTTACAAACTGACCAGACCTTGCATATGCAGACACAGGAAAGGAAGTGTAAGTGCCATTCCTGAAATATCAGAAAAATTATAAATACAATTTTGCAGCGGATTGATAAACGCTGATTTGTGGTTATAGCTGCATTACATCCAGACAGACGCCTTTTTCAATTTATGTATACCTTATATTCCGCAGAGTTCAATCAACTTGTTCAATGGAAAAGAAATGTTGACAGCTTGAATTGAATGATGGAGCATGGCTTACCAGTGTCACTATTGCACATTCAGCTGTCAGCTGCGCTGCACTAAAAAGCGTCCGTACAAAACGGTAAATGTGCTTGTGATCAGGGTCATGCTTGCTGTAGTCATTTGGAACTTCTTCCCGCTGAAACAGAAAGCGCCTAGAGTTAGTCACTGTACATTTAAATGTTACTTGGCACTGCTTTTTACAGCAACACACTGTTGTTTCCTTTCACCAATCTGAAAGGCAAATCTACACAAACTTTTGTTTTGGAAAGAGAAGGAACAAAAAATCCTATACAAAATAGAAAGCAGCACTGGCCATACAAGTAAATATTAGGAGAGTCCTCTAACAAAAAGCAATAGTTTTACCTGGTCTTTTGTAGTCCAGTTTTAATTCACATTTTGCTCCTATAAGAATATAGGTTTGAATGAAAGGCAGACTACTGCCTGTCATCCCGAAGTTACATTTCTTGGTTATATCCTTGGAGTGATGATTAGAAGTATGTAATCTTGACAGGCGAGATGGTGGGTAACGTTCTTGGCATATCAATGGCCACGCTGCATTCTTCTGTAGCCACACAGCAATTACATAACACCAGGAATCCCTAGGCATTCTGCTTCTCGGAAAGTACCATGCAAGATTTTCATTGCTCTGCATGAGCTACCTAGCATGAGGCAAGGGAAATTCTAAGTTCTGAAAAGGTAATTCTTCTTGAAGGGCTGTGGGCAAGAGCATGAACCACCCCCCTGGGGGACTAACTCATCCATGGAACTTTCCTATTTAGCAGGAAGCAAAAATTCCATCCCCAAATAAGCCACAATCACAAATATTGGCCAAACCAGACAGTCTCTACATAAAAGAATAAATGGACACAAATCAGATGTCAAGAATTATAACATTCAAAAACCAGTTGGAGAACACTTCAATCTCCCAGGTCACTTGATTACAGACCTAAAAGTCGCAATATTACAACAACAAAAACTTCAAAAACAGACTCCAACGAGAGACTGCTGAATAGGAATTAATTTGCAAACTTGACACCATTAAAATAGGCTTGAATAAAGACTGGGAGTGGATGGGTCATTACACAAAGTAAAACTATTTCCCCGTGTTTATTTTTCCCCCCTACAGTTCCTCATACCTTCTTGTCAACTGCTGGAAATGGGCCATTTTGATTACCACTACAAACAGTTTTTTCCCCTCTACTGCTGGTAATGGCTCACCTTAACTGATCACTCTCGTTACAGTGTGTATGGTAACACCCACTGTTTCATGTTGTGTGTGTGTGATCTCTCTCTATAGACAGACAGACAACATGAAACAATGGGTGTTACCATACACACTGTAACGAGTGATCAGTTAAAGTGAGCTATTACCAGCAATAATTATATAATTTTATTTATATATAATCTTCCTACTGTATTTTCCATTGCATGCATCCGATGAAGTGGGTTTTAGCCCCCAACAGCTTATGCTCAAATAAATTTGTTAGTCTCTAAGGTGCCACAAGTACTCCTGTTCTTTTTACAAATATTGGAGGCACTGACTTTTCAAAAGACAAAGTGATACCTCATAAGGTTCCCCTCCAGGCTGAGGGGAGGGTGGTGGATGAGAGTAAATCCTGCAAAATGATCGCAGAAAAACAAAATTAGAAGGTACCTATCCTTTCTTTAAAGATACCATCCCTGAAGGATTCTTACTCCTGGCAAAAAGGAAGTTTAAAGGAAATCCCAAAACAGTTTCAGTAAGACAAACCAACAGCTACAGCAAGACCAAAGCCAAATATAAAATGTTTTTGAAAATGGGAGAAGACAAGCATAAGGCTTAAGACAAAAATAATCAAAGTCTTCAGAAATTCGGCCAACTCACATAAAGGACATCCTGGTATCCAAAACTTTATGGTGACGTGAGCGAGTTTGGGCTCTGCTATTTTAGAAACAGGTTTTGCAGGACTGAGATCGAAGAGAGTTCTTCCTCAAGTCCAAAGCAAAGCAAAAGGGCAGCAAATGTATGGGATGAGAATTGAACGCCTGCTTTGCACATGTCTAATAGCAACAGCCTTAACGTAGGCAAGCAGAGGCTGGTTTGTCTCAGATCAAATGAGCTGACATTGACTTGGCTGGCTTGAAACTAGGCTTTAAGAAAGCAAAAACAAACAAAGTCAGACATGGTGCGCTTATGTAAGAATGCTGTCCAGTGAAGAGATGTCAAAAGAAACAAAACTGATGAAAACAGTTCTTGCCAAATAGAAACCCAAGACTTTCTGACAAACCACACATGAAGAAAGGCCTCTCCAGAATGGGCATGCAAACATGGGAATAATACCAGCAGAATGTTCATCTGCATCAGAGGCCACGCCACGCACACCTGATGCTGAGCCAGGCTTGGGCCCTCATGCACTGACTTTGAGCACCTGTCATTTGTCTAGGGAAGCAACAACCTGGTAAAAGGCCTCTGCCCGGAGGTCCACCTGCCTTTCGGCCATGAAGGCTCAGCTGCCCATAACATCACGTTTTACTGCTGCATACTGGTTAACCGGTCAGAACAGATTCCTGTATCCAAGCTCAGGTTTCCTGGGCACAGTACTGTAGCTTCTGTTCTTCCCTCTGGCCAGACCATCCACAACCAGCCAGATTTCAGGTACAAGGTGGAAGACATAACCAGAGTTGTGCTCAGCACAATATTTTCTCAGCTGCCTTTGAAGCAGGGCCAGTGGAGAGAATTATTTACCAAAGCTTCACTCATTGGTTTGAAATAGGGTACAACTTTATTGGACAGGGACTTCTAACCCAGGTATCTCTTGAACCCAGTTCCTGCAAATTCCTGGACTGGAACCCACTCAAACTGTCAACTCCATTACGTTTAATAACTTGGGTATAGTGGAATCCACACAAGCAGAGTCAATAGCCTACTAGTCCTTTCCAGTATACTTGGAAACACGCCCCCCTCCAGCTCATTTTTGTTTAAGCGACAGCCATTGCGGCTACTCAGACCCAGATGATCTGGAGAAGGACATATTTCCAAGTATCTTGACAGATTAGAAACCATGATCAGCAAGATGATCAGGTTCCAGAATGCCAATGCTGATCTTAGCACAAACAGAGCTCCAATCTGAGAGCTCTGATGAAACACAATGTAGTTTTAAGGACAGCATCGAAGGTGGTACCGCACTCGGATGGCTAGGTCTCTGGTTCTGAACTTGTACAGAGAGGGGAGGCTGGAGTCTTTGGGTACGTCTACACTGCAGTTAGACACCTGTGGCTGGCCCATGCCAGCTGACTCAGACTTGTAGTGCTCAGGCTAAGGGGCTGCTCAAATGCGGTGTAGAGGTTTGGGCTGCAGCCGCAGCCGAGCTCTGGGACTCGCCCACCTCACAGGGTCTAGAGCCTGGGCTGCAGCCTGAGCCTGTACGTCTACATTGCAATTGAGCAGCCCCTTAGCAGACCCTAAGTCAGCTGGCACAGGCCAGCCTCGGGCATCTAACTGAAGTGTAGACATACGCTTTGAAGCGGAGCTACCCTAAGTTAAAGGCTTTAGTGGCTGTGAATCAGGGGCAACTAGTCGCTTGGCACCTCCTGCTGATGCTTCATTTGGGAACGTAAAGTCTTGTTCAAGACAGACAGACCTCAGTACTACTGACTTCAAAACAGACCAGAGGATATTAGGGACTCTGCAAACGGTGGAGTTCCTATCTTTGTAGGGGATGATGTTGGACTCTGACCTCTGGGCTGAAAGGGAAGCGGAGTCTGTGAGGGCACAAGTGGCACTGGCACAACCCAGGCATCCAACTGTCAAACCTGACTCTGCCATACAATTCAAGGATTTCTCCTTCAAGTCACTGAGCCAGATTCATAAGTCTCTGGGGTATCTAAAGGAGGGAAGAAGGGATGCTTTTCTCCTGTCCCAAGTGGAAACAGAGGATGATATCCTAAACCAGGGGTGGGCAAACTTTTTGGGCCGAGAGCCACATCAGGGTTGCGAAACTGTATGTAGGGCCAGTTAGGGAAGGCTGTGCCTCCCCAGACAGCCTGGCCCCTGCCCCCATCTGCCCCCTCCCACTTCCCACCACCGACTGCTCCCCTCAGAACCCCCCACTCATCCAACTCCTCCCTGCTCCTTGTCCCCTGACCACCCCCTCCCAGGACTCCCTACCCCTAACCGCCCCCCAGGACCCCGCCCCCTTATACAACCCCTGCTCGTTGTGCCCTGACCGCCCCCTCCGGAGACCCCCCTGTCCCTAACCGCACCCCCCCCCCCCAGAACCCCACCCACTATCCAACCCTCCCTGCCCCGACTACCCTGACCCCTATCCACACCCCCGCCCCCAACAGGCCCCTTGGGACTCCCACACCTATCCAACCCCCCCCGGTCCCAGTCCCCTGACTCCACCCCAACCCCCCCAGAACCTCTGCCCCATCCAAGCACCCCCTGCTCCCTGACTGCCCCCCGGGACTCCCTGCCCCATATCCAACCCCCCGCTCCCTTACCATGCTGCTCAGAGCAGAGTGAGCTTGCAACCACACGGAGAAACGGGCCAGAGCGCTGGCGGCATGGCGAACTGAGGCTGCGGGGGAGGGGGAACAGCAGTGGAGGGGCCAGGGCTAGCCTCTCCGGCCGGAAGCTCAGGCGCCGGGCAGGACAGTCCCGCGGGCCGTAGTTTGCCCACCTCTGTCCTAAACAAAGGAATTCTAGAAGCAAGTAGCAGTGAAGTGAGTGAACTCTAAGGCAAAGCTACCTGAAATGCCTGACACCGGAAATAAAATACAGAGCACAGAAACAAGATTCCTCAGAGACTGCTGGAGCATGGAATCCTACCGATGATCTTAGGCCAGCAGATTCAGGAGGGAATGAAGGGGGAAGTGAAGGAAAAAGAGTTATGATCTGACTGGAAGGCAAGGAGGGCCATGGAAAAGGATACCGGGAACAGTCAAAGCTGGACAGGATGAAGTGGTACTGAAACATCTGCTGAAGAGGTTCAGTTCCTACAGGGAGGACCTTTCTTTGCTGACTGAAATCAAGCAGGAACAGCTGCAAAAATTTCAAAAGCTTAATCTCCGTGGTGACGGGTGATCAACAGGCAGAGGTGGCTGCACTCCTACTCACTATCACTGTCTTTAGGGACAGAAAAGATGTAGAGCTTGCAGATTTCTGCAGGCCTCACACACGGAGTTGAGACACTGGAGCGAGACTCCTCTATGGAAGGTATCTTTACAGAATAATTCTTTTGCCAAATTAAACTTCTTTTAAAGAAGTTTTAGATACTAGGAGGTCAAACGCTGCCGCTCCACAGACACTGTAAAGAATGATTTGTAAAGTTACTTTTAAAAGGATGAAGCTCAGCTAATATAAGTCAATACACACCCCACACCAGAAATATGTATATTTTTAACATTAATAGTAATGTTAATACTAAAGCATATTTTTAGGATCTGGCAGGAAGATTAATCAAAGCTTTATCTGTTTGAATATTTGAAAGGCAAACTGAATTTTTATTTTTATTTTTTTAAAACCACAAAAGTCTTTTAAACCAGCACAGGCACTTCTACGTTCAATCCTGATGAAAAAGAAAACAAAGTAAACGATTAGGACTCGGCCAGGCAGTCATAACTTGACACCACTCAACAACTGCACACTGAAGCGCACAGCCTTCAGCTCAAATCTACTATCAGGTTTTGTACCTTAGAAGATTGTCTGTAAACAGGAGCATGAAAACGAATAACTTTAGAATAATATGTTGAATGCCCCAAACTGCCAGGGTAAGAAACGTTAAGCGTATTTACTTTAAAATTTTGCCTTTCAGGTTCATTAAAGGCCAGACTCGCCGTCTCCTGCTTTGTGTGATGCTTCATGAACTATTTGCTATCACTTAAAGGTTAGGCACAAGGGCTGTAAAGGTAAAGCATGCTTCCTCCAAAATGATTATACAGCCTCAGCCAAGTGCTTGGCACGAAATAGTGTTAAAAAACCCAGACACGGGGAAGAAAGAATAGTAAGAATCAGAATAAACACGGAACTAACATGATGCATGTTAAATGTCACCACTTCACTTTTTGTTGCATCTTATTCTTCAAATACCATGAGGAAAAGTGAAGACTCTACTGCAATTCGCCTACTGACATAATAGTTGGTTGTCTATACATAAACCAATTTGGTTTTAGAAACTCCAAGAGAGGACCATATATCTTTGCCTGCACTTAGATCTAGATTAACAAAAAGTAATTTAAAAGAAGGTGATTTTACTCTTTTAAAGTGAATGCTATTTATACTGGACACACAACACCGACAAGGATGAAAATAAACACATGAGTAACAAAAAAGAAAAATATAAACTCAAGAAATTACACTTACCGTGAGAGGATGGGATTTTTCATCAAAAATATCCAATGATCTGGCTGAATCTCTATCAAACAAGAGTATGCATTTTACCAATGGAGATTAACTATTGGCAGAACAAAGCATTTGATATTGTAAAAATTGTTTACCACATTAAAGCTTTTTTTTTTTTTTTTTTTTTTTTTTTTTTTTTTTTTTTTTTAAGTTTTGTAGGTTTTTCCTGGAATTTGGCACTAGGTTTTGCTGCATTCCCATAAGCATGATTATGAAGAGATTTTCCACAACTGACAGAATTTAATAAGCAAAAGCAGGCATGTGAACAGCTAGCTATGTTCTCACTACCAGAAGTTAAATTAAGCATCTGCATAAAGGCCCTAGAGTTGACGTTCTATGAAATTTATTTACTGTATAGGCTCTTCTGAAAACAAACTTTCATCTCATTATAAAGCAACACTTCTCATAGTCATACCATGTATGCTGAAGCTAAATAGAACGCGACAAGCCCTGGCAGCACAGCTGTCAATGGACCTATGGTAGGCCCTTGCCGCAGAAAAACAAAAACATGTTTTTACATTGAAACCTCTGTCTTGAGTTAGCGGTCTTGATGTAAAATGCTAGCAGAGACAAAGCACAGGTGGTTTGCACTCAGTGTAGCTAGTTGAGGCAAACCCTAGGTGAGGGGTATAGTGCTGACCTCGACTAGCGGCATCAAGGCAAAAAACTACCTGCACCTTGTCTCTACTTGGATTTTACAACAACATGGTTAACTATCTCAACGTCAAAAGCACCTTTTTTCTAGGGGAGATATAGCAAGCATTACATTGGCGACTCCCTCAGCTGCAGCTATCCCTCCTGGGAGCTTCCGTTGGCCCTGTCCTCACTAGGAAAAATGGTGTGGTTATTAATACACGTTAAAATCCTAGTATAGGCAAAGCCACTATATTTTTAATGTGTTAGCTAGTCAAAATAAAACCTTTGCTCCCCAGAATCTACCTCATCCAGCTAATGTTCGTAAAACTACAACAGCCTTGCCTACAGTAGGATATTAGCATGCTAGCTAACATGCTTTAAAAAATACACCTTTTTCTCTAGTAAAGACAAGGCCCGGATGTACTTTTTTCAATCGTGTTAGCTGAATTAAGTTAACTGAACATGATTGAAAAGCCCTCTTACTGTTCCTTATGATGTTCGCTGGCCACATTGTAGCCTAGGCTTCCCTTAGACTTTAACTAGATTAGTTTAATATATGTTAAAGGCAGTGTATGCCTTGTCTACAAAAGACTTGGTACATATCCCATCTTAAAGCCTAGTCTATACAAGACCTCAAACATGAAGAGTGCTTTTCAAACATGTTACACTAACTCGATTGAGCTAACAGTGTTAAAACATGCCCCATTTTTCCCCAACCAAGAAGGGTGGATACCTTTTCAAGGATATTCTCCCCTCCCTAAAAAGAAGGGCTCTGTAAAACCTGTAGGGGTGAAGTAAGATGACATGCATCCTTGCTCTACCCAATCCTTGGGGCTGCCCACTCTCCACCCTGAGAGTTATTTATCTCAAATTAATCTATTCATAATTGATCAGGGCAGTTTATAGGATTGTAGAGGCTAGCTTGGACAGTCCCCAGACATTTGCAGTTTACTCTAGAGACTAGTCTCCACAATCACACTGGCAGTTCTCTCAAGGTAGTTAATCTTAGGTAAGACCTCTAGCAAAAGTAAGACTGCAGCAGATCCCAACTTTACAAATCGTCACAAAGAGGGACAGTGACAGAGATGGCTGGCACCCCTCTGCTGCCAGATCTTATAGACATGATTGGGCTTGTTTTTAAGAAGCTGCTGATTGTTTGTTTAATACATGATCAGACAGTTCGTGTTCTTCTCTATTTCCATTCTCTGAAAGGGCATCTCTAGCAGCTTCATTTGAGGGGCAAAATGTTCTACAAGGCTCAACATTCACTTCCCAATTCAAATATTTAGCATCATACCATGGAAAGGGATAAGATCATATGTAATGAGGTTACTAGTATGTGGTATTTGTATATTAATGTAGTACACAGGGCAAAATTTTCTTATGAACATCTAAATTGTAATAATCTAAACCCCATTTTATTTAGGAGACGACCAGCCAAAGCCCAGAGCAAGTGCTGGTACACTTAAAAGCAGCAGCAGGTTTTAGAACAAGTTCAGTATGTTTTTCCAACACTGCCACTTTAATTTTTGTGCTTCACCCTCGACGTAGTATTGAACATAAGCATTGGTTTACAAAAAGGTTGATCAGCCTATGACATAACTATGAAGGAAAAGCAGAGGCTCCATAAAACTGTATGATGTTTTGAACCTAAATTACTTACTAATTATGCCAACTACAGCTCAAATGACTTGGACATACAACTGTTAAGCCACACAGTTATGATTTTGCTTAACTAGAGAGAAGTTTATAGAGAGTGCTCACCTGTTCTTTATGTGGTAGTATATTGCTAACGTCACACTGCGAGGAAAGGGGGAAAAAAGGTTATTTTACCGAAGCATATTCTGCCTTCACAAGATGTTGCTCAGGACAAAAACAGATTTCTAGAACCCATTTAGAGTATGACTTTATTCTATTTCTGAAGTTGAAATGAAATTAGTGATTCCCCATCTCCCAGGTACATTTTCTTCCTTAAGTTCTCATTCCCTGGTTCTGGTTCTCTCTGAACGGAAGTTAGCCAAGACAGATACAATCTGATTTGCTAGCTACACTCATTTTAAAACTACATGTATACATCTTTGTATCATAAAAGAAGTCTGAGGTACCTAGTTGAATGCATGTCTGATTAACCACTGACAAAAAGCTTCAGCATGCCAGAAGCCCGCTCATCATAAGCTCCCTTTGGAGTTTTGTTTTTTTAAATAGTGTACTTTAATGGTAAGATGGGCTTATTGGCTGAAACATCTGTTCGTTCCACAACCAGAAAGCAGCCAGTCCATAATGGTACTCAGATACTACGGCAACATGGGCCATATAAGTGGAACAGATGCATTGGTGGAAAGCGGCTAACACCCACTACTGTATGGTACCGACATACACCAGAAACAAATCAAGTTATTGATCCTGAGTTATACTGACAATATCATGCTTTGAAAATAAACATGTCCACATTTATTGACAGGGCACCACTAGTCTATCAAAATAAACAATTCAGTTATAAACTGTCATTTTAAATTGGTCATGATTTTATTTTATGCCTAGTTCACTATTAACCCTCTAAATTAGAGCGGTTGTCGTCTTCGTTTCCAAAAACTGGCCAAAGAAAATTCTGAGTAAGTCTCACTTCATCTTTAAATCATCCAACTGGGCCCAAGTTCTTCTGTATGGTGGTTTCTAAGAAGTGAGCAGCCTTAAAAACTGTGACTCACGCAGAGACAAAAACACATTAATTACATGTAAGCAGAGCTTCAGTTTGGAAGTTCCCTTGCTACAAATATACTCAAGATCCGATTTTAAAAGTTTCAGGTATTTCAGGTACTTGCCCAAGCTCCCCTGCCAATTTTTTTTCCTGCTCGTTTCCTACTGTGTATGAGACCCACAAAAACAAGCTAAATAGTAAAACGGACTATAATGTCACATGTACAAAGTCAGAAGTCTGGAAAAAACTGTTGTAATTTCAGTCACAATAACCTTGGGTAAAAATTTTCAGACAAGTGATTTTTCCCCTTTCAATATCCTTTAATAAACTAAAATCAAATGACCCTGCATTTAGTCAGTGGATTGTTCAGAACTGGCTGAACGGGTAGGAGCACCGCAGCTCTTCAGAGTGTAGAGTGCAGAGAAAAGCCCGGTCTACACAGTTTTTGCTACAGTGATGGTCAGTTTTGGGCTATGGTTTATTTTTACTGATGTTGTCACAGCAGTTTGATATGCAGCATGGACACAGTTAGACCAAAAGGTGTCTTATGCTGGTATAGTTCGTTTCCCCTGCCCAAATATTTACACTGGGGGGAGGGGCTGTACAAAATAGTTAAAGCAGTACAACGCATGCAATAAAATTGTTCTCTTATTTCACTTGCTGAGATTTGGTGCAACCATTTGTTTGAGTAGAAGTACAAAATTTAAAAAGCCAGAACATTCAGAGTAATTAATTTAATATTATGAAACATTAAATTGACAGCTATAGAGACTAAAGTATCTGTTTAGTCAGAGAAAAAGGGCATAAGGGGAAACTCCACTGCCCATTTCCCCACCAGGGAGTGTCAGTCATAGCCCCAGAGGCAGACAGGAGTAGAGTTCACTCTCTTGCCCATTCAGTCCTGGCCACACCTGTTGCGACTCGAACAACTCATTTCACATGGGCAATGAAACAGCCTTCAGATGGCAGTGACTCACTGCTAGTACTGGCCAATAAAAGGGGAACTGGTGATTCGGTTTTCCACTTTGGCTGGAAGACTTCCTTTTGAAACAAGTCTGACAGTTCTATTTGTCTGGATCAGATGTGAGAGGCAAGCTGTAGGTGCAGCTTCCTAATCCCATTACAGTTCTGAGCCGCATAGCCCTCTACTAGAGTAACCTCAGAGTCCTACCAAAAGAAGAAACTTACCAAGTCCTAAACAAAGTTAGACATGCCCAACATGCCACCTAACCCATTGCTGAAAGGACAGCCAGGCATATGGCAAGGCGAGAGAGGACAAGAGGGGATGGGATGGTTTGAACTCTTCACCTTCAGCACCTCCCTTCTGGCCAAGCAGTAGCTGTGTCACTTTCAGGTCTGGATTCCAATAGCCAAGTCAGCAGCTTAATACACTTCCAAAATTTGTTCAAACTTTAGCATCTGCCTGCAGGTGCAATGCCTTGGGGGAGCTACCAAGTCTTCCTCTTTGTTGCATCCAGGAAAGGAAAAATCACTTCTCAGCTTTGGCTCCCTACCAGCTGTGTATGAAACTAATTCTCACTATGCTATCAGCAGCACGTGGATCAAAAAGAAGCCTCAGGTGGGGAACAACAGAGGTTGTATTGTCACTTCTTTTTAGATGAAAGATGTTTTATAACTATACTCAAATACATGACGACAACTGTGGAACCAGAGCTAAAACTATGCATTAGTTATAGTCTTCTACCACTAGAGGGCAGACTAGCACTACAGGCAGCTTGGGAAGAAGTTCCAAAGGGCTGTATTATATAGAACTCCCCACAAAACCACTTCCCGTTTTTCAACCCAGAGTTTTTGCTTTGCTTTCATTTTAAAGAATTAAAAAGCCCCTTTTTATTCAACATCAATACTGCAATTCTGCAAAAAATCATCAAGTGACCTGAGCGTGGTTGTAACTAAGTCTTGTCTCCACAGCACATTAGTATGCAGCGGAGTGTGAATCTACAGTGCACAGGCCTGCCATGAAGTAATATCCTATGCAGACAAGCCCTGACATGTGAAAACGCCTTAAGCTGCATTACTGGATGGCAAGGGAAAAGCTCAACCCTCACACCTCCCGAAACCCTAGCCCCAAGTCCCTTTCCGTGACCAAACTGTCAGGATGAACTGTAAAAACAGAGCCAGTTGAATGCCTTGACTGACAGAGACCAGCATGATTAACTAACCCCAGGCTCAAAGCCCGCAACGTCACTCTGCCTCTTGCATGATCAGAATGGTACTTACCATTTTATTGTGCTTCTAAGATTAGGCTGGCTGACTGTGCTGTCGTCTATAAATATGGTTGAGCATGAGCTATACTTTTTCGTAAGCTGCCCTGGAGAAACCTTAAAAAAGAGAGAGACAGACAGACAAATTTAAGAAAAGTTTGTTTACAGAAATTTGGGTTCTGGGTGTACAACTTCATCGACATCCAAAATACTGTAGATGGATACTAAGTAGCAAACAGGAGGCACTTGGAGATGAATGCTCTTTGCGTCTAAACTGCCCTATATCAGTACAGTCAGTCAAGATGCTGCTAATTCAGCAACACAGACAGAAATGTTCATGTACACAAACGCAAGACACACAAAAATGTAACTGTTCTAATTTTAGTTCGGTATCAGCCTTTTCCCTCCTTTAATACATTTATCTACTTCCTCTATACCAACTGCTCCCATGTCTCCTTCTCCCACTCCTTGTTTATCCCCTTCTTTTATACCACACCCCACACTTTAAACATGCTCCCATTTTCTGGCCGCTCCATCCTCCCTTTAAATCCCAGCTCTTCCATAAACTCTTCATAACATCAATCTCTTCCTTGTATCCTGTTTATCATTTTGAACCAGAACGTGAGTTATCTTGAGATCTTTGTTTTAGTCTGCAGCTGTAATCTCAAGCAAAGAAGGATCTGTACTTGGGATAGGAAACCTCAGAAGACACCTAAGCATGCTGAAGGATGCAATATTGGTAATTTCATTACCAATGAGTGCCTCTTCCCTAGTAAGGTATAATTCACTTCCTGTCCTCCAACTACGTAGCGTTTGATGTTTGAACAAGATCTGATTGTTTAAAAAAAATATTTAAAGGATTTCTCTGCCTTTTAGTATTAAAAATATCAGGATTTGATTTCCCTCTTTCTTGGAGGACTCCCTGAACAACCAAAGGGATATGACCTCACAATCACGTTGAAGAGATTTAACTGAATAGTTTAAGGTTTGCCAACCTCTACTTAATACCAAACCTCAGTCACTGAGAAATCTGTGTAAGCTCCAACACCTTTCACCCCCTCAACTGAGGCCTGGGAAAAGATCCCATGGCAGTTCTTAAGTCCTCCAGCAAAAACAAGAAAGTCTTCAACCTGAATTTTGGAACTTTTATATATATATGAAAATAAGAATGACAAAATACACAAGTCATTGTGCTAACAACGTGGGCATATACATTTCACCTTCCATGGCACATCCAAAAACTTTCAGCACCAAAGCAGTTTTACTAATTTAAGTTTGGTTTTTTTAAGTACCAAGAGTGTAAGTTATTAGAAGACATCTCCCTGGCCTATTATCCAGTGGCATAATAAAGTCTCATGCATTTCTCTCTCTGGTGAGATGTCAAAAAGGAAAAAAAAAAAAAAGGGAGAGGGGGGAAGGGAGCTAGATGTGTGAAGTATCAGCAAATGAGAAGATCAGAACAGTTTTGTCTACTAAAAAGTTACTGCTAGGTTATCGTGGTCCCAATTTCCAGAGGTGCTGAATACTTGCAGCTCTCACTGAAGTCAGTGGTCCTATGGACGGACGCTCAGCACTCCTGAACAGCCAGATCACTTCTGTTTATTAGAAGCCATCGCTCAATTTTTTCTTCCTTTTAACAAGAAAGTTTGCCCTGAAGAAATGTCATTACTTCAATGAAGACTAGCTGCATTGCCTAAAATTGCCTTTAGATAGCAGCACTCATAACAGCAAATCTTTCTTGAATTAAGATTTAAATAGCTTGTCATCTCAGGTTTTAAATGTACCTGGTTTTACTTCTGCTTTAAAGAGACATCAACATAAGAATCACACTTGTCTGAATTTTGCCCCCTACTACTGTTTATAATTAATACACAAGGTCAGTAGAACTGAAAAAAATATATAAATATATATATGCTGTTTTGTGTTTTGACAGCTCATTCATCGCTGTGCTCTCCTGTGTTTGTTTTCTCCATTTGCGTAGATCTTTCACACAGCAATCTAAAAAAAACCCTCAATCATTTCTTTCCTAAACTTTGAAAAGGTAATTGTATAATCAATAAAATTTGCAGGGACTTTAGGGGACATAAAGGACCTACAGCTACTCTGAACGTGTTTTTGAAATTTGACTAAGTTCCAAGTTGACAGTATCCCTTAAACAGCATCTTACGTCTGATGGTTTGTTTTACTTACATGATTGATGTGGTTACTCTTCCTCTTCTCTCGCACTAGGAATGGGGGAGGAAAATGAACTCAGTTATAAATTAAGAAGTTCCATAGCAAGGCACGCAGTGGTATCAAGCAAGCTGTAGTGTTTTCCCAAAATATAAACAAGCAACACATAGGATGCTATCTTAGTTCTTGTACTTTCCATATCTGGAATTCAGTTTTGAGGACAAATAAATCAATACACTTGTTTTTAAATGTTTCACAAAGCTATTATTAATAAGTATTCTCCCACTTATCCAAACGACCTGGGAACAGCCAAAACTTTCCGCTAACTGGGCATTTGGATAAATGGAAGTGCCAGAGCTTTTAGTGCTAGAAGCCAGAGGAAGCAAGAGACAGTGGTTGGGCCTTCCTGTGCTCTGACCCTGCATGCTGCTGCATGGACAGAGCCCAAAGGGAGGTAAAGAGAAGGGTAACGAAGCGGAGAGTAGCCACAGGAGATAGGAGCATCCTTGACAGCCTCAACCTCTGCAAGCACCAGTACAAATAGGGAGGGGTAGGACTGGCCCCATCCATTGGGGCTTTCAGTGCCAGGAAGCGCTCAAGCAGCACCAAGGAAGCTATTCCCCATTGCAGCTACTCCCCCCTCTGCCTCTATCTTTCCTTTCCATTCTCTCCCCTTCAACCTCCTCTTCCTTCCTCCTGCCCCATTCATTTTCCTTAACCCATCAAGTCTCCCTCTGTCCTTTCTCAGTGAACCCCTCGTTTCTTTCTTGCTCTCTCCTCCCCTATGTTCTCTCATTCTCCCCCCACACCTCACTTTTCTCATTCCTATCTCTATAAATCCTCCCAAATCCCAGTTCCTGCAACCTTAATGTTAACCAGACAGTAGGTGATAACCGAGCTTTTTTTGGGAGGAGGGCGAGAGACACTGTGGCTTCGTATAACTAGGGTTTCTGGATAAAGGCAATTCAGATAAAAGAAATTATACTGTTGCTCAAATAAAATCAAATGACAGAGTCTAAACTCAGTTTACAACCACAATTAAGAATTGCGCTATTTCAGTTGCATAGTCTAAAAAGTGCAGAAGTGTTGAAAATATGTATGGAGGCTAACTGAACTATTTGGCAGCCAGAAACACTTGATAAAAGCTTTACATTCAAGACATTATCTCATCTGTAAAAGTTGGACATATTTTACAACTAGCTGTTAGTTTTCATATGCACAGATGGAAATATTCTCAGCATCAACTTCTGGCCCTACCACACAGTTCAAGGATAACTACCTCCGTTTTGGGAAGACTTCAGAGGTTCAGAAAAAACCCCAGCCATTTCCACAAACAGAGGCTAGGGAATCCCTGCCCATCCTGGCTAATAGCTATTGATGGACCTATCCCTCCATGAACTTATCTAGTTCTTTTTTAACCCTGTTATAGTCTTGGCCTTCACAACATTCTCTGGCAAAGAGTTCCACAGGTTGACTGTGCGTTGTGTGAAGAAATACTTCCTTATGTTTGTTTTAAACCTGCTGCCTGTTAATTTCATTGGGTGATCCCTAGTTCTTGTGTTATGAGAAGGAGTAAAACACACTTCTTTATTCACTTTCTCCACACTAGTCATGATTTTATAGCCCTCAATCACAGCCGCCCCTTAGTCGTTTCTTTTCCAAGCTGAAGAGTCCCAGTCTTATTAATCTCTCTTCATATGGCAGCTGTTCCATATTCCTAATATTTTTTGTTGCCCTTTTCTGAACCTTTTCCAATACATCTTTTTTGAGATGGGGCAACCATATCTGCATGCAGTATTCAAGATGTGGGCGTACCACGGATTTATATAGGGGCAATATAATATTTTCTGTCTTCTTATCTAGCCCTTTCTTAATGATTCCAAACATTGTTTGCTTTTTTGACAGCTGTGGCACGCTGAGTGGATGTGTTCAGAGAACTATCCACAATGACTCCAAGATCTTTCTTGAGTGGTAACAGCTAATTTAGACCTCAACATTTTATATGTATAGTTGGGATTATGTTTTCCAATGTGCATTAATTTGCATTTATCAACATTAAATTTCCTCTGCCATTTTGTTGCCCAGTCACCCAGTATTGAGAGATCCTTCTGTAGCTCCTCTCAGTCTGTCTGGGACTTAACTATCTTGAGAAGTTTTGTATCATCTGCAAATTTTGCCACCTCACTATTTATCCCTTTTTCCTGATCATTTATGATTATGTTGAATAGGACCGGTCCCAGCACAGACCCCTTGGGGACACCACTATTTACCTCTCCCCTTTCTGAAAACTGATCATGTATTCCTACCCTTTGTTTCCGATCTTTTAACCTGTTACAATCCATGAGAGGACCTTCCTCTTATCCCATGACAACTTAGTTCGCTTAAGAGCCTTTGGTGAGGGGCCGGTCATGCAATCTTTTTATGCCACAAACTTAACGGCGGGTGAAAAGGGACTTCTCATTCCAAAGATGACACAAGCCAAAGCTCATGGCCATCTGGCCACATTTTTATTTGTTATACAAAGTCTGCATGAGGATTGGAACTACTTCAATTTTCTCATGATACTGTCTTGGTCTTTTTAAAAATACAATAAGGATGAAAAGCCAACTATAAAGTAGCAGCAGTAAACAGAACTAAAACTAGCTAAGCAAAGGGAGCAGCTGGGGATATTTATATGTACAGAACAAGCTGAAAGATAATCAGCAGTCTGGCTATCGGCTTGTACAACGTACCCTCTTTCCAAACCTTCAACCTTTGACGTTACGGATTGCTAGCTCCTGAAAGCAGAGAGAGTCTTCCTGCCTGTCTGTAGAAACTAGCACATCTGACACCAATGTCTAACTACCACTTTTAACAAACAAGAACTGCTGGCCCAGTTAAGTTGAACGTCTCAAAGTGAAATCACTGATTTTATTGACCTGGCAAAATGTTCAGAGATAAAGCAGATCCAGTACAGTCTACATAAAAGGTTCTGCATCTTCTACTCATGGAAAAGTCCTGGCCACTGTAGCGCTAACAGTTACTAATCCTTAGCAGGTCCATACTACTTTTCCCAAACAAATGTTTAGACATCAGTTCCAAGGAATACTGAACATGTCAGACCCACGTTTAAGACGCAGCCTCCGCCAGCAGGACTTTCGTATAGTTTAACATATTTCTGGCATGGCTTAAAGACTGCATACTGCACAAGTAAACCACATTCCCAAATGTGTCAAGTTTTCTGATACACTTTAAAGTGGTATTTGGTTACTAAGTTCTAATATTTGCAACTTCATCTCTATAGCTGCCCCAACCTCTACCTCTTTTGGGGGGGCTTTTTGGTAGGGTGGGAGCTAGCTGGAGTCCTCCTTCCCATGACTAACTTCAGTGCCCACCTCTCTCGCTTAGAGATTTCCCAAGCAGCATAATCATGATGCTGACATGACTGAATCGCCCTAGAAGGGGGATTCTGAATCGCAGCTCTGAAATTTACAGATTTGTCAATTTAACTCTACTGTTCTTTGGCAAAACTATAAGCAAGCAGCAGCCACACTGAAGTTTTTTGTCAAGGCAAATAGGTACTTCATTCTTATGGTTGCAAAGATAACGTTCCAAATAAGGGTTAGAAACTTTAAAAGAAAAGAACTGAACCTTAAGGGACCAATCAGTTTAAATCACTGATTTTTTTTTTTAACACTACTATCATTACAAATAACAGATTTCTATAACTAAGAGATGAGAATATATTCCTCCATTATTTCAGTTTGTTTAACTTGTGCATTCAACAGCCTTTTGTGATCAGACAGCTTCACTGTTTACCCTGAATAGTCAGTTTCCAATGTGTGGGTCTTTCACAGAAAAAGGGAATTTTTTTGAAGTTAGTAAATCTATTCATGTGTTTAAGGGGGGCTCAAGAATGGGTGTGCTTTCTGAAACTACTTAACACTTACAAAACTGAACAGATTTCAAACGGACAGTGTCCCTTACAGAATTCATGGCCTCGGCCCACCATTCACCGGGGCAAGATTCCGACTTGCAAGGGGATTTTTTCAAGCCCTGGTCATAAGACAACTGTCTTCTGCAGCTAAATACCAAAGTGAGGTAAGGCAAACCTGCTCCCTCAGACTACTAGAAGCAAGAAGCTTGAATCGCCTGATACTGGATACCCATAAAGCACAAATGGCACTGTCCTAATAAAATAGCCTATGAAGACATTACTACGAAGAACTGCACATTTTAAAGCTAGTAACTCCTTACTGTGACTCAGGTTAAACACAAAGTTAACTTATGTTTCTATGACTCAGCTTGACCCGCAGTTCAAATATCCAGTTATTTTTCACTGTTCTCCCACCTCCTTTCAAAAAGGAAAACAAGCGTTCGCTTACCATCTGTTTGGGACTTGCTCAGGAAAATTGTGCTTGCTCTGGGATGGTCAGATGGATTTGATTCCAAGGCTAAATCTGAAAAACAAGGGACAAAGAGATGGCATTTCAGTTTGGGATGGACAGAGAAGAAAGGACCACGGAGGGGTAGTGAGGGTGACTACTGATGAGGCTGAGGTGAACGTTCTGAAGGCGGTCAGACTCTTGGAGAGCTGTATCAGCTTTCAAATCAATGAGCCGGTGTTAAAATCCTGGCTTTTTAGCTTGATGTCCCAAACAAAAATCCAGTCTACACTACCAGTTTTAAAACTATAAGCAAATGGAGGTACAATTTACAAGCCAAGTTATTTAGGGTAGAGGACAAAAAATGGTCTCAATAAGTAAACAGGTTATTTTTCACTTTACTAAAGTTTCCTTTTCCACAAAGAAAAGCTGCCTGAGATGTGCAAATGGCATCAGTCCTGAGAAGGAGCAAGATTCTGCCACCTCTTGCTGGTGCTATCACACGGGCTAAGAAGCAGTCTCCTGTTATCCCCTACTTTAGGAATTCCCCCATCCCAGGACAGGAGATCCTGTTTTTGTGGAAAGCGGAGTAAGCTGAAAAGGTAGTTGCTGTTGTCATATCCCTCTTGCTCTCACACCCCCATTCCCAGCCAGCCTGGTTTCACCACACTATACTGCCTCCCACTAGGGTGGTTTAATCGGTTTCAAAGTAGGTTCTACTTAGCTATAAGCATGCTCAAGCCTCACTTGAGTCTCAAAGTGTTTGATTTTATCTCCTCACTAGTCCTGCCTTTATAGAAGCTATGCCAGGTGCACAATTCCCAGAATACCATGTGGACAAGCTAACCTAGCTTTAAAAGCTGTTTCACTAACTGGGATAAATACTTAGTTTCAAAGCCAAACTGCTTTTTAACTACATCTCTGCCTGCACTAGTGGAAAACTTATCTTATAAAACTTAAATTAGATGAATTTTAGGTAATCAAGAAATGTTTACAAATATTTGAGATGGAAGGGGAGAGCACTTTTAAAAATCTTACCCACTCAGAAATGAGCATTTGCGAGCCTGCTCACTAAAATTCCAACTACTCTATGAAACACTGATGTAGGTTAAGTAGTCAAGTAAGGAAATGTCAGAATTAAGGTTGCTTTAGTCTCTTGCCATGATGAATCAAAGAAGACATCAGAAAAGAATCTACAACTCACTTAGATTGAGACAGGCACAGTGCATGGAAAAGTTATAGTACTGAAGGGGTTGTAAACATCATGCTACTATCAAGCTGGCACCAGATTTATGAAAGGCGGAACAGCTGTTCTGAGGGATTCATGTTGTAGAAATAACAACCTATGCTTCATGATCCAATTCATGTATGTTCTGGTGGGACTTTTCCCCCCCCCCTTCCCTAAACTAGGCTCTCCTACACTCTAAGAAACACAATTCCTGACTATTTACATTGGTCATGCTGACCAACCCTCTTCCAACATATGCTGCATTTACTACATAAACTATACAAACCAGGAACAAGAAGTCTAATATCTCAAGACAACGTGCTGATGCGGTGGTGACTCCTTCAAGGGTACAAATGAATGTAAAATGTCCCATACACTTTCCCCAGAAGAAGTGAAGGGAGATTAAACTGTTTACACCCTTAATCCCGATGCCATCCCCACACTAAAATGCTGATTACATAATTAGTAGCCAAAATAATACAATAATGTGATAACTCTTCATGCATCTCTCTTGGATTCTCCCCAGGTACATACATACAAGCCTTCTGTGCTACACACCATCTACTCATAATATAGCTGTTCCTCACGTGTCATGGTAAGAGCTGGTCTACACTGAAAAGCTAGGTCAACCCAGCTATGTGACTTAGGGGTGTGAAAAATCCACATCCCTGAGTGATGTAGCTAAACTGACTTTCTTCCATTGACCTAGCTACTGCCTCTCAGGGAGATGGATTAACTACAGCGCTGGGAGAACCCCTCCTATTCCTGTAGTGAGTGTCTACACTGAAATGCTACAGCACTGGGCTGCTGTAGTGTTTAAAGTGTAGACATAGCTTAAGTCAAGTTACTGGTTAGGTGAACATACTCCTCTCAGTCCTTTCATTCAAGATTCCCCAATAGCACACTACATTGGTTTCTAGCCCTGGACATTTGCCAAATATTTGGCTTAAAACATCACTGATCATGGCAAACAGTATTGTTTTGACATTAGTCCAGGATTGAACACAGCAAGTTCCAGAACAGTGTAATTCTGAACCTTACTATAAAAATGTGGTGCATAAAGATTTATTCTAGCAATATGAAGGTTTGGGGTTTTTTTTTAATTCTTCCAGCCCTCCCACTTCAAACAGATCATAATCAATTAAGAAAATTGATGCCTTTGATTTTTTTTTTTTTATAAATTTAAACCAAAATTTCTTGGTACAGTTTTACACATACACACACACACACACACACACACACACACACACACACACAGTAAGTTGAGTGCTCATGGTGCCCATGAAAAGCTTCCTCATAGTCCTGCACAATAGGCTCTAACAACAATTTGGCAGGATCACCTCGAAAAGAGTGGTTTCCACTCTCTGCCCATTAATTCCTTTGTTTCTATACTCAGGATTGTCAACATGAATATCAATTTTAATACTTCACAACAATATTTTGAGGATTTATGTGACATGGACACCTGCGCACTAGGAAATGGACTAAGAGCAACACATTTTATATATGACTGTCTGGATGGCTAAGATGGTCGCTACTTTGACTGCCAGTCACTACCAATCTGGATGGGAAAAAAGCTGCAACCCAGAAGTGGAAGTGCTCTGTATCTCATTACTAGATGCCAGTTATCTCCTCTAGCATGCAAGTTACATTTCATCATTAGCTAAGCAGACTGTATAGCATATCATCATTCAAACCGACGTTTAAGTCATTGCAATACAAAGGCTGTGGGACAAGTATCATGGTTTTAAAACATAAAGGCGATGACTGAACAGACAGCTCTTTTAATCTGTTACAATGCGGCAATATCTCAGTGAAAAGTTTTAAGACCAAAGAGTAATGCTTCTATTTTTTTTTCTTTTCTTAAAGTCAGTCAAGTGAGATATACCCCCTATTGCTTCTTTCACATCGCTAAGGTTTCATGGAAGTGATGTTTGTCTAACTGATAAGACACACTGTTGGGTTAAATTGACCCTGACCCCACCTCCATTATTTTGGCCTTCTCTCATATTCTTCTCTTCTGCCAATCCTTTCATAGTATTAGATACTAGAAGCCAACGTGGAATGCTAAAAGTGCTACCAGAAATATAGACACAGCCCTTCTTGCTTCTAGTTACACAGGCTAGTAAACCACTTTGAGACAACATATTGTGCTGTCCCTGGGACAAAACCCCAGCAACACCTGATCGGGATTGCTGTGTACCAGTGCTTCTCATCCCCCGAGCAGTGTGAAAGGCACCAGCAGGAACAGCAGAGCTACATTCCTCCACAGCAGCTGAGAATGCAAGGGTGGAAGAGATGCATTTGGTAGCTCACCACTCCAAAGCCATGACCATCTGAGCAGCCATGGAGGATTGGCATCTATATGGCTGCACTGTTCCTCCTGCACAGCGCAAGCAGGACAAAACAGGTAAGCTGTGGCAGTTTCACTTTTTTAGTACTTTCGTCTGTGTTACTGGGCAAGTGCTATAAGCAGGAGCAACAGCAGAGGTGATGAACAAAGCAGAACACAGGAAGGACGTCAGGAGCAGTGAGGAAGAAGACAAGAAAGCAAGTGGAGTGCAGGGAGAGAAAAACCAAGGGAAAGACTGACCTGCTAGTAACACAGGGGATTCATGACCAAACCTAGTCCTTTATGCCTGCAGCATCTGTGAGCCAGAAACCAGCGCACACAGCTTTGGAGATGATGAGCTTTTAAGTCATTGTCCGGCTACTACTCCAGGACAACTGAAAGATCATCAAGTTTGACAAGTGGCCTTGCAGAGAGAGGAAGTAAGAGGACTATCTTCTGAAAAAGCACAGAATTACAGGGAGGAGGAAAAGTGAACTTCTTAGTTTTATTGGCTACCAGTCCAGCTGAAGTCAAAACACTCAGTCTCCCCATGATCATTTTTTTCCAGTCAAGCCCACAATTTGAAGTGGAGAAAGGAAAGCTCCCAGACAACTGTGAAATCAAGTCACTGCAGCGTACAATCACAACCATAGTAATTACAACGTTACTAAGACATTTCATCCTGAAATCAGAAGCAAAATACACAATTTAGAGCACACACACACACACACACACCCTTTCTTCCCATTCCTTTACTTCTCCTTGGAAAATGAAATTTATTCACAAAGTGCCTCAGCTTGTCAAATTATTAGATCACCTTGCTCGAATAAAGTGGTATGGAACTAAAGTAGGTTTCTGATCACGCTTCATTATTCTACAACACTTTCATCTATGAGCATCTTCCCCACAATGGCTGTAGTCTGAAAGGCAAGCAAACCGTAATCTCTGCAAACATCAGTGCTGCTGTTCCATGCGCAGATGCTAATATGCATCTTCCCCCTCCCCCGGGAAAATCACATTACTTCTAAAAGCAACCATCCTTTATCGGGTCACAACTCGAGATCTTATGTTCTCGCTACAGAGGTGCTTTACACGTATTATCCAAGCTACCTTCAGGAGTTAGAACAGGAGTCTCAACCATGTGGCCTGCGGGCTGGTGATTTTCTGCAGCCCGCGAGCCCCTCGCAGCCCCCCTGCCCTTCCCCAGTGTTTACCAGAGCGGCGGCCGGACATGCACCGGGAGCAGGGCAGGCTCCCTGCCTGCCTGCCCTACCCTGTGCAGCTCCGGGAAGAGGCTGGAGAAGGGGGGGGCGGAGGGCCTGTGTGTGGCTGTTACTTCAGGCAGCGTCCCCAGCAGCTCCAATTGGCCGGGAACAGGGATCCGCGGCCAATGGTAGCTGCTGGAGGCGCTGCCTCAAGCAACAGAAACACAGCCCCTCCACACCCCCTTCCCCATGTTTCAGCCTCTTGCGGGGGCAGGGCAGATAGGCGGGCAGGGAGCTTGCCCTGCCCCCAGTACACGCCAGGCCAGATCCTGCCCACCGAACCCTTCCTGCAGCCGAACCCCCTGCCCTGAGCCCCCTGCCGCACCCTGAGCCCCTGCCACACCCTGCACCCCGACCCCCTGCCCTGAGCCCCCTGCCGCACCCCTACCCCCGCCATACCCTGCACCCTGCCCTGAGCCCCCTGCCGCACCCTGCACCCCGACCCCCTGCCTCACCCCGCACCCCTCCTGCATCCCAACCCCCTGCCCTGAGCCCCCTGCTGCACCCTGGCTGTACACCTCACCCCAACTCCCTGCCTTTAGCCCCCACCGCACCCACACCCCTCCTGCACCCTCTGTGGGCAGGGAGGGGGCAGAGTTGGGGTGGAGATTTTGGGGAAGGGGTTGGAATGGGGACAGGAAAGGGGTGGGAAGAGGCGGGGCAGGGGCAGGGCCTCATGGAAGGGGTGGAGTGGGGGCGGGGGGAGGTGTCAGTAATGCAGCCCTCGGGCCAATGTACTAGTCCTCATGGTCATTTGCGTTTGAGACCCCTGAGTTAGAATGTGGCTGACAGACAAGGTGTCACTCTTACCTAAAAAACAGTCCACATAAGAGTTTTATAGCAACCTCCCATTGCCAGATTGACTCTGGGGCGATGGGAGGGGGAGGGAGAAAGATTACTACATTTTTAGCAACTAAAGTAAACTCATATGGCTCTGAATACAATAGGTCTGCTGAGTAAGAAAACTTTAAACCAAGACTTGCATAGGAGTTTTAAAGATCCTGCTCTTATCAGTTCATTTTCCATTGAAAGTCCAATCCTATTTTCGACATCAAAGAAATACACCATTGGTCACCGCTGAAGAAGTGATAATCTCCAAGGACTAGGACTTCAGATGATAAATAAATACAAAGAGAAATTGCTTTTTGTATGAAACAATGATGAAATAAATAAGGATATTGCAAAGTATTTGTATACTGTTCATGGATTGACACTGGATGTGGTATTAAGGGTTCTGCATTTTCAGAAGTCCCTGTGGTACTGAATCTCTTTCACAGCAAAACCAAAGTTCTAGTCAATTTAACTTTTAGCCCCCTGCTGGGGAACCTAAAACAAAATACATGCCCATTCCACCACATGCACTAATCAGGCCCAGGGCTGGCTGTCGCCTAGGGCACTACAATTTAGGGGGCGGCGACCGCGGCGGTATTTCGGTGGCAGGACCTTCCGCCGTCTCTGTGGGGGGCAGCATTTCAGGGCAGGACCTTCCGCCGCCTAGGGCGGCAGAAAAGCTGGCAGCACTCCTGATCAGGCCTTTCAGGGCTTGAGAGAAATTGAACAGGATTCCATCACCTGAAGCTCTATGTGCAGTAGCAAAACTATTTTAGATGGGCAGAGTCAGAATGTGAAAGGGACCAAGAATTCCAGAGGGAAAAATAAAACCAATTACAAAATTTATAGGAGGAGAAAGACATCCTCAACATTTTGTTTCTGGGGGAGGGAAGGAAAATGGAAATCCAGATGAAATAAGGTGTGACAAATGGACCACGTTTTAACACCGCAATTAGAAAATTAATATAAACTCAATGTGACATTTAATTGGGTGGGTAGAAAACCAACTTTAAACTGTCCACTTTTTCCTCCTTGTTTGCGCCAACCTCTTGCATTTGCTCAGCATTTGGAATTCATTAGCATACGTTAAAATAGACCCCTGGAATTTTTAGAACGTTAGATTTTTAAATTTAACAACATATTTTTGCACATTAAAGTATGGGTAGCCATATCTCAGGCTTCTCAGCCAAAACTGATCACTCCAACGGTAAGAAAGGTATTCCCTCACTGTCTCTTCATGTACAGTTTGTCTGGTGTACTACAGAGAATGCTTCAGAAGGAAGTCAGGTGTTGACTATTACCAGAAATTTACCAGAATTGATGAACCAATAATCTGGTAGGTCAGATTCCATCCAGTCTCTATAGATAAAATTAAAATAGTGCAGTGTATTAGGTACTAATTTGCATAGTGGGCCATCTGATTATGGGGAGGTTATGGGGGGGGGGGTTAACTTCAGTTTAAACAGTGAAGTGAAAATGTAACAATACCTTTCCCCAGTAAAGATTTTATATGCTGAAAATATGAGGCTTGGGCTTTTACGAAAGTTACTAGAGGACTTTTCAAATTTCCTTTTAAAGGTCACTTCAGGCACCAATTCAAATTCTCCCTTCATAGTAGTTTTGGTTATTGGTAGCCAAAATTTTGTTTTGTAAGAGGTTTGATAAAAATGTGATTTTTAGTTTAAGATTTTTTTTTAAATTTTGTAAGGGCTGCTCAGTTTCAACAGTGTAAAGGGTTTACTCCTGTCACAACTGATACTGAGCCAGTATTATGTATAACGTTACACAAAAACAGTAAAAAAAAAAGAAAGTCTTATAAGAATTCCAACAGTGGAAGACAGTGCTGTACATCAGTATGTTTCATTAACACAACAGAATTTTATTAAATTCAAATTGGGATTTTTTTTTAATCTAAAAATCCTAATTTGTATCAACCCACGCTCTTGAATTTATTAATTTTAGTATTCTTGCTTTACTGTATACTTGAATTTATGCTAGTCGAGTTCTCTAAGCGCAGTCATCATCTTCTTTCCGATGTGGGTTTTCAGTTTAGCTTCCTTATGGACACTGAAAATAGTGTTTTATTTCACTTTGTATATCTTTTTCTATACAATATTTTTTTCATATTCTCAGTTCCATTGGTATGGATAAGGAATAAAATAATGAAAAAAGTTACCTCAGAACCATAAAGAGTTCTAAGGCAAGTGATGTGTATCCGAGATCTCAGCTCCAATTTCACACTAATGTTCTGCCCCACACTCCCAGTCCCACTTCCCTGTTCTTCCCAGCTACTAAATGAAGTGCTCTCAAAGGCCTGAAGTTAGCTCCCACACCCAGCAGCAAAAAGCCTCATGGTCTCCACCCACTTCCCATTAGCCAACTTTTTCAGCAGGTGCTAAGCAGGCTCTGAGATATCCAGGGACGCTTACGCTCTTAGCCACCTTCCCCCTGCTGCTTCTGGGCATGAGACCTGGGCAGGGAGAAGCAAGACAAAAGCCGCTTAAACGAGGCAAAAAAGGAAAGGGGCTCTCATGGCGAGGGAGTCAGGGTGGGGGCAGACTTGAAATGCTACTTTAAAAGCTCCTCCTACTTTAAATTTTGAAGTTTATTCCAGTGATTTTTCTCTTCACACTCACATGCACTTTTCAGTTACCATCCCCATCTGTCCCTGTCCCCCATCCCCCCCCTTTTCTGCAGCAGGGTCAATACTTTACAGTAACAAAAAATGTTAAGTAAGCCTATGACAGGTCTATCCGTCTGTTTTTTTTGTTTGTTTTTTGGGGTTTTTTTTTAAATCAAAAGGAGTAAGTCTTATTTAAAATGAGAGGATTACAATTCTGAGTGAGAGAGGAAACAGCTCACACAATATTTGGAGGAAGCAGAGAGTTGAAATTTAATCCTGAATTTCCTTTACTTTGTAAGTTTCATCAAACCAAGCTGCTGTTGTATGCTCTTAGCGTTGAATATTTTAGCTAGCATTTCCAAAGTTACATGGAAACCAAAGCAATCTTTCTTGGAATTTTTATAGCCAAGAAAAGAGTTCCACATAGCATGATCCCGCAGGGCAGTAGGGCTACTATCATAAATTAATAAAATAAGTTGCCTTTCCATATGAACTACACTTGGCTTTTCATGAACTGGAATTGTAGATACAAGCCACAGACAGGTTAACATGTCACATAAGATTCCCTGGTTACGGAATTATTTGCAGAACTTAATGGAGGAAAAATGGAGAGGAGAACAAGAGATTCTTTGGTTACCAGTAGCATCTAAGCATGGAAGAAATAAAATGGGGTACACAACAACTGGCATTTTTCTTCTTCATGGTCAACTACCACGTGGATACAGTACATTCATGGTAAGACATTTCGATCCGCCCCCTCACTTCCACCTATCCAATGGGAACTCATCAAGTTGACCTCTGATCAGGTGTCAACTACAATAGAACCTCAGAGTTACAAACACCTTGGAAAGGGAGGTTATTCGTAACTCTGACATGTTTGTAACTCTGAACAAAACGTTATGGTGTTTTTTCAAAAGTTTACAACTGAACATTGACTTAATACAGCTTTGAAACTTTACTGTTCAGAAGAAAAAATGTTGCTTTCCCTTTTTTCCCCCCAGTAGTTTACATTTAAGACAGTACTATACTGCTGCTGCTTGATTGTGTACTTTCACGTCCAACTACAGTGTGTGGTTGATTGGTCAGTTCGTAACTCTGAGGTTCTACTGTACCTACTACCAAGAAGATGCATTTTAGGTAACGTAGGGAGTCAAGAATTGAGCAAACATGCTGCAGGTATGTGTGAAGATGTTATACCATTTGTAATTCTGGGAAAAATAGAAGATCACAAGAAGGAGATATTAAAGAGACGAGCAAGAAGATCATAAGGATAAAACCCAGAATGCAAACAGGACAGCAAGCCTGAATAGCACAAAAGGGACAAGACAAAAAAATAAAACAAAAACAGATTGTGACTGTGTCAAGCAAAGCTTGTCTTCAACCAGCAACTTCATCTTTTACCTCAGCAGACAACTGAATGCACCAGTTCTTTCACTGCTGATCTTCAAATACAATGAGCCACAAGATAAGACACAATATAAGCTGGTTAAACCTTTGATGCAAGCAGTTTCCAGCATGGGGAAAAACTGACTCCTTGCATCAAAGTTTATTTTTGAATTAGCTTGCAAACAGTTTTACCAAGATCAAAAAGAGCAAAACGCCCACACGCTTTAGGCTATTTAACATGTTCTATAAAATGGAATAGTGCTTAGATATCTGAAATGAAGATTTGCAGATAGACTATAGTTAGTCAATGTATTATTGCACTGTATATTCATCGTTGAATAGATAACTAAGAAAAAACAGGAAGAGTCTTCACAGATCATGCCTTCCTCTAGGCTAGGCAACTGCTTCTGCACTCCTCTGGAGAGCCTTCATCTTCTGAATGGGACTTTGATTAGTTAGATAAATTATTCTAATACTGACAAAGGGGAAGAAAACAGGATGACATGTTTGTCAAAACAAGAACCAAGTACTGTGCTGTATTCCAGTAGTAAGGTTTTCATCCTAGACAGACTTCACTTCTCTCTCCCCTTCATTATGTTTCCATTCTTTTTTAGCCCTGATCTTCTTTATCTTAACTGCAAGTGGTTATTTCACCTCACCTGGTGCCTCTCCTAATTTTGCCTGGCTCTCTTCCCCATTCCTGGTTACCCCAGTTCTTAGTTCAACCCAGTGCTGGTTATCTCAGATCTACCTCTCATTTCTCTTCAGCTTCCTCTCTTTCCCACATATATCCTCCAAAAATACTGACTTGTTTGGAATTCAGATTTGATACATGTAATCAAAGTAGTGCTATTAACGATCCTTGCTGGGACAGTGCACCATACTGTCCTCCCTAGGAGGACGCGAATCGATTGATCTCAGATCAGGACCGTAAGCCATCAGCCTGCAATAAATACAGGAACTTTTTTAAATGACTAACTTTAATGAGTATTCATATTGAAGTCCAATGAGCTGTAGCATGTGTCATCAGTACAGTTTTTAATAGATGCTAATCACATAAACTGACTTACTGTGATTCAATCTTGAATATGGGATAGGCCAATTTGTGGTAACAAAAATATTAGGGATTTATTCAGCTGTACATATTCACTGAATATGTAACTCAAATTACAATGGGAGTGAAGATGTTTCTTCAGCAACAAAAATAGATCCTAAATGGTTTGGATTTATGCAGTGTACTTTGAGCACTGTCTTTTCCTAAACATCAAATCTTGGTTTATCCGTCAAATCAATAATGGCTTAAAATGTGCTGTTAAGATACTATGCTGGTAAACTGGGGACCATTTCCAATTTAAGATACAGGCATACATCACCACCACACTCCATTGCAAACAGGTTAACAGTGCTAAGTCTCAGCTGTTAACTGTCAAGTTCCTGTTGCCACTGAAACACTCAATTTCAGCAAAACAAAGGCAAGAGAGTTAAAGTGTGGATTTAAAATGTAATCCCTGCTTTGTCATTCCCCGGCCCCCCCCAAACAGCACTTCAGAGAGAATTCTGTTCAAGCCAGAAATTGAGCAAGATGTCTCTATCATCACTTTCAGACACTAGTGTTACCTGCCAGCTCTGTGTTCTTGGGGAACCAGGGTGCAGTACCCAACCTGTCTGACTCATGAAGGCACCCCCCTCCTACTCCCAGCCTCTGCTTGAGCCAAAGCCGATCAGAAGAAAGACTTACAAAAAGCAATGAAAAGACACTTGCATCTGAAGAAGTGAGGTTCTTACCCACGAAAGCTTATGCTCCCAATACTTCTGTTAGTCTTAAAGGTGCCACAGGACCCTCCGTTGCTTTTTACAGATTCAGACTAACACGGCTACCCCTCTGATAAATGAAAAGACGGTGGGAGATCCATCTAAACCCCTCTGGACTAGGGTGACAAGGAAACTCCCCTAGCCTCATTTGCATCAAAGATGGGACAGGGAGGCATCCCTATTAGCATACAGAATGGAGAACAGAGATTCCAAGACAAGAACCGCACTGAACTCTGGGACCAGAAAAGCAGGGAAGCACTGCATGATGGGGGAATCTCTGCTCCAGATGTTAATGAACCCATGCCTGCACACACCCAGCTCAGTAGTTATCAGACCAATTCTAGTAATAAATCCTTTATTGGTATCCAAAATACTGACGCTGTCTAACTGCATTGTGAGCTCCCTCGAAGGAGCACCACCCATAGCCAGGAATGATCAGCTCCTATTGTCTAGCCTAAACAAAACGACTGTGGTATACTCCCTTGAGCCATCAGTTTACCCAAAAAACAAATCTAGTGTTCTCCTTGAACCATTGTTCTTTCCCTACAAAAACTCCTACCCATGCTCAAGAAAGTGTTCTCTTGCCTGTATTCAACATCTGCATCAGTTCCATTGGGACTTCATCTTCTCCAGACTGATCATACTGGGGGCTCTGCCTGTCTCCAGCACTCCGGACCCTCAGCTACCACCACCATCTGGGAATCCCGATAGATTCAAGCTTCATGGAGTGGTGAAAACACAGCTCTCTCTCTAGATAGAGCCTTCTGACCCTGACTTGTGTGATCAGTTATCGTTTTCTAAACCTGACTTTTATAATATTAAAAGTAACTTAAATTTGTTTATAACTGTTTTGTTTGTTATTACCTGGCAATAAATAGCTTTCATGGTTAAGCTGGTTGCGTCTCTCTCGTCCCGCCCAACCGTGGGTGTTTTTTGGCTTCCTCATTTGCTCTGCAGCAACGCTCCTCATACCTAAACTAAAAGATCCCTGCAGCGCCCAAAAATCCTGTGAGGTTTGCTCATCAAGTGGGTTACTACCAGAACAACTGTAATGTGAAAGTGGGGGTAGGGACGTGCTGAACCTGGGACATATGAGGGTGGCAGCTTGGAGGTGCTGTTCAACCAAGCCTACTGAGTCCAGGAACATGAGGGTCAGCTTGGGAGTGCTGATTAACTTGATCCTCTCAGACATGGGTGTGTGTGTGGGTGGAAGAACCTAGGTCCTGCAGGATATCTCCATTGGGAGGGAAGTTGCAGAAGGGAAAAGTAGAGTGCCGTATGAGAACACAAGTGACACAAGCAGTATATTGATAGAATTACAGAACACTTGCCCCCCACCCCCGAAGAGTAACCCTAATAAATGAGCGTACACTAAAGTAACTGGCAATCTGGTAACACTAGCTGCCTGCTCCGTAATCAATAAGTGAATGTTCTCAAAAAACCCTGAGAATAATTGACAGAAAAAAATTGTTGGGATGATTATTACTTCCATCCCTTGAATTGTTTTAATCATTAGAGAAAGGCAAACTGGCTAATAAGTTCCAACCTGGCAGTTACTAGTAGAACTGGAAGCTTCCTCAACCATCACATCACTCCTTTCATAAAACCCTTTCCATGTAAACCCTTAAATTGCTGGGCCAAATCAACCAATATTAGTAATGCTGTAATAGTCAAAAGTATAGAACTTGTGTAGTTATAGTGGACGCTTGTATGCCTTGTGTGCCATGTGACAAAGCTAGCATCTTTCAACTTTATGATAAATACAGGTATCTAGTATACAACCGCTAGTTTAATTTAACATTCTATAAAATGACAAACTTTTACTGACACCTGCATAATCTGAACCTCTATGAGAAGCCCTCCTTCATAATGCTTATTTTTAAAATCTTGCATATTGAGAGTCCTTCATGGTGTGAAGTGAACCACTCCAAGATGCTATTGTAACTACTGAAGTCACATTTTAAAGTTACTTGCTCATTTTAGAACTTTAAAAATACACTTGTAGTGGTGGCCCGCAGTACATCTAATTTCATGACGGTCTCATTCCAAGTTTACCTGGGACAACTCAGTTTTGTTTTGCAGCCTCAAACAGGAACCAAATATATTCAAGACACAATAATATTAATAGAGATAGGAAACAGTAAGTGATTTATTGTAATGAGGCCTAGCTTACCAAAGGCAACATAAAAATGAATTAAGAGCAATGTTGTGTGAATAACAATGCCTCTGAAAGTCTCTTATAATTTGTCTAATTTGTGCCCATCACAAATTATAGAATTATGTCCAACCTCAAGATCAAAATTTCCACAACCCCAAAGCCAATCTGGGTTAGCTACTACGTTATCCTTTGATTGTACAATACTGTCATAATATACCTCTACCTCGATATAACGCTGTCCTCAGGAGCTAAAAAAAAATCTTATCGTCTTATAGGTGAAACCGTGTTATATCGAATTTGCTTTGATCCACTGGAGTGCGCAGCCCCACCGGAGCACTGCTTTACCAAGTTCTATCCGAATTCGTGTTATATCGGGGTAGAGGTGTAGTCTGCAAACCCAGAAAAGTAAATGCTTCCCTTCTCCAAGGCCAATTCTGACATTGGGATGAACTCACAATTAAGCTTACCATAGCTATTCAGCACTGGATCAAAACTGAAGTGATTACGTAGTTGAGAGATTCAGACAAACACAGCCCTTATTTCTGAGCAGCTTTATTTAGTTTAGGCATTTTTGATCAGATTACTAGAATCTTTATTAGAGAATTTATCCCACCCAAAAAGAATTAGGAGAGAAATAGTTCACAGATTCCCTAACAGTTTCTTGCAAGATTAGAATTTTCCTTTTCCTAACCGTAAATGTGACTTTTCCCATTGCTGCATTACACAGCTGTCTCAGAGAAAATCTGGAAAGTTGGCTATTCATTTAGTTTCATTTCTATAAAAACAGCTATGCCATATGGTCTGTGTGCAGAACCATAGATTTTTAAACCTTCCATTTCTGACAGTTTTCTCACACTCCTCTGCAACCAGTTTCTAAATGACTGCCAAAAATGTGTCCCTAAAATTCAGGAACAAGAATGGAGGACCAATGTTAAATGTTATTGCAGGCATCCTACACACCAGATGGCAAACATGCTGTCTCTTTCAAACTGTGTGTATTTTGAATAGTGTTGGTTGTTATAATCATGAAATGGGATGGCAAAGCTCTCTTATACAAGTCAGAAGTTAAAGATGTCAAGCAGTCATGAAATTTGAAAGACTGAGTGTAATAGCATTTGAACCAAAGTTCACACACACAGCAGCACCAGTAAGACATCAGGTGATGTCTAAACAATTCCCACCAAGGCATGACCCTGTCAGCTCTTCTTAGGCGGTAGGTGCGGTTGAGAGATTAGAAAATGTTTTCACCCCTCAGCCATAAGGCCGAGAAGCAAACCACAGAACAATTATGTTCACAAGCAAACCCAAGTTTGCTGTTCAGACTGCAGTGAAACATCTGGAATCCTTGAGCCAATGGGGAAGTAAGTGCAGAACCACAAGAGCTATGTGAAAATGGACTTTCAGTGCAATGAGTCTACTGCTGTAATTTAGCTCCCTGTGGGGCTAGTTTATAAATTGTCCTTGTCTCCCAGAGTGATGTCACATTACACACAATCTTTATAATTTATAATCCTTTTACCCTCCAACCCTCCTCCTCCTCCTCCTTCTTTCAGCTAAACACAGATTAGGAATGCAGCAACTATTGTCAGCTCTGCAAAAGTTATGAAGTCAGTTAGGACTCCAAAATTAAAGGGCTATCATCAACGTAAAAACACTTCCACCTGAAAGTATTTTACTTACTGATATTACCACTGGCAGCTAAAATTTAAAGAAAAACTCTTCAGAGATTGCTTGTCTATAGCAAGTTTCACTGTTTTGTCTGTTGAGTTGGCCTCTCCTGCTTGGGTGGGGCTTCCACACGAAGTCTAGGAGGAAAACCTTGTGAAGCCACAAAATTTGACAGTGAATTCCAGGTTAAACTGTAGAACCTACAGCTACTTTTAAAACTTTTTTTTTTAAAAGACACTGACCAAATTACCCTTTAAGCTTGCCAGTAGTTTTCCATTCTGAGCCTTATTTCTGATTCGCCCCTAACTTCCTAAAGAAAAGTTCTTTGACATGGAATTTCTCATGTTTCGTTTCAAGCCAAAAATAAATTGTTCTAGAAAATGAAAAAAAAAACCAGCAATCTATAAGAATTTTAAAATGTACAGATACCCAATGAATCTTTGTTTCAGCTACATCACGATCTACAGAAGACCATCTAGGGGAGCAGTGCAACACTAAAGAAAATTAAGATGCAAATTATAGCACAGATCTTCAGAGCGCCTCAAAAGCAGTTACGTGCCCAAATGAGACGCTGATTCAGTCTTTATCCACCCAAGGAGCAGAAGATTGTATGCTGCAATCTTGCCTTCACAGCTCATTCCCTGCAGCCAGCCCATCGATGGGGCAAGGGATGAAAGAGGTGGCTGGGCGGCACCCCCTGTACAGAGGTGGGTATCCATGGGGACCCATCCCAAAGAAAGGGGGGGAACCTCCAATAGGGGATAGATTCATCAGGTAACAGCATCACCCCCTCCCACCCCAGTGCCGGGGGCTCCCTCCAGGAGTGGGGTGACGCAGGCTCCAACGCACCGCAAGGGCCAGGCCGGTACCACCCCACGTGCCACCCCACGCACACGGTGCCCCCAGCAGAAGGGCGCAACCACATGCAGCCTCCCGAGTGCAGACACCCCCTCGCTCTGCCCGGTCCCTCTCTACATCACCCAGGCAAGGTCCGGTCCGGTTCCCCTCCCCCCGGCTGGCCCCGCCCCCCCCCCCCTCCCCTCCCCTCCCCCCTCGGGCCGCTCGCTCCGCCGCTCACCATCCGGGAACTCCCGGTCGCTGATGTGCTGCAGGTGGGGGCCGCCCCCAGGATCCGAGTCCCCCGACTCGGCCTCCGCCGCGGCCGCCGCTACCTGGTAAGCGTCCGCCCGGCGCTCGGCCCCCGGCGCAGCCCCGCCGCCGCCCCCCCCGCGGGCCCGGCCGAGCTTGGGGCTGGCGTCCGGGGACACGCAGCAGGTGACGGTGTTGCCCATGGGGCCCGGCCGGAGCCCCCGGCCCCGCTACGCGGCTCCCAGGCGGGGGCCGAGCCGGGCTACGGGCGGGCGCAGCGCCGCATCCCGCCACGCACCCGGCAGCTGCCTCAGCTACGGCTCATAGAGCGCGAGAGCCGGAGCCGGAGCCGCCTTCCCAGGAGCCCCGGGGAAACGCCCCGCCCATCACCTGATGCCGGGCAGCCAATCAGAGGGCAAGAACGGACTGGGGCTGCTGTGTCACGTGACCCGGGGAGCCCCTGCTCCTCCCTCTCCCATCCTTGCTCCTCCCCCTCAGCCCCTCCCATCGCTGCTCCTGCTCCCCCTCCCACCCACACTCCTGCAGCGTGGGAAGGGCAGGGGCAGCTGCAGGCTACACTAGTCGCTTCCCGGGGTGGGGACGTTTCTGATCTGGCCCTGCCGTGCTGCTAAGGCTCATCCCCGCAGCCTCCAGGGGAAGGCCCTGCACGGGAGCGAGCGAGAATGGAGGTGAAAGATGCAGCAGAGGGGACCGACTCAGGCCGGTCCATATGGTTCCCTTATCGCCCACTGAGCCTGGGCAAATTTTACAAGTCATTTTTATGCTGGTTAGAGCCTTAGTGTAGAAGGGATCTGAGGTGACTTCAACCAAACAAAATCAGTTTATATAGTCTAGCCTCAGCCAGCCTTAAAAGCTGTTCAGCTCATCCGGTTTTAATAGTTCCCTAGGGTCCACACGTGCCTATATTGCACAGACACTCCTTGTGCTGCTCTCCCCTTCTCCCCACAAGGGAGAAGTTTTCATAATAGGCAAGAGAGATCAAATCTAATATATACACAGTACACTACACAAAAGTGGGGGGAGGGGGGATAGAAAGGTTTTGTCGGCGTGAATGTGGGGTGGTCAAACTGCCAGTGCCCAGATGAGTGCTGAGAAGAATGTTTGTAGCATAGCACTCCATATATGCCACACATTTTTTTTTAAATTATATTACAGTAGCATGCAGAGGCCCCAATCAGGGACTGGGGTTCCCTTCTGGGATGCAGTGTAATGCACAACCCAGAAAGATGGTCCTACCGAGTTTCAAATCTAAGTTCATTTTACGGAAAAATCGATATGTTTGAAATGTTTGTGTTTTAAACATTTTTAGAGGCAATTCATATATTTATCCCTCAACCTCTAAACCAGGAACCTTAAGTATCAGAAATCCAACTGCATGGGGTTCAGAAGAAGAGGGCTCTAAATTCATCTAAAGTCACAATTTTGACATTGTAAGATAAGGTTTCCCAAACTGCTTGGGCTAGAAACAAGTGCTGTATCCCAGTAGGGAAATGGGATTCCCATGAGAAAATCCATATGCCTAATGGTGATGTTTTGAGAGATAAGGAACCATAAATCCATCACCAATTCAGGACTGAATATTTCCCATCCTACTTTTAAACCAGTGTGATTTGGAGGGGGAAACTCCTACAGTTAATGGAAGGAAAAACCTACCCTTCCCCAATAAATGTTGGGGTTTTTTTGTTTGTTTGTTGTACATAGCAGCTATCTGACAGCTGCTCAAAGGTTTGGAATGTTCGATTACACCCTAGGGAAGATGGATTACTAGGCAAGATACCTTTGACACAGTCAAAGTTCATGAGAAGTACAGCCTATGCATGACTCTGCAATGTATCACCACAAAAAATGTATAACTCTAGATACTGATAAGAATGAAACCACAAAAGATTTAAGAGAATAAGATTTTTGCAGGAATATATTGAAATAAAGGACCCTAGAACACAGGCATGTATCCAAAAATTAGTGGAATTGATATCCATTTTGTAGTAGTAATCCTAACAACTGAAGGTGCATCTTGCATATATGAACATATAATTTTAGAAACAAGATAACGTCTTCTCTTCATAAGGTGGATATAAATCCTATATGACTAGAGTCCAGCTGAGTTAACAGTGTTATAAATATAGGAACCTATTGATTTATATAGTCCTAGTCTTACATGTGGGTTAAACCCTCATACTGATAAATTATGTGTTTCACCTGCATGCTAGTTCTGCTAAACTTTAGTGCCACCTATGTCCATGTAACATGTTGTTAAAGTCGAAAGGCATGTTACCCTAGAGAAATGTGTCATTTAATACAAGAATGGTTTGGAGTAGACCAGAGGTTCTCAAACTGTGGGTCAGGACCCCAAAGTGGGTCGCAACCCCCTTTGAATGTGGTTGCCAGGGCTGGCTTAGACTTGCTGGGGCGCGGGGCTGAAGTCCAAGCCCCACTGCCCAAGGCTGAAACCAAAGCCCGAGGGCTTTAGCCCTGGGTGGCAGGGCTCAGGTTGCAGGCCCCCAGACTAGGGGCTAACGTGCTTGAGATTCAGCTTTGGCCCCCATGCCTGGAGCGGTGGGGCTGGGGCTTGGGCTCCCCCCATCGCCCAGGACAGTGGAGCTTGGACAGAGGCGACCCCTGCCTGCCTCAATACAAGCAGCAAATTGGGGGGAATGACCCTGCCTGCCTCCCCCTACACGTGTCCCCTGGGCTTGGGCGGGCTCAGGCTTTGGTTCCCCCCTCCTGGGGTCGTGAAGTAATTTTTGTTGTCAAAAGCGGGTCGTGGCACAATGAAGTTTGAAAACCCCTGGAGCAGACTTTTAGGGATTGTGTACACAAAACACTAGGTCTACACTCCAGCATATATTCGCATAATTTATGTCACTCAGGGGAGGTGAATAAATTACCCTGCTTGGCGGACCACCTGAAACCTGCTCGCAGACCCCTGGTTGAGAACCACTGATGTAGACAAATCCTGGCCCCTGAGTCACTCTGTTTCAATGCGGTCTTAAGGGGCACTTTGCCAAGACTGAGGTTTGGGGATGCAAAAAATCTGCTGCAGGTTAAAACACAGACAACTGAATGAGAGAGGTGAGGAACAGTGGTTAACCAGACTCCAGCCCAGCTGATCATTAGGACTCACCCTATGATAAAGTACCAGTCATAAAAGCCTGATGTATCAGTACAGCTATATAGAGGTAGATGGGAATTGGGAACCAACTTTGATTAGGGTGTTTTCTCCCACAGTTACCAGCAAGTGGAAGTGTATGATTTGCACAAGTCCCAGAGGCTGAAGTTTCTTGCTGGATTTTGCGCTTGATGCATCAGGCTACAAAGGAGATTGATTAAGATAAATATATTCCTTCTGCAACAAGCTCTTTACAAAGGGAGCAGGATACAAGAAGAAAAGAGAGGAATCAGAAGTCAGTTTCCCTTTACAGCCTTATTCATAAAGATCAAAGTCCAAAAGGAAACTCCAACCCCTGGGAATCCCAAAACAGCAAACTGTGTGGCATGTCAGTAACTCCAGGAGAAGAACACTTTTCCTAGTATCTAGTTTAACCCTTTCCTTCCACATTCCCCAAGTATGGCCACACATTATACTTCCCATCCTATAAGAAGTCATAATCAGATCTTTTTATGCCCCTTTAGGTACAGAAATGGAGGGGGAGGGGGTCTTCAGTTTGTTCCCCAAGTTAACTCTTGGGGTATGTTTATACTGTGATAAAAACCCATGGCACGGCTGCAGCTGGCCCAGGTCAGCTGGCTCGGGCTCATGGGGATCAGACTGTGGGGCTATAAAATTGCCGTGTAGACATTCAGGGGCAGGCTGCAGCTTGGGCTCTGAGATCCCGCGATGGAGGAGAGTCTGAGCTGAGGCTCCAGCTCGAGCCGGAACATCTACACTGCAGTTTTTTAGCCCTGCAGCCCAAGCCCCGTGAGCCCAAGTCAGATGACCCATCCAAGCTCATAGACTCATAGACTCATAGACTTTAAGGTCAGAAGGGACCATTATGATCATCTGGTCTGACCCCCTGCACGCTGCAGGCCATAAAACCATCCCCGCCCCTTCCCTGGACTCTGCTGCTGAAGTCCCCAATCCTGTTATTAGTGACTTCAATCGGCAGAGACCCTCCTGCTAGAGATCCCTGCCCCATGCTGCGGAGGAAGGCGAAAAACCTCCAGAGGCTCAGCCAATCTGCCCTGGAGGAAAATTCCTTCCCGACCCCAAATATGGCGATCAGTAAGACCCTGAGCATATAGGCAAGAGTCTCCATCCTGACCCCTTTTAGCCATTATGCTATTTACCTACCATTGCTTGGTTTTTCTTGACAACTATGTTTTACCATTAAACCATTCCCTCCATAAACTTATCTAACTTAATCTTAAAGCCAGACAAGTCCCTCGCCCCCACCGTTTCCCTCGGAAGGCCGTTCCAATATTTCACCCCTCTAACGGTCAGAAACCTTCGTCTAATTTCAAGCCTGAACTTCCCCACGGCCAGTTTATATCCATTCGTTCTCGTATCCACGTTAGTACTAAGCTGGAATAATTCATCTCCCTCCCTTGTATTAATCCCTCTAATATATTTAAAGATAGCAATCATATCCCCCCTCAGCCTTCGCTTGGTCAGACTAAACAACCCAAGCTCCTCTAGTCTCCTTTCATACGACAGGTTTTCCATTCCTCTGATCATCCTAGTGGCCCTTCTCTGCACCCGTTCCAGTTTGAGTTCATCTTTTTTAAACATGGGAGACCAGAACTGCACACAGTACTCCAAATGAGGTCTCACCAGCGCCTTGTACAACGGAAGCAGGACCTCCTTATCCCTACTAGATATACCTCGCCTAATGCATCCCAAGACAGCATTGGCTTTTTTCACCGCCACGTCACACTGTCGACTCATAGTCATCCTGCGGTCTACAAGGACCCCTAGGTCCTTCTCCTCTTCCGTTACTTCTAACCAATGCGTCCCCATCTTGTAACTAAAATTGTTATTGGTCATCCCCAAATGCATCACCTTACACTTTTCACTATTAAATTTCATCCTATTTCTGACACTCCAATTCACAAGCTCATTCAAGTCTCCCTGCAGGATATCCCTATCCTCTTCCGAATTTACAACGCCTCCCACCTTCGTATCATCCGCAAACTTTACCAGCCTACTCCTGCAATCGGTTCCGAGGTCAGTTATAAATAGATTAAATAAAATGGGTCCCAAAACCGAACCTTGGGGAACTCCACTGGTAACCTCCCTCCAACCTGACAGTTCACCCTTCAATACGACCCGCTGCATTCTCCCCATTAACCAATTCCTTATCCATCTCTGGATTTTCAAATAGATCCCCATGTTTTTTAGTTTAACCAATAATTCCTCATGGGGTACAGTATCAAACGCTTTACTGAAATCCAGGTATATTAGGTCCACCGCATTTCCCTTATCTAATAAATCCGTTACCTTCTCAAAGAAGGAGATCAGATTCGTTTGGCACGATCTGCCCTTCGTAAAACCATGTTGTAAATTATCGCAATTGCCACTACCCTCCAGGTCCTCAACTAATTTCTCCTTCAAAATTTTCTCTAACACCTTGCACACTACAGATGTTAAACTAACAGGCCTGTAGTTACCCGGATCACTTTTTTTCCCTTTTTTGAAAATAGGAACCACATTAGCTATTCTCCAGTCTAACGGGACCACCCCCGAGTTTACAGATTCATTAAATATTATCGCTAACGGGCCCGCTATTTCCCGCGCCAATTCCTTCAGTATTCTCGGATGAAGATCGTCCGGTCCTCCCGACTTAGCCCCATTAAGGCGTTCAA